>NC_058406.1:69655077-69955077 GCF_002201575.2 Neomonachus schauinslandi | reverse complement strand
TATTTGGCAACTACAGGAAATTGCATTTTCACTTTCTAAATCTAACTCAATGGTCCTCTTTACACCAAATATTGCTATTCATTGTAGATAGGTTTAGACTGCAAAACTAATGATGGTAGTAAAAAAAAAAAAAATCACATGATATAACTTAAGAAATGGGAATTTCTCATGTCTACTGTGTATAAAATGCTTTATTATCATCAGTATACATTTAACATGTATTGATTGTTATGATATGCCAAGCTCTTTATATATATCGTATTTCTTTATGTATGTCAAAGAAGAAGTTTGGTCAGTAATCTCTTGGTTTACCAATGCTATTTCCAGATTATCTTTTCACTGTTGAGTAGAAACTTATGCTCTCCTGAGGAATAAAGCTCTCTTGAGGCTCATGGCACCACCACCTCTATCTTTCCTATTTAACATCTGCAGAACTCTTGGGCATTCCCATTTATTCATTGAACACTGTGATATCTCACCAATGGTTGTATTTCCAACTGAAGTCCTGCCTTTGTCCTAAGTGATTTTACTATGCAAATGACCCATCCGGAATCTGTTAAAAAACAATTCTCTTTCCATTGAACTGTATAGAAATACAGTTGATTTTTACATATTGATCTTGTACTTTGCTAAACTCATTTATTAGTTGTATTATTTTAGTGGATTCCTTAGGATTTTCTATATATAAGATTATGTTATCTTCAAATAGAGATACTTTTACTTCTCTCTTTCCAAGATGGATCCTTCTTATTTCTTTTTCTTGCCTAGTTGCCCTGGCTAGAACCTCCAATATATGTTGAACAGCCGTGGCAAGAGTGAACATCCTTGTCTTGTTCTTGATTTTAGGAGAAAAGCATTTAGTTTTGACCATTAGTTATGATGTTAACTGAATTTTTCATAGATTCCCTTTAGCAAGTTGAGGAAGTTCCTTCCTATTCCAAGTTTGTTTGGTATTTTTATCATGAAAGTGTGTTCAGTGACTTTTATGAGTCTATTGAAATGATCATGTGGTTTATGTTCTTTATTTTATTGATATAGTATATTACATTAATTGGTTTTCAGATGTTAAGCCAACCCTTGCATTCCTGAGATTAATCCCACTTAGTCATGATGTTGTTTCTTCTTCTCCTCCTCCTCCTTCTTCTTCTATTGCTGGATTTAGTGTGCTAGCATTTGTTGAGGAATTTTGTGTCTGTATTCCTAAAAGATATTGGTCTGTAGTTTTCTTGTGATGTCTTTATCTGGTTTTGGTATCAGGGTAATACTGGCCTTTCTACTCTGATCTTTATAGTTTCCTTTCTTCTACTCACTTTGAGTATAATTTGCTTTTTTTTTTTTCTATTTTCTATTTTCTTAAGATAGAAACGCAAGCCATTGATTTGGGACCTTTCTTCTTTTCTAATGTAGACACTTAGTCCTATAGATTTCCCTCTAAACTCTGCTTTAACCTCATCCCACAAATTTTGATGTGTTTTCATTTTCACTTAATTCAAACACGTTCTGATTCTCCTTTTTCTTTTTGATTCATGAGTTATTTAGAAGTATCTTGGTTTGTGTCAAAATATTTAGGGAATTTTCCAGATATTTAAAATTATTAATTTCTCATTTAATTCCATTATAATTATAGCACATACTTCGTGTGAGTTGAATCTTGTTTTTTTTTTTTTAAGATTTTATTTATTTATTATGAGAGAGAGGGAGAGAGGGAGCGAGTGAGAGAAAGAGCACGAACAGGGCAGGGAGGGGCAGATGGAAAGGGATAAGCAGACTCCCTGCTGAGCAGGGAGCCCGATGTGGGGCTCAATCTCAGGACCCTGGGATCATGACCTAAGACGAAGGTAGACGCTTAACCAACTGAGCCACCCAGGTGCCCCATCTTTTTGTATTTATTTAAACTTACTTTAACGTCAAGGACATGCTCTTCTGTGGTGAATGTTTTCATTTGAACCTTTGAGAAGAATGTGTTCTGGTGTTTTGGAATGTAATATGCTATAATTACCAGTGCACTCAGGTTGATTAATAATGTTTCAATCCTCCATGTCTTTATGTGTATTCTTTCTTCTTGTTAAGAGAGGCATGTTGAAATCTTCAGCTATGATTGTGGTTTTGACTCACCCATCTCCTACCTCCCCCTTTCCTTTAAAGACTTCAATTACACATGTATTAGGTCACTTGTGTTTGTTTTACAGCTCACCTATATTCTGTTCGTTTTTTCCAGTCTTTTTCTTTTTCAATCTCTTTGTTTAATTTTAGATTATTTCTATTGCTGTGTCTTCAAGTCATTAATCTTCTCTGCTAATATTAATTTCATCCATTGTATTTTTAATCTCTGATATTTTAGTTTTCACTGTTAGAAGTTTGACCTTTTTTTCATACCTTCTGTCTCTACCTAGCATGTTCAGTCTTTCTTCTAGCTTCATGAATATATGAAATACCATATAATAACTGTTTCAATGTCCTATCATCTATGTCATTTATGGGTTGGTTCACGATTGATTTTCCTTATCATTATAGATCATATTTGCCTGCTTCTTTATATACATTGTAACTTTTTGTCAGATGTCAGATGTTGTGAATTTTATCTTCTTTGGTGCTAGGTATTTTTTTTTTTTTTTTTTTATCCTTTTAGACACTTCTGGGCTTTGTTCTGGTATGCAGTTAGGTTACTTGGGAACAGTTTATTTTTAGTTGTGCTTGTAAGTAGAATGAGAGCAGCTTTTAAACAAGGCATCTCTTTTTCTATTTCTTTGATCCACTACTGAAGCAAAACCCTTCTGTGTACTCGTATTAGTTTCCTATGGCTGCCATAACAAAGTTCCATAAGCTAGATGGTTAAAACAACAGGAATTTATTGCCTCATGATTCTGGAGGCTGGAAGTCTGAAATCAAGATGTCAGCAGGGCCCTGCTCCCTCTGAAACCTGTAGAGAAATTCTTCCCTGCTTCATCATAGCTTTTGGTGATTTGTGCTGGCAATCTTTGGCATTCCTTAACTTTATAGATACATCACTGCAATCCTCTGTCTTCACAAGGTATTCTTTACATCCTCTTCCATCTATGTGTATCTATCTCTGTGTCCAGATTCCCCTTTTATAAGAACACCAGTCATATTATATTAGGACCCACCCTAATGACCTCATTTTAATTTGATGATCTCTGTAAATATCCAAACAAGACCACATTCTGAGATACTGGGGACTAAGACTTAAATATATTTAAGATTTAAATATATTTTCTTTGTGGGAGACATAATTCAACCTATAACAGTACTCTACCGAAATCTCATGAGTTACGAAGTTTTTCCACTGTGGTTGCTTAGGACAGGATTTACTGCCTGCCAGTGTAAGCTCCTGAAATTGTTCCCTCTAATCTTTTTGGGCAGTTCTTTCTCCAGCTTTCGTTCGTTTCCTCACCTGCACATGCTGATCAGTGCTCAGATAGAAACTCAGGGGGGTTTGGCAGTATCCAGCCTTTTTTCTGGACAGCTGTCTACTCTCTAATACTGTCCTTCAAGCTCTAGCTGCTTTGCTCTCCTTAGACTTCTAGCTTCCTCTCCTCAACTTAGCTAGACTTACTAGCTACCTGTATTTGCACCTCCTCACTGTGACCTAGAAAGGCTTTCAGGCAGTAAGCTGAGGCAGTTATGGGCACATTGCATTAGTTTTCCATCCCTTAGGGATATCCTTCGTTGCCTGATGTCCAGTGTGTTGAACATAGTTTTGTTTTGTTTCTAGATATTTTATCTGGTGTTGCCAGTTGTTTCAGGCAGGAAGTTAAATTTTGTCCGCATTACTCCATGTTGGCTGGAACAACTGGTCTGTTTTTCTAGCCTGTATCTGAGTTCCTGATTGCTACTAGAAAAAAATCACACAAGGGTATATCTTGATACTAGTATAAATTCATGGACTTCAGAATTAACTGGGCTTTCAGTGGTGTCTGCTAATAAATATGTTCTTATCTCTCCAGCCCCCCTTCTCTCATTCTCCAGAGTGTCTGTTTACTATTTTCTCACTCCTCAAATCTCACTTTTACCCGTATCACTCTTAGCTGATGACCCTGCCTCCTAACTTCATGGAGGAAATAGAAGCCATCAGAGAGGAACCTCATCTACGTGTGACCCAGCCTGCCAACATGCCTTCTTTGGCATACATCCTTGCCACTTTTCCACTCCCTTTTCTGTAAGAGTATAGAAATTATCTTCCTCACATTTTGGACTAATTTTAATTCCCTCATGTGTTCTCAGGAGTCTCTTCTTCTTTCCTTTTTGGGAATTTTGCTCAACTTATTCCTCTCTCTTGGACCTTGAAAACCATTTTAATATCTTCTTTATATTAGCATTTAAATGTTCAAGTCTCTTTCATCTTAAAAAAAAAAAAAAAACCCTACTTTGATCCTGCTTCTCCCCTTCCCACTCATCTATGGTTATCACCTTCTCTCAAAGACAGATTTTTGAAGCAGATTGCCTATCTTTCTTCTCTTTCTCTAATTCTTTAACATCCATTTACTTCCTAACCAAATGCAACCTGACTTCTGTGTCCTTTATTCCCCTGAAGCTGTGCTTACCAAGGTTGCTGACTTCTTTGTCTGGTGGACATTTTTTGATCCTTGTCTTAAATTATCTCATGTTTCTTATACCTAGTTACAAAAACTGCAACCTTAGAATCACAACAGGAATTTGTTAAAAATACAAGGACATGAGCCCTGACCCCTGGGGATTATGATTTAGTAGGGCTGGCATGGGGCTCTGGAATGTATTATTATTATTATTTTTAAGTTCTACAGGTTATTTCAGTGTGCAGCCAAGTTTGAGAAACACTGTGCTCCATAGTACTTAACATGGTTCTTATCTAACCTGCTTATTGTTGGCTATCAGTTGATACTGTAAACCTTTTCTTGAAACATTCTTTTCTTGACTTCCTTGGCAGTGTACTCGCCAGTCTCCCCTTAGCCTCTTCTTACCACCCATACTTCTTTAGTCCTCTTTGGAAAGTCCTCTTCCTGATGACCCCTTAAAAGCTGGTGTTCTTCAGGGCCTTCTCACATCATCTGCCTCCCTGATCATCTCAGCTATTCCCAAGCTCTGTTATCATCTTTAAGCATTTTTAAGTTGATCATTCTCAGGGTCTCCAGCCATCTCTTTCCTGAGCCTCAGATATTTATATCCAGCAACCTTGAATGTCCCATAGATACTTTATGCTGAATATATTCAAAATGAAACTTCTTTCTATCCCCTATTCCCCCCTTTTAAAAGTATAGCACTGCTATCCACCTAGATGCTCAAGCTCCAAACCTAGGAAACATCCTTACCCCTCCTTTTCCCTCGAAATCACAAATGCATTTTAGATTTAGTGATCCTGTTTTGGGAGTTTATTCTATAGACATACCTGCATACATACAAGTAATAGTATGCAAGGCTATTCATTGTAGCATGTTTTAGAATAACAAAAGATTAGAAACAACCCAAGTATTCCATCTGTAGTGACTGCCTAGATAAAATTCTGGAACATTCATACTTTGGAATACTGTGATGTACTCCACTTTAAAAAATCTTATGGCATAGCAGGAAGATGTGATTCTAGTTTATTCAAACAGATACTTTAATCCAGGCTTCTCTTTGGATACAACACCCAAAATCTACAAAGCAATGTAAGGAAGAATACTCAGTTTCTCATCAGTAAATAAACAAATGACAAAACAAGGTCTGCTCTCTTAACAACTTCCAAATATACAATACAGTATTTTTAATTATAGTCACCATGCTGTACATGGGCCATTGTATTCTTTAACTTTCAAAAGTCTAGAAAATCAAGATTCATGTAATTGGAATAATTTATAATTAATATTAGTGTGCCTTGTTTTCTCAACTTTTGTTTCACATGTATTTAAGGAGGGCCAGAATCAACAGAGTATATGTACCATGAATTGCTTACTTTATGAATAACAAACCTAATATGTATGATCATTGGAAATTATGTGTGTGCATTTTTAGCATGCTTTCAAAACAAGAAGTCAATTACTGAGGCAATTTATAAGATTACAAAATGCTAGTGTTTTGTTCTAATAGGTTTTTGTTGTTGTTTTTATTATTTTCAGAATATTAAAGTTTGGCTATAACAATACTTTAAAAAAATTCACAGTTTTTAAATTTTATTCTGAAGACCAACTGCTATCTCTCTGTCTTTGTTTTCTAAAGGCGTTCTTAAGGACTATCTAAGAGAACTTCCTTCTCCCCTGATAACAAAGCAGCTTTATGAGGCTGTATTAGACGCAATGGCAAAAAATCCTTTGAAAATGTCATCAAGAGGATGTGAGAATGACCCAAGTGACTCTAAGGACACTGTTGACCTGCTTGATTGTCTTCCTGATGTTGAGAAGGTAAACATATGTGGTATACCTTTTTCCCTAAAAGCCAGCTAATGAATATATACTTAGCTCCAGTGCTACAAATAATTTTACAGGTATTTCGTATTTGTGGCACTACGACTTTAAGCTCTGCCTTTACTAAAGTCTCCTTAAACAACATACATTTAAAAACTGCTTCTTAAACAGAATAAATCTAGATAACAGTTTTATCTTTTCTGTGTATAATTTTAGTTTAGGCACAGGTATCTCCCATATATTTTTTAAAAAGTATGATTACCTTATTATTAAAATAATACATGTTTATTATAGAAAAATTGGGAAGATATAGAAAAGAATGGAAAATTGCAATTATCAATATCCAACATATTAGTTTATTTCCTTTTAGTATTTAAAGAATATGGTGACTGTTTCATGTATGTGGCTTAGCCTCAAGACTTAAACAACCCTCACCACCACCATTTCTTTCCTTCTTGCCTCTTCCCATTTGCCGCCTCCTCACAGTCTAAATCTTGAGATCAGTATCTTCAGGCATGCCTGCAGAGCAGATAGTAGGATAGCTGGGTCTGCAGAACAGTCTTAGCCTAACTTTAGCTGTTGTTCCTTAGAACAAAAGGGAGAATAAGGGTGATATGGCTGAGCTTGTCCAGATGAGGCCGACTTTACCTGTATTTTTTATCATGTGAGGGTAGAAAGGGCATATATAGAAATTTTTAAAAAAATATTTTATTTGAGAGAAAGAGAGAGAGAGGGAGTGAGCACAAGGGGGGGGAGGGGCAGAGGGAGAGAGAGAAGCAGACTCCCTGCTTAGCAGGGAGCCAAACTTGGGGCTTGAACCTGGGACCCTGGGATCATGACCTCAGCCAAAGGCAGACGCTTAACGACTGAGCCACCCAGGCGCCCAAACATATAGAAATGTTAAGCCCCAAAACTTCATTCACCAGTTTACTGTAGTCTTTTGAACATCCTGTGCTCACTCCAATTAGATTAGCAATTACTACTCCTTTGGGTGGGAAGAGGGGAACAGCTACAAAGAGGTAGGCAGCAGCAGAAGGGTGGGGTGAAGGGATAGAGATATTCCTTCTTTGATAAAAGGTAAAATTTTGTCATTTTACTTATAAGTGAAGAAATGAGTATCCAGGTATTTAAACACTTATCCAAATTATATAGCTTTTTATGAGTGTTGTAGTCTGTTATCTGAACTTAGGCCTTTCAGGCCCTAAAGCTCATACGATTGGCGTCCTTTTTAAAAGGCTTCATAATATCCCATTGAGTGAACTTGACATAATTTGTCACTATTCTCTTTTGTATAATATTTAGGTTTTGAACCTATTTGTATATATTTGTATGCAGAGATTTCTTTTCAGTTAGAATTACGTATTTAGAATAGAATCTCAGAGTGGAATTGTTGATTTAAATGATGTGAACATTTAAAGGTTCTTAATACATCTTCATGTTACTTTTCTTTTTTTTTTTTTTTAAAGATTTCATTTATTTATTTGACAGAGAGAGAGACAGCGAGAGAGGGAACACAAGCAGGGGGAGTGGGAGAGGGAGAAGCAGGCTCCCCGCAGAGCAGGGAGCCCGATGCGGGACTTGATCCCAGGACCCTGGGATCATGATCAGAGCCGAAGGCAGTCGCTTAACCAACTGAGCCACCCAGGCGCCCCTGTCTTCATGTTACTTTTCAAGAGGGGCACAACAATTACATTTTTTAGCTCGTCTTTGTAGACAAAAAAATATTTTTTTATTTTAAGTTGTATTTCTTGGCTCGCAATTGAGATTAAACCTACGATATTTAATCGGAGGTGGTTGTGTGTGTGTGTGTGTGTGTGTGTGTGTGTTTTCATAGCACAATATGCTGAAACTAGCCTTAAGATGTCAATGAATGTAGGGTCCTACTTATGTTAGGAAATGCATAGTGAATGGAGAAAAGGGACAGATACTTATTACTTACATTGTTTTTATGATTCATATATTTGATTTTTTAATTTCAAAATATCAATTATAGTCTCTGGCTTTCCTTCTCTCTTCATTCCTTTCTTTCACAGCCAAACATTGAAGGAATGTTTATTTCGGCTGTCCTTCTTCACCACACTTGACTACTCAACACATGGTAATCTGGCTTCCCACCCTGCCTCTCTGGACTTGTTTTTGCCAAGGTTTCTAATGACCTTCTGATCACTGAATCCAGTTGTCACTTTTGGCTCTAGAAATATGTCATTTTGATTTTTTTTTTAATTTTTAGAATTGTAGTTTTATTTATCATTCATTTCTTTAATTATGAAGAAATTATATACTCATTTTATTTGTTAAATGATCATATACCAGTACTTCAGAAACATTTTTTTCCATAATTGCTTGAACCTAAATAACCTTCCACTTCTTGAGCAAACTCCCCTTATTAGTTCCTTCCAGTATTAAAAAGTATTTTTTCAACAAATTTTTCTGTTATTTCTAGCCATACTATTCATCGTTTGTCTACTTGAAGTATTTATTAGTTAAGTGCATTGGCCTTTTTCCTAATCTGAATCATGATAGACCGGGTCATGTTTGAAATCGTTAGCTTCCTAGATTTAAGGATGGTAGTCCCCTACTTATGATTACAGGATTTATCTGTGCTTATGAACACTCTTACCTACCATCACAGCCTTTGCGGTTGTCATTTTAGAGGAGGAAAGAGAGGAAAATGTTGATGTATATTTTCACAAGGACTCCAGTTGAAATTTGGAATGCATTCATGAGCCTTTTATAAAGAGTATATATTTTAACCATTTAATGGATCAAATTATGTCATTGGAACCTAAGTGTCCTATGTAATATTTTTATAAGAAAATATGTTTCAAAGTTCCAAATATCCAACTTGGAAGCAAATCTTTGAAACTACTTTTTAAAAAGTGACAGGATGCCTATCTATGTTTTCTGCTATAAATTGTGTCCTTGAATTTGCCCCTGTGTATAACTCTATTAAGTGAAATGTAATGTAATTTAATTTAGGCAACCCTAAAGATGTTGCTGGATCATTTGAAATTGGTGGCTTCTTATCATGAAGTGAATAAGATGACTTGCCAGAATTTGGCCGTGTGCTTTGGACCAGTATTATTAAGTCAGAGGCAAGAGACTTCCACCCATAACAACAGAGTCTTTACTGATTCAGAGGAACTTGCAAGTGCTTTGGATTTTAAAAAACATATTGAAGTTCTTCATTACTTACTTCAACTCTGGCCAGGTAAATGATTCTATGGAAGTATTTTTCTCTTTCAATGATAGGGTGTTTGAATTAGCTAATCATTAAATATGCCCATATATGATTCAAGAAAATCTTTTCTAGATTTTGCTTTTTCAAATAGTTATGAATTGATACCTTTAAATTTCTCCATTTAAATTTTTTGCTTTTGCTGATAATATTGTAGACATGTAGATCAATGTACACATTTTGGTCAGATCTGGATTTGTATCCTGGTTGTGTTACTTATTAGCAGTCTGATCTTGGGCAAGTTCTTTAACATCTTAGAGCCTCAATATCATCTTTTGTCATATGGATTTAATAATATGTTTATAGAATTTATAGGAGAATTAAATAAAAAGTTATGTTTGTAAGGTGCTCAGCACAGCTCTTGTCACATAATAGGTAATCTGTAAATATTAATTTCTTTACCCTTCTCATTTTTAGTTCAACTGGTATGAAGCAGAATTCATTTTTTGCCTTCATTCAAATCTTCTTCCTGACATCTTTACTGTATTCATGGTTGTTCTTCAGATTATCCAGACTTAACTTGACAATCATCTTTGATCTTTCCATCTTACTTATCCATCCCTTGTTCCAGTCAATAACAAAAAGCTGACAGTTATTTTCCTAATATCTCTCTTATATAGTTTCAGAGCTAAAAGGAATATGTATTTAACTAGATGTTCTATATAGGATGCTGTATTTAAGTTTCAAAATTTTCTTATTCTGTAGTAACTCCCACTCCCCTTCCCTACCCTGCATAATACCAAACATGAAAGTACTTAGGAGCTTTGTGTAGCACACAGTGGTAAAAGTGCTTGGGCCCTGGAGTCAGTCTTGGATTCAGATCCAGATTGTGGCCCAGGCACATATTTAATTCCCCTAAGCCTCAGTATGCTTCTCTATAAATAGTGCCTACCTCAGAGTTGTGAAGATTCTGTAGACAAAGCATCTAAGGCATTGAGCAAAGTGTTTTGCATAAAGTTAGCTCTTTGTTACTCTTTTAAGGATACATATGAGGATAGACCAAAGTACAAAGAAATGCTTCATTTAGTCTTTTAAAATACATCTAATTAATTATAGAAAGTGAATAAAATTTTCAACTTTTAAATTTATAAAGTTAAAAATTTTTGCTTTCTTTCAAACACAGGCTTAAAAACCATTTCTAATTTATATTTTAATTGAATTGGTGTATATTATTAATTATTTAAAAATCCTGAATCAAGATGCTCTAATAATTGGTTTGATTTCTGCATTTGGTACCCAACATAAGGGAGCTCTCAGGTTAAAGTTTTAAATGTGTGTTTCCTATAGTTTTTTCTACAACTGCTTTAATTCTGATAAGCATCAGGAATTGGGAAAGGAACCATCTTAATCATTCTAATCACAAATGAAAACTTGCTTACCTGGAGTTTACTATCAGTACTTGATTTCTTTATTATTAATTCTGTATCAGAGGTTAATGTTATTTAAAAATAACTGCCCCGGAGGACCTGAATAGACATTTTTCCAAAGAAGACATCCAGATGGCCAACAGACACATGAAAAGATGCTGATCAACATCACTGATCATCAGGGAAATACAATCAAAATCACAGTGATAGATCACTTCATACCTGTCAGAATGACTAATATCAAAAAGATAAGAAATAACAAGCGTTGGCGAAGATGTGGGAAAAAGAGAACTCTTGTGCAGTGTTGGTGGGAATGTAAATGGTGTAGCCACTATGGAAAACAGTATGGAGGATCCTCAAAAAATTAGAAATAGCGTACAATCCAGTAATTCTACTGTGGGGTATTTACCCAAAGAAAATGAACACACGAATTTGAAAAGATATGTACCCCTGTGTTTATTGCAGCTTTACAGTAGCCAAGATGTAGAAGCAGCCTAAGTGCCCATCAGTAGATGAAAGGATAAAGAAGATGTGAAACACACACACACACACACACACACACACACTATGGAATATTAACTCAGCTATTTAAAAAAAGGAGATCTTGCCATTCACAACAACATGGATGGACCAAGAGGGTATTATGTTAAGTGAAATAAGTCAAAGACAAATACCATATAATTTTACTTACATATGGAATCTAAAAAACCAAACGAACCAAACAAAAGCTGGAAATACACTCATAAGTACAAGAGAACAAACTGGTGGTTGCCAGAGAGGAGGTGGGTGGAGGGAGGAGTGAAATAGGTTGAGAGGACTAAGAGATACAGACTTCCAATTATCAAATCAAATCAAGTCGAGCAGATGAAAAGGACAGCATAGGGAATATAGTGAACGTTATTGTAATAATGTCAGTGACAGATGGTACCTACGCCTATTGTGGTGAGCATTGTGTAATGTGGAGAGTTGTTGATTCACTATGTTTACACCTGAAAGTGATACAACCATATGTCAGCTGTACTTCAATAAAAAAAAAAACCAAAAACCTGCCCCCTTTTCTAATAACCTGTATTTTTCTTTAGGTATAGTACCTCAGATAAAGGGCAGAAAGATAGGGAGAATAAATACCAGTTAATTTGGCCCTCTAAATCATTTGCTTTTGGATTCAGGGAAAGGCAGACATCAAGCAGAAGCAGTGCAGTTACCATGACTGAGAAAATTGGTAGTGATACAGAGAATGGGCCACAGCATATGAACTTGGTGAATGCCCATCTCTGTGCATCAGGTAGAAGGGTTTGACCCTCCTTGCTATATGCATATCTTACTTATTTTTCTTTTTGTGGAATTTCCCCTACTCCGGAGGTAAAAAGATGGTTCCACCCTTCCCGCTACCGCCTTTGTTTTTTACTTTAATTTTTGTATTATTATTTTTTTGTTTTTTTTTAATTTGGGGCAATGATAAAATTTGCTTTAAGCTTTCCATTTGAAAAATCGTATCTGCAAAGTGATCAGTTAGAGTCCTAGCATATTGGAACTGGAAGGTAAAAATCATCCTGCCAGTGGCATTTCAGATTGTCCTCTGCCAAGCCCTAAGGTTCTTTGGAAGCAGCTTTGGAGCCAGACTGGCAACAGGTGAGGGAACAAAATGTCAACACACTTCCCTTTGATCAAAATAGTCTTCATCTTTTTTATGTATTGGATTTTTACAAAATTGTTGCTTTTTAAAAATGGTTTTGCTGTTTTAAGAAGAATATTGAAATTTACTTTCTCTTTACAGATGGGGAAATAGCTTTAGAGAGAGTGTAACTCCTAGACCAGCTGTTTGCTGTATCACATTTTCTATGATGAGTAAATTTGGGGCAGATTTCTTGGGGAAAAGCTATAATTTTTTTCTTATTTCTTTTTGTTTCATTTTTCTCACTAGACTAAACCTTATGAGGTCAGGGATTATATTTTGCTTACCCTTATGCACCCAAGTTCTAAGACAGTGCTTGGCATTAACTAGGCACTTGATATATTCTGTTAAATAAGGCAATTATACTATATATAAAAGGCTAATAAAGTGGTGATTAAAATATAAATCCATCAGTAGAACAAGATAAGAAAATTAAGTTTCTTAGTACTTATCATTACATTTTGAAACATTTTCAGTAAACAGATTGCATTTTAAATTTTATTCTGTTGCAGTTGGCCAGTCATAGTGCTGGGAAAACCAGAACTTTCCTTTTGGGGTTAAAATTAGCCATTTTCTCTGCATTTTTTATAGGAAACAACTCCACCATCAGTAGTTTAAAAAGTCAGTGAAGTTGATTTTTCACGAATTGAATTTTTAGTCTAAAAGATACAAAATATTATAATTGCTTTCTTAAATATTTTCCAAGAAAATATACAAAAATCATGTTTGAATAGGGATTTAGTTAAACAACTTTAAGTAATTGGCAACAAAATAAATCTGGGTTTTGCAGGTGAATGTCAGGGCACAACAAGATAAGCTCAACCCACAGTCAGAAATGTTTTACTTTGGGGTGCCTGGCTGGCTTAGTTGGTAAAACATGCAACTCTTGGGGTTATGAGTTTAAGTCCCATGTTGCCAAGCATAGAGCTTACTTAAAAAAAGTTTTACTTTGGACCACAAACCAGATGACTTCAAGGTTAGCAAAGTCCTGTAATGAAAACAACAGTCATGACACTTAAGCACTAAGAACAGGAATAGCACAGAAAATGAGGGAGAAAGGCAAGGAGACTTATTGGGTATTAGCAGGTAGAGGAGAAAAAGGAGTTTGAATAATTAAACAGTGGAAAAAATTCAGATATTCATTCTGTAATTGCATCAATTAAATAATAAAACAGTGGAAAAAATTCAGATATTCATTCTGTAATTGCATCAATTAATGGCATGGGGCATTCTATATTAATACTGCTGTTAAAGACCAATTTAAATATCAGACCTTTATTTTCCAGAAAATTTTTGATCAAGAGATTTTAGCTATTCATAATTATATATACTGGTCATCATAAAAATATGGACAAATGGAAATGTTAAAAACATACCTATATATAGTTATCAAGTATTTTAATAAAATCTAAGTAAAAAAAATTATGTGATCTGGAAAATATTGTTAAGATCACTAAGTCTGGAAAACTAGAACTATATACATGTTTGTATTACTTTTCAATTATCTTATTTTCTATAGTAGGAAACAAGCATTCATTATATGCTGGAGTGTGAAAAGTGGGTGTGTTACTACTGATAATATATTCACACTGATAATACGTATCATAGTGAAAGAAAGCGTAAATGGAGAGGCATTTATTAATGGAGACTGAACAAGCAGAAAGAGAAAGGTATTATGGACAGTTTTTAAAAGCTATGCCCCAACGTTTAAGTCCATTTTATATACAGAAGGAACCTTAGACAAATGTTTTGTCCAATATTCACAAAAAAGGTAAGCAGTAAAGCCTTGGTTTGTCATGATGTGTATATCATAGTAATCTGTATGGCCAGCACAATGTATACTCTTAGAAGAAATTAATCTTAATATGAAGAATGTTATTTGAGATTGTTAGATACCTAACCAGAATGGGAAAATAAAATATCTGTACTGTTTTCAGGCAATAAATGAAGACTATTAGTAGCTAATGCTGTGTAATCAAACTCAGGTAACAAGTGGTCAAGTCTAGTATTTGTGCATTTTATCAAAGTGAAATTTGGGCTGCTTAGTAAAAAAAATTATGACACTGCTGCTAATAGAACTGCAAAAAAAGCACAAAGGTTAGAGTGAGCACTTTAGATGCCTTTGCCTCATTTAGACGTTTGCAGAAGAAGGAACTTTTTGTTTTGTTTTGTTTGTACACCAACATGCCTTGCCTGCTTTTTTACTGTAGCTTTTAATTTAGAAGAAGCTACCAGCTTAGCTACTCTTTGAATTATAGCTAGATAATAATTAACTTGCACTGAAAGTTAATCAACATCAGAAATTTGTTTGGGGATGTTATGATATGGCATGAATTAGCACCATTGAACATTCTACTAGCTTCTGTCCCTAATCTTGATTATTTCTGGTGATAGAAAAAAGTAATTATGGAATGCTTTATTTTTTAATAGTGTGCATGTTTTGTTTTAATGCATGTTTGTAGTTGATTATTAAACGGCTTATCTTTGCTCTGGTTTTTTAAGGCCAGTTGGATGGCCGTGACTAAGCAAATTTATTGTTTGTTTCTAGTGCAACGTTTAACTGTCAAAGAATCAACAGACAACTTGTTTCCAGAGCAGAAGTCTTCTCTAAATTATTTGAGGAGGAAGAAAGAACGACCCTGCATGTTAAATTTGAGTGGTACTGATTCATCAAGAATACTTAGACCAAGGCAAACCAGATTAGACAGTCCAGTTAGCAATCGTTATGCAGGAGACTGGAGCAGCTGTGGAGAAAACTACTTTTTAAAGACAAAAGAAAATTTTAATGATGTAGATTATGATGATGTCCCCTCAGAAGATAGAGACAATGGAGAAAATTGTAGCAAAATGTATGGACCAGATATAATGATTGAACAGCCAGTACCCATGTCCAAAGAGTACACATTTCAGACATACTTGACAATGCAAACAATTGAGTCTACAGTGGATCGAAAAGTCAATCTTAAAGACCTACAAGAAAGCATTGATACTTTGATTGGAAATCTGGAGCGTGAACTCAACAAAAACAAGCTTAATATGAGTGTTTGAGATTGAGAGTTTTAATTTGCTTTTTTGTAATGTTTTAAATTTCAAATCAGTCTTTCGCTTTCTTATACCGCTCACAGTGATGGTTTTATTTTTTTACTCTTAAAAATTCCATTAATTTCTAGTAAGTTCATGTGATTTAATTAAAAACACTATTCATTAAGTTTTTACGTATCTTCATTAGAAAATTTTTCTTGGGGCACAGATAACTTCGACTTGTGGATCTTTTAACAAATACGGCCCATTCTATGGAGATAACTTCTAAATGCACTTATAAGGTTCAGATAAGTTATTAGCCCCTCATGGTTTTTGTACATTACAGGAACTGCTCTTTTGGAGCTGGAACAGATGTTTCTTACAGAAGAACGTGGCAGCTGCTCTGTCTGGTTTGCAGTGAGTCCACATACTCTGCAACATCATTTGATCATATTTCATTTGCAATGCAAATGCTGCTATAAAAACCTTTTTATAAATAAAAGTAAAATTATACAGATATTAATGTATTCTGTATTAACATTCAGTAATTATTTAAGCTTATAAAAATTAAATATTTTTATAATCCTGAAAATGTGTCTATTTATAAGTGCATATATGGATAGATATTAGAATGGGGGAGGCATTGGCTGCAGAATCACATGTATCTTTAAAGCATATATGTCGTGAGGCCAAAATTATTAGCTTAAAATGTCTTTTTCAGGGAAAGAACATTTAAGTTAAAGAAGTTCTGTAGAAACACTTGAACCAAAACACTAGAAGCGTCTGAATAGAAATAATAGACTTTCTTTTTTTTGATTCATAGAAAGTCACAATATCCCTAGTGAGAAGTCATCTTTTAAATTGAAATCCTCTAATTTCTTAAGGGATTAAGAGCCCAGATTTCTGTACTAGTGATTTACATTAAAAAAAAACTTCACCTGTTCTATGCATTTTTATGTTCTGCTTTTTAAAACAAAGTAATTATACTTTAAACGTATTTATTTGTAGTAGTACATTGATAACATTGACTTTATAATTACCTTCATTTGTTTCTAAAGAAATCTTGCCAACACACTCCATGTTACTGATTTTGAAAAATTAACTCATTTTGGCTAAGTATATCTACAAGATAGTCACTATAGCAATCACAGCAGTGTTTGAAAAATGTAAATTTAGAAGACTTTTTTATTAAATTGGAATGTATTTTTTTAAATTTTTATACCCACAGAACATGTAATTTTAAAATTATAAAATTTGAATCAACAACTTAAAGATGTAGCAAACCATTAGAAAACGGACTTCTTGATGTTTTTCTAAATATTGAAGTATTTAACTATTTCTACGTAATATACATTGATAAACAGAACACCTTGTTATTTAATTTGAAAACTCAATTGTTAAAAAGCCAGATAAATAACTATTTTTATATGAAAATTTAATTTTTTGAAGCTTTGTATAACAATTCCGAAGAATACCAAAAGAATATGTGACAGAGATATATATTGAGTAAACAGTCAAAAGAAATGTGCTTTAAATGTTTTTGTTTGGGGCGCCTGGGTGGCTCAGTCATTAAGCATCTGCCTTCGGCTCAGGTCATGATCCCAGGGTCCTGGGATCGAGCCCCACATCAGGCTCCCTGCTCTGCGGGAAGCCTGCTTCTCCCTCTCCCACTCCCCCTGCTTGTGTTGCCTCTCTCGCTGTGTCTCTGTCAAAATAAATAAATAAAATCTTCTCAAAAAATGTTTTTGTTTGCTATATCATGTATATTGTATGAATTGAAGTTGTTTCAGAAATGTAGAAGTTTTATTAAAGTATTATAACCTTGGTGTCATGCTATTATAATGATTTTAAGGATTACTTAATGTCATTCTTTGTCTTCTCAAACAAAAGTGTTAGAGTATTGGACAATCGAATGTTATCCATAAATAGATGTAACGATATTTTTTGGTCCAGAATTGAATTATCCAGAATCTGAAATACTTTAAAGGCCAGAGGTATTTTGTTATATAATTTTGGATGGAAATAGTTTAATCTCTGCCATCTTAAATAGAAAATACTAAACATCTATGTTGTCTGAATCACTGAGTCCTAACTACAAATCTCTTTTATTGACTCTTCTGTATTTAGTAGTGCTCAGTAAGTTTATGCCTTTACTTTAAATGATCTTTAACTTCAAACCTTTTTTGAGTTTTTATACCTGCTTTTTCTGCACTAGTAGACTGTCGGCTATCATTCTCTTCTAAGTCTACCAGCCCCAATGTTTCTTAGGATTAAAAACAATTTTAATTTTAGTGCATGTACCTGAATAAAGTTTCAAGCAATTCAGATGGATAGAGAATAAAAAGTGTGCCATTCACACCGCTTCTCAGAGGTAACAGCTGCTTTTTATTCTTCGGGTAAGTACTACCTACCTCCATCACTGGGTCTAGGTTTACTGCTGCTATTTCTTGATTTGTCATTTAAGTATGAATGATAAAGAATGTCCATTCCTCCTCCCCATTTAATATTTTTAGTTCTTCTTTCAGTGTCTTTTATAACTTTTAGTAATCTTTGTTTCTTGATCCATCTGTTTTAAACAGTGTCTCTTGGCTCGCTACCATTGTGGAGATGACCAACGCTATACTTCCCTTCAGCCCATTACTGCCCTTTACCTCTTAATTTCTCTAAGTTACACAATTAGTTGATATAATCAACATTAATAGGTTATATTATTTGGGGGAACTATATTTGACTTGTCTTTTCCTTTATATGTTTTTTCTAAAAACTACAAACCAGTAACTAGCCATTATGCGCTGGATTATGCAAAAGTGTTTAAAGGTTAGCCAGGTGGTTTTATCTCCTACATATCCAATCTTATGTCCTGAAGTCTATGCTGATTTAAGCAGAATATTCCAAGCTAAAGGTCAAAAGGATTATTTTATCGTATAGCTATCAACTTCTCCAAATCATGCTGTGTGTTATTTGCTTCATAATTGGGTCATGGCTTTTGCAGATTTTCATTTTCTTTTATCTTGCTATTGAATTACCAAATTTGTTCAGAGTGCTTTTAGCTCTCATCCTGGGATTCATGAGGTACATTCTTGCCTTTATTTTTTTTTGACAGGAGAAAAATATCTTCTTCAGTATAAGCCTGAGATCATCCTAAGCTTTTAACTAACTTAATCAAACGTGGACAATGTGGTTTTTTAGCTGTCATCCTGGGATATATTTCCCTTGCACTCCTATATTCTGTTTTGTTTTATATCTCACCTTTCTAAAATGTAGGGGTGTTTTTTGTTGTTTGCTGAAGTATTAAGTAGTTCCCTCCACCACATACACCTCTTTCCATCCCTTGTACCCCCCCCGACATGCCCCCCACAAGAAGGGTGCTAGAGAGAGGTTTGAGTCCTTGCATTTCTGACAAGGCCTTTATTTTTTCCCTGTACTTCATTTTGATTGGACCTGCAGTTCTAGATTCAAACTCATTTCCCTTTAGAACTGTGATGGCATTTCTCTATTATCTTCCTGCATCCAGTTTTGCAGTAATCCAGGCAAGAAAGATGGTGGTTTGGACCAGGGAAGAAGCAATAGAGGTGGTGAGAACTGGTTGTATTCTGGATATGTTTTGGAAGTAGGAGCCAAAAGAATCTACCAGTGGACTGTGAGAGGAAGGGGTAAGGCCTGAGCAACTAAAGGATGGAGTTACCATCAGATGAGATTGAGGTGACTCCATTATATTTTTTAAATGAGCTCCTTGTAGTGGAAGTTGCTATTATCAATGTAGTATTTATCAAAATACTTGTAATGTCCTGTTAACTCTAAGTATTAATGCTTCTGTACCTGGTAATGATGCCAGTAGTCACTGCAAGAATAAGAAAGCAGGAAGACTAAATATCAAAGCCAAGTTCACATCCTAACTCTCTGGAAAACTTCAGATTGTGTGGCTTTGAAACAGGTTGGGGTAGTGGTACGGTTTCTGAAAAGAATGTTTCCAGACATAAGGACTTTAAGGCTTAGGATTTTATAATTTAAAGACACCAACTTTTAGGTACTTGGAAAGTGATCAAATTGTATTATGTTTAATAAGTTTCTTTTTGAATCTTACAGACTTGAGGACTTTGGTATGAAGAAGAATGCTCTTTTGCTCTTTTCCCAGCCCAAGGCTCATTTTTAATTCAGTAAGTCTCATGTTTGATAAACATTGAAGTGCCAGAAATCAGAGTTCTTGGTTGCTTTCTGACTCAGCCAAAAACTGGCTAATTAAGGCAGAAATGGAATTCATTAAAAAATAATAATGATAATGTTTCAGATAAAAGAGTCACCCAAGCACCCCTGTTCAGTTAATTATTAATAAATGAATGAATGCAAAGGTATTCTCAGAGAATGGTTATCTTTTTGTCAGGAAAAGACTAAGGACCAAGAGAAGCAATGTCTATGTAATTATTCCAATATTCACTCCTGGGGCACCTGGGTGGCTCAGTCGGTTAAGCGTCTGCCTTTGGCTCAGGTCATGATCCCAGAGTCCTGGGATCGAGCCCCACATCAGGCTCTTTCCTGAGTGGGGAGCCCGCTGCTCCCCATGTTTCCCTTGCTTGTGCTCGCTCTCTCTTGCTGACAAATAAATAGATAAAACCCTAAAAAAAAAAAAAATTTACTCCTGAGTAGTAATTCTTTGTAGTTAACAAAGTGTTCTCTCTCTCTCTCTCATTTTTTTTAATGACTTGTGTTTTTTTTGGAACTAGAACGGCCTTGGGAATATTCTTGACTTAAAAAGTGAGTTCATAAATTTTGGGTATTTTTTTTTTCTGTAGAATAGCAATTGTTTCAGTGGAAACAATTATGTAAATAATATATGTATGAAAAAGTGTCTCTCACCATAAGAAAGGAAAGTCTCTGGGGGAGCTTTTGTTAAAATGCGGCATTTATTTCTTCACAGAAATCATGAGCAAAAAACATCCCGATTCATTCTAGTGTGCACTTTTTGCTAGAACTGAAAAAAAAACCTATTTTTCATTTCATTAAAAGAAAATATCTTCATAAAGTTGAATGAACCCTATAAGTAGAACTCCTATTAGAAAGAGTAGCAGAGACCACTTTGGGGAACAGGCACTACATTTAATGTTTTTTTTGTTGTTGTTTATTTATTTGACAGAGAGAGAGCACAAGTAAGCAGAGAGGCAGGCAGACGGAGAGGGAGAAGCAGACTCTCCACTGAGCAGGGAGCCTGATGTGGGACTCCATCCCAGGACCCTGGGATCATGACCTGAGCCTAAGGCAGCCGCTTAACCGACTGAGCCACCCAGGCGCCCCACATTTAATGTTTTTTAATCTTTCTCAATGTCAAGTGTTTGTTTTAAGCAAGGGAGAAAAATGCCTAGATATTGCCCCTGGGTTGGGTTAAATTAATCCTTATCTGTTTGATAAGGGCCCTGGCATGCTTTTAAGTCATTTGAGTTAATCTTTCTTTTTTTGTTGTTGTTTTGCTTACTGGAGGTATTTATAAACTGAAAACTTGGTGTTGGCCTCAACATTCTACATATTTCTTTGACTAAAAACTCCTCTAGGGAGAGTTTAAAATTCCAACTTTAGAAAAATACAGTGAATATTAAATCAAGAAAAGGGAAAGTCTTGCATTCAAGACATTTTTGTGAAAGAGACAGCAAGCCTGCAGCTCATATTTTTTCATAGCTGCAGATATTGAACAGCGACCCCTTGTTCTTGACCTTTGTTCAAGAAAAGGGATGCAGTTTGCCAGCATTTGGTTCTCTTTTTTGACTGACTTTCCCCTGTAGCCATTGTAAAACTCACGTTTTAACCTAAGGGCAAATTTGAATCATTAGGTAAGTGAAAATATCTCCTCTAAACTGGTTGATAAGAAATGTCAGAGAATAAAGGGCCATCTGTCCAAGGTTATGAATCTATGTTTGCTCTGTACTCAATGTCAAAATTCACCTATAAAGTCAACTAAACTATACGTAAAAGAAGGCACGTTATTATCTTCTTCCACTGACAGTTCATTACGTTTTCAAATATAAAGAAAAGTTGAAAATTATACAGTGAACACCCATGTATCTACCAGCTAGATTCTATAATTGTAAGCATTTTGTTATATTAGTTTGATATCCATCATTATCTGTCTTAATTTTTGGTACATTTTTAAAGTAAGTCACAGACTTCAGTACTTCATAGTAAGTGTCAATTTGGAAGTCAAAAAAAAAAAAAAGAATTGGAGATGAACTTTGTGCGATTATAATTAACTCCTAAAAGAGTCACAGAATATGTGAATTCACTACAAATCCTAGATTTCATCACAGTTAGAAAGATCTAACTTTGCTATTAATAGCCTCTAAAAAATAATGCATATTTTGGGTATCTTGTGATCCTTTCCACATAACTTTTAGCTTCCCAGGCTTCTCTCATTCACAGATAACCTTCACAATTTCTACCATATTCAAATACCATGTGTAATATTGTTTACTTATTTTCTCTAAAAAATTTTATTTTCAATTAAATTTATTTTTAGAGTACAACTTTATATCACCGCCATAAATGGAAAATTGGTATCATTTGTCATAAATAAGTTGACCATATTTTTTTTTTTCTATACACAAAAGTAAATTCATAATGTATACCTTGGCATGCATACTAAGGGAAATACTGAGTTATATAGCCTCCATCCTTCCCCCTTTTCCTTTCACAAACACTGGGGCACAAGGAAAGTCAAATCTGCATTGGAAGTGGACACATAGATGATACCAGGCTGTTCTCTTTTTAAGGGACAAAAGCACCACATCCAGACTTGCCTGAATCTCACTTGAGCTGGCAATGGAGAGAGGAGGAAGGGTGAGAAAGCGTCTGTCTGCAGCCTGTCTGAGATTGTGTCCCAAGTGGGGCACATTCCTCATGAGCCCTCTTTTGTCAACCCCAGCTGCTCTGGAGTTGCAGACTCCACACTGGCCACAGCCCAATCTTTGCAGCCTGAGGTTTGAGGACCTCTCAGAGCAATGGCTCTGACCATATTTTTTTTTCTTTTTTTTTTTTTTTACATCATTAGTTTTTTTTTATTATGTTATGTTAATCACCATACATTACATCATTAGTTTTTTTTTTTTTAAAGATTTTATTTATTTATTTGACAGAGAGAGACACAGCGAGAGAGGGAACACAAGCAGGGGGAGGGGAGAGGGAGAAGCAGGCTTCCCGCGGAGCAGGGAGCCCGATGCGGGGCTCGATCCCAGGATCCTGGGATCATGACCTGAGCCGAAGGCAGACGCTTAACGACTGAGCCACCCAGGCGCCCCTACATCATTAGTTTTTGATGTAGTGTTCCATCTTTTTCATTTTGTTTCCCCTTATAGTTTTTTTTTTTTTTATTCATTTGAGACACAGAGATACAGAGAGAGAGAGACAGAGAGAGAGAGCATGAGCAGGGGGAGAGACAGAGGGAGAGGGAGAAGCAAGCTCCCAGCTGAGCAAGGAGCCCAATGCGGGGCTCGATCCCAGGATCCTGGGATCATGACCTGAGCTGAAGGCGGAGGCTTAACCATCTGAGCCACCCAGGCGTCCCTCCCCTTATAGTTTTAACCCTCTCCTACCAACCTATCTTCCTCCAAGCTCCCTCTGTGTTAATGTAAGTGTGGTAGGAGACTAACAGCACAGCTATCTTTCCCTCCTGAAATTAGAACCAAGACCTAGGAGCCAGACATATGGAGATCGAAATACCAGATTTACTACTGATGAAGGTAAGCTGAAGAAAAGGGCTAGGGTCTATGGCCAAGTAGGCTTCTTCCTACATTCCCTGTGATCTGATCATTCCCACCCAGTCACTGGCACATTTAGTTAAAAACAGGCCTCTCCTGGCAGGGGTACAGCCTGTCAGCACTACAAAGAAGAAAAAAAAGTGCATACTACAGACAGGCCGGCTCTGTAGGTAAGAACACAGAAGGCTCCCAGGCAAGCACGCTCAAGTCCTGCTCAATTCACCAGTCAGATGAGTCAGTCTTTGTGACTTGGAGAACAGTTAAGTGAGGGAGTCAGAGAGAAGCTGGAAGTGATCCTCCCATATTCCTTCCTCTTGAGAAGTTCCCGCTTTTTTATGGAAACATGAGAAGTACAGGATGTTATCCCCTAACAATCACCTCCTATTGCTTCCACCTATAGTGACCAAGTGTCACAAGATGAACTTTGGGACCTTTCATCAAATGGAGCAGGAAATGGAAGTGTGTACTGGCAGCCAAAACCAACATGCAAAGATTTTCCAGGTAATTGCTGCCATTGGGCATCCTGTTAACCAGCAAAGTGGCCCAAATTGGGCATATTCTTGCCTCTCTTGATAAAATATTTCCTCCTTTAGCCCCTGTGGCCATGTGCCAGTTCTGCTGCCTTGAGCCTCAGATACCCCAACCAATCTTCCCTTTCCCCACTGTGCCCCACAGAGTCTGCCTCCTCCTCTGCCTATAAGTAAAACTTACCTTCCATTTGGGTCTGTGGTCTCACCTGGAAGTATGCAGTCCCATCATCTGAGTAAAACGCTAGGGTGTTAATGATGGTAGGGTTTATTTATACATTTTAAAATAGGAGTTTATTAAACCTCATAAAGAATATACATAAGAAAATATCAGAGGAGGGCACCTGAGTGGCTCAGTTGGTTAAGCTACTGCCTTCGGCTCAGGTCATGATCCTGGAGTCCCGGGATCGAGTCCCGCATCGGGCTCCCTGCTCAGCAGGGAGTCTGCTTCTCCCTCTGACCCTCCTCCCTCTCATGCTCTCTGTCTCTCGTTCTCTCTCTCGCAAATAAATAAAATCTTAAAAAAATTTAAAAAAATAAAAGAAAATATCAGAGGAACTCCTTTTGGTTTCTCTCTGTTCTTCCTGTTAACTCTCTGCTCCCTGGATGATGTTGTTACAGTTGCATGTCATGTTTGCTTCTGAAAGACAGCTTTTTTATTAGCCATCTGAACCTCCCATAGGATCACTTAAGCCATTCTCAGCTATATCCTCAGTGCATTTACACAGGGCCTGAGTCTCAGTGGGATTGGACCTCTAGCAAATCACCGAGTGGAAATTTTACAAAAGTCAGAATTGCAATATGTAAATTAGCATAAATATACATACGAAGGCCAAAACAACCTTGAAAAAAAAAAAAGAACGACTATGGAAGACCAATACTATCTGATTTTAAGATGACTTTTAAAGTGACAGTCATCAAGACAGTATGGTATTAGTATCGGGATAGATATGGAACATAATAGAGTTCAGAAATAGGCCCTACATATATGGACAACTGACTTTTAAAAAAATTTATTATTGACGTATAATTGAAATGGAGTGTTACATTAGTTGCAGGTGTACAACATATTGGTTTGACAATTTTTTTTTTAAGATTTTATCTATTTATTTGTCAGAGAGAGAGAGCACAAGCAGGGGAAATGGGGAGTGGCAGGCAGAGAGAGAAGCAGACTCCCCACTGAGCAGAGAGCCCGATGCGGGGCTCAATCCCAGGACCCTGGGATCATGACCTGAGCCGAAGGCAGACGCTTAACCAACTGAGCCACCCAGGCGCCCCGATTCGACAAGTACTCAGTACTCACCACAGTAAGTGTAGTCACCATCTGCCACCAATGTTATTACAGTATTATTGACTATATTTCCCTATGCTGTACTTTACATCTCTGTGATTTATTTATTTTAAAACTAGAAGTTTGTACCTCTCCAACCCTGTCTCCTGTTGTGCCCATTCCTGCCCACCCACATCACCTCTGTAACTGCCAGTTTGTTCCCAGTATTTGAATCATTTATTTCTTAGTTTGTTGTGATTTTTTAGATTCCACATATAAGTGAAATCATATGATATTTGTCTTTCCCTGATGCACAACTGATTTTTGACAACAGCGATCCAGTGGAGAAAGGATAGTCTTTTCAATAAATAGTGCTGGAATAATTGGATATTTATATGCACCCCCCTCCCCCTGAAACCAAAAGAACACTTTGATCTACACTTTATACCATATGTAAAAATCAACTTGAAATGGATCACAGATCTAAACGTAAAGCCTAAAAGTATAAAACTTCTAGAAGAAAACCTTGGTTATGCAAAGATGTCTTAGCTAAATCAACAAAAACATAATCTATAAAAAAACAAATTGATTAATTGAACTTCATCAAAATTAAAAATTTTCTGCCATTTGAAAGACACTGTTAAGAGAATGAGAAGATAAACCACAGACTGAAAGTAAATATTTGCATATATCTGGTAAAAGACTTGTATCCAGAATATATAAGGAACTCTCAAATCTCAATAATTAAAAAAAAACCCTCTAAGAATAATGAGCAAAATATGTAAATAAACACTTCATGAAAGAAGAAGTGGATAAAAAGTAAACACATGAAAGTAAGCTCAGCAGCATTGATCATCAGGAAAATGCTAATGAAAACTGCAATGAGATACCACTACACACTAATTAGAATGGCTAAATTTTAAAAGCTGACCATACTAGCAAAAATATGGAGGAAGTAGAACTTTCTTACACGTTGGTGGGAATGTAAAATAGCACAACTACTTTGGAAATATTTGGCAATATCTTAAAAAGTTGAATATATACACGCCATATGAGTCAGACATTCTACTTCTAGATATTTATCCAAGAGAAATGAAAACATATGCCCATAAAACAACTTGCACAGAAATGATCATGGAAGAGTAATTTGTAATAACCCCAAACTGGAAACCATGAACCCAAATGTCTATCAAACAAATCATGGTGTATCCATGCAATGAAATACTACTTAGCAATAAAAAATAATGAACCATTAATATACACAACAAAAATGGATCTCAAAAGTGAAAGAATAAGACAAAAATAAGTATGTACCATATGATTCCACTTATATAAAATTCTATAAAATGTAAACTAATCTATAGTAATAGAGTTCTTTGTGAACTAATGTATGCTTGGGTGATGGTTACATGGGTAAATACACAATTAAAAATTAAGTTAGCTGCACACTTACAATTTGTACACTTCACTGTTTATAAGTAATAGTTCAGTAAGAAGGATAATAAATAAAGAAATGCATGTTTCCTGTAGTAATTCCAACAATGCAGAAGAGTATGTAGTTGAAAGCCCATTCTTCTATGCTCCTCTTGTCTTTTCCTTATCTCCTACTTAAATGCAATCCCACTCCCCAGAGGTTTCCACTATTCATAGTTTGATATTTGTTAAAGAACTTTTTCAAATTTTAAGATATGTAGCACTAACTTTCTTCTGTTTTCTACTATAATTATTTGAGTACATAGCTGATTGTCTTACTGGATTATATGTATTAAAAGCAGAAACTTATAGTATGTCTCTTTATAATTCTTAAATAAGGAAGGGATAGAAATAAATATGCTATTTTGAGGCAATTGCCATAGTTATGGACACATTACAGATAACTCACATTCACTGTGTTTCAGACACTGTACCAGGAATTTTCTATGTACTATTTCATTTAATCCTCACAAGAACCAAAAAAGGTGCTTTTCCCAGTTATCTACTGCTACATAACAAACCATACCAAAACTTAATGGCTTAAAATAATGATAGGATTTACTTTGCTCACTTGTTCACAAACCTTGTGAGTTTGGGCAGGTCTTGGTAGGGATTGATCATCTCGGCTACAATCAGCAAAGGCTCTGGTAGCTCCATAGCTCAGGCCTGGAATTATCTGAAGGCTTGTTCCTTCCACATGTATGGTGGTTGATGCTGGTCGCTGGCTGAAATCTTACCTGGGCTTGTCAACCAGAACACCTCCGTGTGCCCTGTCCATGTAGCTTGGGTTTCCTCACAACATGGCGGCTGGCTTCCCAGGGTGAGTTTTCAATGAGAGGGCCAGGTGGGACCTGTATCTGCATCACCCTTTATGATCTGGCCTCAGTATCATTTCTGCTGCATTCTGTGCTTTGAGGCAACCACAAAGTCACACTCCATTTCAAGGAGAGGGGAAATAGAGTCTATCTCTGGTTGGGGGTGTGGCAATGGTTTTGAAGCGCTTGTGGGATGGGAAATACTGCTGTGGCCACTTTTGAGAATTTATTTTGCCACAGCAGATGGCAAATTTAACCATGACACTTGTCATGGTTAAATTACTAAAACCTGTAAGTGATTGAGTACTCAGAATTGTTTCTGACTCCAAAGCTCTGATTATGATCCAGATAGTTGTCTTACTTTGTGACTTTGAAAACTGTTAATATCACATTGTCAATTCCTGTTATAGTCTCTAAGACAAATTTTTTTTTTTTTAAGATTTTATTTATTTGAGAGAGAGAGAGCACGAGCAGGGTGGGAGGGGCAGAAGGAGAAGCAGATTCCCCACTGAGCAGGGAGCCCAATGCCGGGCTCAACCTGGGTTTGACACGGGGCTCAAGGTGAGGCTCCATTCCAGGACCCTGAGATCATGACCTGAGCCAAAGGCTGATGCTTAACTGATTGAGCCACCAGGCGCCCCTCTAAAACAAATTCTCATTAGCACTGTTCATTTCCCGTAGAAGGACTGAATATGAATCATTTTTTAAATGTATGTTGTACTGCATTAGATATTAATTCATTTTAGGCCATTTTTAAAAATTCTTGGTAGCTTTTTACCCATGCAAAGGGAATAGCATTTTCCAGGAAGCAGAGGTGAGGGAGAGCACAGCAGGTGTGGAGAACAGCATGGACTGCACCATCTGAAGGAGAAGCAGGTAAGCTGTACAAAATGGGCTCAAAAAGCACGCAGGGCTGTGTCATAAGCAGGTGAAGAACTTAGACCCTATCCTGAGTCCAACAAGGGCCACTGAAAGGTTTTAAGGAGGGAAGTGATGGGGTTCAGATTTGATTTTTAAATGATCACTTTGGCTTCAGTGTTGAGTATTTAAAAGCATGGGATTTGGAGTGATATGCCAACCCCAGTTCACCCACTTACTGAATAAGCTAGGATTTGCTTGGAATATAGTGTACTCTTTTCAACCTGAAGATAGAGGTATTTTCTAATATGAGAAAGTTGCTTTTTCTTGTATCTTCAGCTATCGCTTTTTAAATATTTCTAGTATCTTAGTGAATGTGCACAGATTTGAGTCCAGTTCCTGATTTCCAACTAACAGTTGTGCACATATGTTCTAATGAGACTGAGTATTCTCTAATCCACCTGATGGGCAAGGCTATGGAGTGGTGACAAATAAACCCTGACGTATCCATGGTTTAATACAATAAAGGTTTATTTCCTCAATGTTAATCATTGAAAGTCTGAAACA
Organism: Neomonachus schauinslandi; assembly: GCF_002201575.2. Taxonomy (NCBI): domain Eukaryota; kingdom Metazoa; phylum Chordata; class Mammalia; order Carnivora; family Phocidae; genus Neomonachus; species Neomonachus schauinslandi. Next base: position 69,926,150 of record NC_058406.1, on the reverse strand, counting down.
GGTTGAGAAACTTTATTTCATAAACATGTCATCTGAAACACATAGCAGTTGGAGGATATCACAAGGTGAGTTAAAGCCAGGTCCGGAAGTGGCTTCTATCATTTCTACCCACATCCTGTTGGCTAGAATTCAGTCACAGGCTCCAATCTAGCTGCCAAAGAGGCTGGAAAATGTAGGGGTGCACATAGATATTTGATAAGCATTGGTGGTTTCTGTCATCTCCTTCCTTGCCCAGATTTTCTGATACTCTCAATCAATTGAAATTAAGATCCTCATAATGAACTGAAGCAAAATCTTTTTATTTCAAACTCTGTCTATAGTGTATTATTTCTGAGGACTAGATCTCTCTGGATACACGACCCCATTACCAGGATGACCCCTACTTAGATTTTGTATAACTGGGAGTTCATTCTGGTTTTTTGTTAGATTTAGATCCATAGAGTCTGGAAACTTCATTAAAAGTGAAAAATCAGTGTCAATTTTAATTGTTAATTTAGCTTGTTTACTAAGGTCAAAATAAAGCAGAAACTCACCATATTTTAGATTTGATTTAGTGTTGTTTTCTTTTTTTTTAGAAAACTTTTTAAAGAGAATTATTCTTCTTAAAAATACAGCTTCAGGCTGGAAGAACTATCTTTAGTTGACAGGGTAGAATGTGAAATCCGGTATTTTACATCTTCTTTCCTTCTCCTCTTTAAGGAAAAAGAATAAAAACAGCCCAGAATATTACCTATACAGGTGACTTAGAGAAATCTTATTTTCTGTCCTTTGAAGTTCAGAACATTGGCACAACTGTGGGGAAACACAACCTAAATTATTTACTTTACTCACTGCATATATTTTTAATGTCATATTTGTGAACAGAGAGCATTTGGAAGCAATTACACTTAACTTTTTTTTTTTTTAAGATTTTATTTATTTATTTAAGAGAGAGAGAATGAGAGAGAGCACATGAGAGTGGGGAGGGCCAGAGGGAGAAGCAGACTCCCTGCCTAGCAGGGAGCCCGATGCGGGACTCGATCCAGGGACTCCAGGATCATGACCTGAGCCGAAGGCAGTCGCTTAACCAACTGAGCCACCCAGGCGCCCCCCCCCTTTTTTTTTTAACCATCATTTCCCCCAATACATTTTTGAGGTTGGTTTTTTGGTGTTTGGGATTCTACTTTGATTGTGTGCAGTTGTTTTTACATGGCCTGTGACCCTTAAGTAGCTCATCAGCCATGGAAGGAGTGGATTCATCACACAGGGTTTAATTTGCCCTTCACTGAGATATTTAATTTCCACCCCGGGAGCCTTGCTTAGTTACATGGTATCTGACCTGGCGATGGCATCCTAGCAACTGGGTGGAAGATCGCCTACCCCAAGCAATGCTCGGGGGTAGAGGGCACAGGGAAATGTTAATCATTGACAGTCGTGGATTAGTGAAGCTGTGGACGTGTACCCAGGCCACTGACCACCATCTACTGGAGTCAATTGCCGTTTCATCTGAAGTGCACCCAGATGATATGGTTATCTGAGGACCTGAAAATAGGCTCGTTGAATTATGCAACATTTCTGGTTGGGTTAAAAAAAAGTTTATAAAGCTGAATGATAATTAAATTTAACCTAAATAAATCAAGTATTATTAGAATGGTTAATTTTCTAGGTAGCCATAGCATTTTAAGTTCTGCAAAAAATAGAGCTACTCTTTAAATTTTAAATGCTAGGGCCAACATATCTGGTCTCATATTAAAATGATCAAGGCTAATGTTAAACTAGGTGTGCAGAGCCACTGCTTAAGTCATATTTGAGAGAGACATTCGCATTATTGATAATAATAACAAAAATGTTAAAATCAGAGATTATTACATAGAACAAAGAGGAAACACTATATTTTCTCTGGGGTGTGTGTGGGTTGCCGGGAGTGGGGGGCGAGTACCTGAGGCTAAGCAAGAAGGCAAAACTTACTAAGCATCCACTAAGTGCCACGTATTTTACATGCATTACCTTCGGGTGAGGGAGGTATAATTATCATCCCCAATATACAGATGGTGTAACTAAGACCTAGGAGACAGTATAGCTTGCCCAAGGGGATGAAGCTGGGATTCAGACTCAGGTCTGCCTGGATCCCAAAGCCCTCTTTCTTTTCACTACATGCCAGATCAAAAGACTGAAGGGAAGAAAAAGAAGCCTGAATTGGCCCACGGGGCAGCTGGGAAGGAATGGGCAGTGGGAGAAAATGCTGGAGCTATGGGAACCGGAAGGAGGCACACCAGCTGACTCCATTTCCGTTCATGCCCAGCATTCCCCCATCTTCCATTACTGGAAGTCAGCTTCTCAGCTGGAGTCTCCCAGTGTGAGTTGAAGAGCCTCAGAGAGAACTCATCCCAGAGAAGGGGGAAGCAGCGCAGTGCATTTGCCTGAGCTCCAAAGCCTTGGGGTCCAAGAAAGGTGAGCATTCTGAGTGGTCTGAATCATCCCACCCCAACCTTTTTCCTTCCCTCTCTCCTTCCATACGCACCAGACTTGCACTGAGGTCTAAAGGCCCTCCCTGGCTTCTTCTGCTCTCTCTCCCAATAAATCTCTTGTACATCTAGTGTTGCCTTGGCGTTAGCTTCATGCGGAACCTAAACTGACACAAAGGCATTGTCCCAGCACCTTCTGCCATGTTACAGGCCATTAGGTAGCTCTAGCATATTGAGAGAAAGGAGCCTCGAGGGCCTGATGGTTGTAGGCTTGTTTTTAAACATATGTGAGTCAACCTTCATCCCAGGAGCAACAGGACACACCTGGGGGTGCTTTGCAGAAGGATGAGATACCAGATAAGCAGGTGGGCCAAGATCCCATGAAACTTGGGCTGTGGCTGTTTATGTGACCCCACTGGTGGCCATAGGCTGGTGAGATGATGAGGAAAACCAAGATTATAAATACATGATACAAATATCATACTGAACTGATAATAACTGCTCTCATAAGGCAGAGGAACCCCATGTTTAGTTTCTATAGCAAGAATATTATAATTGTGTTGTATTTGTAAATTAGGTAACATAGAAGCCAAAATTTACTGCTTGCTAAATGCCAGGCACTATACTAAGCTCTTTATTTGATAACCAACATCCATTACTCCCTTCTTCTATGCTAAGAGAACCCTGCTTTTGTTTGAGACAACAATGAGCCAGCCCCAGGTGATGGCTTCTGTCACGCAATCATGACATTCCTGTTCTCCATGGTCCCAGCTGCTTCTGCACTAAGAGGTGTCCACACAATGCAGTTCTGTCCAGGAGACCTAAGCAGAAGTCTGTTGAGGTGGGAACGGAAGACTGAGTTATGAAAATGCTTCTCCTAGAAGACTGACTACAGGTCACCCTCTTCAGGTCTTTGCTCAAATGTCGCCTTCCCGGTAACACCAACCCTGAACACCCTGTTTAAAATTGTAGAGCCAGGCACAGTGTAGGCACTCAAAACATTTTTTTTTTCCTTTGGGGGAATACATGAAGACAAAATAGGGAAAGTTACTGGACAAAGTGCAGAATAGCAAACACAAATGTCCTGGGACAGGAATATGCCTGGTATGTTTGGTGAATTGCAAGAGGCTGACATGACTGAGGTGGCGTGATGTGGGGGAGGAGAGAGATATGAAACCAGAGTGACAATGACAGCCTGATCACATGAGGGCTTGCAGGTCCCAGTAAAGTTTTTGGCTCATACTCTGAGTGAGCTGGGAAGCCAAGGAGGAGCTCTGAGAAGGATAGCCTCTGCCTTCCATTTAAAAGCATTGTCTGGGGGCACCTGGGTGGCTCAGTTGGTTGAGTGTGGGATTCTGGATTTCAGCTCAGGTCATGATCTTAGGGTTGTGAGATTGAGCCCTGCATGAGGCTCTGTGCTCAGCATGGCGTCTGCTTGAGATTCTTCCTCTCCCTCTGCCCCTCCCCCTGTCTCTAAATAAAATATTTTAAAAAATATAAAAGTACTGTCTGGCTGCTGCTGAGAGAGAGACTGAAGGGGGCCAGGCGGAAGCCCAGAGAACAATTAGGAGGCTACTGCAAAAGTCCAAGCTGGTGATGGTGGTAGCTTGGACCGAGGCGGTAGCAGTGAGGAAGGAGAGAAGTGATCAGGTCCTGGATGTATTTTGAAGCTGTAGTCAACAGGATTTGCTCACAGAGAGGGTATGGATTGTGAAAGAAAGAGACAAATGATGGATCACATCAGGTTTTTGCCTGAGCAACTAACTGAAAGCAAGGTGATTGGGAGGACTGCAGTGAGAATGGGTTTGGAGGGAAATCCAGGCACTCAGTTTTGGATATGTTTAAATTTGAGATGCCTACCATATATCCAAGTGGAGATATTAAGCCGTCAAAAGGATGTACAGCTCTTGATTTTGTAGGAGAAGTTCATGCTAGGGATATATGTAGTATTTAAAGCTATGAGACTGTATGTATTTACATAAGCCATAAGTGTGGGGAAAGAGAGAGAGAAAGAAGGAAAGAAAGAAAAGAAAAGAATAGAAAAGAAAGGGAAAGAAAGGATGGATGGAGGGAGGAAAGAATGAAAGAAGGAAGGAGAAAGAAAAAGAAAGAAGGAAATAAAGAAGGAAGGAAGGGAAAGAAGGAAAGGAAAGAAAGGAAGGAAATGAAAGGAAAGAAAGGAAGGAAGGAAAGTTTGTTCCAGTGCAAGGTTGAGTGCTGGGACAATCCAATAACGATGATACTAATATATGTGGGGCGCTGCCTCCTTAGACGCAGGTGCTCATTTACCCCTTGTAAAATGTTGCAAGGTAAATACTCTCAACTGATGGGATAGTAGAGGAATCTATTTCACAGGGTAAGTCATCTGTCCAAAGGCACACAGTTGGTAAGTGCTACTATCTACCTGACTTTTGAGGTAAATAACTGAGTTTAATGTCCTCCAGCAACTTAACTTATAAACCTTGGCATCATCCTTTGTCTTGCATTCCCCATCCAACCAGCCTTTCATGTTTATTTTCACATTAAGCTTCAGTACAGAGTGTGTTAATCTCTTAACTTGAACCACTAGTACTGCCTCCTAATAGGATTTCCTGCCTTCGGACTCTTCCGACTCCAATCCATCCCTTATCTTCCTAAAAATAAAGCTGATTGTGTCACTTTCCTGCTTAGCCCTTCTATTAATTCCCCATTATCTGCAAACTCTAATCCAGCTTTTTTAGCTTGGCTTCCTGGAGCCTTCACAATCTGGCTCCAAGCTACGTTTCCAGTCTCATCTCCTGCCACTCTCCCTGCAACCCCAACTCCCATGCCAGTCACTTTCCTGTGACATTGAACCTCTGGTTGAGACACACCAAGCTCTTTGGCAACTGTTTCACATGCTCTTTCCTTTCTGTGCCCACATTGGTTAACCCCCCCAGTACAACATTGACTAGAAGACATGTTGGGGTGAACTGTGTTGTTCCACATCTCAGAAGAAAGCTTTCAATTTTTCACCATTAAGTATGATGTTATTGTAGGATTGTTTTAGATACCCCACATCACAGGAAGGAAGTCCCCTTCTTTTTGTAATTGATAAAAATTTATTGTTGTTTTATCATGAACAGATGTCGAATTTTATCGCTGTTTTTTGCATCCGTTTGGTATCATAAATTCTCTCCTTTAATCAGTCATTGATTTATTTTCTACAGTTAAGTTAACCTTGTATTCCCTGGGTAAACCCAACATGATCTTTATGTATTATCCTTTCTTTATACATATATTCCTGGATTCAATTTGCTACTACTGTATTGAACACATAGCACTACAATCTGTGCAGAGGCCCCGGGGGTGGGAGCGCTCTTTGGAGGGGCAACCAAAAGCAACCTGGTAATTGGGAACAAAGTTTGATTTCCACTTCTCTCTGGGATTAGGGGCTCTAAATAGACATCAAGGACAGGGGGGTGAAGGGATTACTATAGGAAAATGAAAATTCCGTTATTGGTAACTTTCATATTCAGTACAAATTTCAGTACACATTCAATCCAAAAATCAAAACAGATCTTATTGTTATAAAACAATTTTTAATAGCAGTGACATAAAAGGCTACTATTTATAAGTAAACCCATTTAATGTTTAGTTTGCTAGTTCACCTTACATAAAAGATGAATAAAAAGAAAAGAAAGTCCTACAAAATCCCCAAAACACCCTTGTAGAAAGCTTTTCTACAAATCCATGAATGACATCGTCTCTTTCACTTTGATGAAGCCAAGGTTGATGAGGGTGTTCTTTTCCAGTTCTAAGTAACTCTCATAGTCCATTTTCAATTCAGCCTCCAACTGTTCCTTTGACTTCTGATACGTTTTCTAGGGGGGAAAAGCCAAATCATCCCAATAAAGCACTGACAGCTAGAAATACCAAAGAAAGGAAGGGGCTGGTTTTGAGCAGTTGGCCTAGCCACTGCCCTCTGGGAGGGTTTTGCGGGAGGGCAGAGGGCAGGAGAGCATCTCTGGCACAGTGAGGGAGAGTGGCGGCTGGCTCTGAAGGGCGGTGGCAGAGAGAGAGTGGAGAAGTGTGTGCAAGTCTCTGTGGCTTGGGAAGCCTCCTGCCAGACGTGAAGAGGCCAGATGTCCATCCTGGCCAGCAACCCTTTTCTAGCAGTGGTCCCTTGAAGGTCTCTTCATGGAGTCTGGTTTTGCAGAACTGGGAAGTGGGGAATACATGGCTCTTTGACACCTCTTTCTCAAAAAAAATCCCCTCTTCTAGTCTTCCTTTTTTCCCATGATTCTTGTCCCCCTCCTGTAGCCTGAAGTGTGGATAATTGCCTAGAGCTTACAGAATTCTTTTGAATTCCTCCCTTTACTAAGTCCTATTTAGATGGCACAGCAGCTTATGGGTCACACGGAAACTGCTACTTTTTCTAGCTTTGGGTCTCCAGCTGAAATTCCAGTTAGAAAAACTCCCATTTCATGTGCTATTAGAGCTGTAATTACTATTATTTTTCAAGAAGTGAGCTGTACCCAGACTCAGTGCTTGCAAAGAGATGGGTGTACGGTTTCCTTCGGATTTGTGGGTTGACGTGTACAGCCTCATCCCTGGCAACGGCAGGGCACCTGTCAAGACCAGCCATGCTGGATGGATGTGTGATCTCCCCCTGCCTTCTGTAATCACAACAGTAGACGCTTCCTACCATTTTCTATGTGCCGCTTACTGGCTAAGTGCTGTAAATATTTTAACTCATTTAATCTCCTCTACAGTCCCTTGAGGTTGTTACAGCTGTTCTCATTTTCCCTGTTATCAGCGGTTGCTCGTTAGAACGTATTTCTCACTGACATTACTTGTTTTTCCTTGGTGACACCTTCCATGTTCTAAATGTAACAGAGGAGCCCATTTAAGTCCATTCGTTTATCTCCAATCTAGATCCAGAGAAAATGGGAGAAGTAGTAGCTCTACTTTAAAGAGGGTACTATGTCGGGGCGCCTGGGCGGCTCAGTTGTTAAGCATCTGCCTTCGGCTCAGGTCATGATCCCGGGGGGTCCTGGGATCAAGCCCCATGTGGGGCTCTCTCCTCAGCGGGGAGCCTGCTTCTCCCTATCCCCCTCCCCCTGCTCGAGCTTTCTCTCTCTCTCAACTAAAAAAATCTTAAAAAAAATAGAGGGTACTATATCACATGGAAATGAAGCTACAGGAAGAAGCTGGAGATGTTTTGGAAACTCAAACACATGATACAATTTCAAGATATGATTATTATAATATTCAGGTGTTTTAAAAGTATTTCATATGCAAATTATTTTTGGATTTTCCACAGGTCTACTGGCTTCCAGCTGATGTGGATGATTAGGAGCTGTCACTGTGGTATTTAATCACTCACAATAATCATGGGTAATTGTGGGCATAAAGGAAGGGTGTCCGGTTGTCTCACACCACAGAATTTCAACCAGTGTTTGTGAGTATGCAAAAGAACAGACCGAGACCAAATCTTTTATAGCAGGGAAAATGATGAAAAGTTAATTGATTGGTATTCTTTTATACCTTGCCACCACTAAACAATGCTTTTGAAATGAGGCCTTCTGCTTTTATTACACTGATACGTATCTATCAATAAGTGATAATGTTAACATTAAGAATTCCACATGCTCATGCTCTCACATGAATAATTGTGCTGGAGGAGGTTATATATTTGCCTATAAAGAATCTATAGGGTGCCTGAGTGGCTCAGTCATTAAGCGTCTGCCTTCGGCTCAGGTCATGATCCCAGGGTCCTGGGATGGAGTCCCACATCGGGCTCCCTGCTCGGCAGGAAGCCTGCTTCTCCCTCTCCCACTCCCCCTGCTTGTGTTCCTGCTCTCGCTGTCTCTCTCTGTGTCAAATAAATAAAATCTTTAAAAAAAAAAAAGAATCTATAAATGGGATCAGTGGTGAAATTGCTGGTGACAAAAAGCCTAGGAAGGGAATGAGCAAGAGAGAAGTAGAAATGTGGACTGAGGGGCCTCTGCTGAGAGAGAGAGAACTAAATTCACAGAATATCCAAAGGTCCCAATCCCAGTGGGCAAGGGAAGACCAACAGTGACAGAAGCTGGGAAACAGAAAGGTGAGGGCCTTCAGAGCTTTAGGTTCCTTTCTGGGAGAAAGATGTGTCCTCTACCAAATTCTCCTCTATCTCAAATTTTATAGTTCCCATATATTATAGTAAAGTTCCTATCCATTTGTCTGTATACTGGTTCCCATTTACTAAAAGTCTACTATTTGTCGGGTTACTGAACTGAAAAGCCTAATCCTAAAAGGTAGTTATCAGTATTCCCATTTTACTTACTTACTTACTTACTTACTTACTTACTTACTTATTTATTTATTTATTTATTTATTTATAAAGATTTTATTTATTTATTCATGAGAGACAGAGAGAGAGAGAGAGAGAGGCAGAGGGAGAAGCCGGCTCCCAAGGAGCAGGGAGCCCGATGCGGGACTCGATCCCAGGACCCCGGGATCATGACCTGAGCCGAAGGCAGACGCTTAACGACTGAGCCACCCAGGCGCCCCGGGATTCCCATTTTAAAGACAAGAACTGAAGCTCAGCAGTGACATAAGCCCTGCTCCAGATCTCGTAGCTAGTAGCGGTGGGTGGAGTTGGGATTTGAGCCCATGTGTCTTCATTCTATATTCCACTCTTTTTGGACTACCTGTTTTTCTTTAAACAAAAAATTTTTAAGTAATTTCTACACCTAATGTGGAGTTCAAACTCACTTCTCCGAGATCAGGAGTCGGATGCTCTGTGGACGGAGTCAGCCAGGTGCCCCATGCACTACATGTTTTAAGGTATTATTCACTGGATGTTAAAATTCTATGCAATGAAAGATTCCAGATTTTGAATTGTTGTATCTATGAATGATATTCAGATGCCTTTGTATCTAAAGGACTTTGAAATTATGGAAAACTTTAGAAAGTTAAGTTGGATAGAATCTAGATAGGTGTCCAATTGATAGTTGTCACTCATGGTAATCTAGGAAATGAGAGAAATACCCTCTTGACTGTCATGAGAAAGAGAGAAGAATGTGAAAAGGCATAATTTTCCTATTGAAACTGTGGAATAAGCCAAATATACATATTTCCACTGGGGTTAGAGGAAGGCAACGGCTTTTGTTTCTGAAATTTCACTTACAACTTTTGTCTTCTCAAGTTCCAGCTCCATTTCCTTCTTTTCTTGTTCACGAATTTTCTTTCGTTCCTCTACATATTCCAGATGCTTGACTTCTCTTTCGAAGTAGTGATTCATGCTTGATACCTGTTAGAAGCACAGGCCCATGAGAGGGGTGCCCACGTGGAAGCCCTCGTATTCTTCACAAGGCTCTAGAAGAATTCCTGCTGCTTGTAATTCATTAGCTGGCTTACCTGCTTTGGGATACCACCCACAGGCCCACTACCAGAGGAGCTAGCTCAGTGTGGGGGCTACTGTGCTAAGGTTCAGGGCCCTGCAAATTGGAGGATTCCACGAAGGGAGTGGGGCTGGAAGAAGAGAACAGCAAAAAATTATAGTTTTGTAAAAGAAATACTCAGGGATGGCTTTTTTCCCTTTCCTTGTTTCTCACTTCTAAGCCTGAGGAAAGTATCATATCATCAACCAAACTTGGAAAACCCAGATGAGGAGGTCAGCGTAAACCCCAAAGGGACAGGAAGGGAAGCTGAGTTCCCTGGAGGACTTGGTGTGTGCACAGAAGAACAGAAGCAGCAAAGTCAGCAGAAACCTTGGGCAAAGCAGCCAGGGGATGGAAAGCTTTCTGCTTGCCAGTAAGTAGGCTGATGTTGGGACTTGTGGCAGATTGCAATCTCTATATATAATGTTGGTTACTTATTTCTATTCATTGATTTTCTTTTTATCACCTCATTATTACTATTACTTAAAACTGGCGGGTGGTGCCTATGGAAGGGCAGAAAATTGCCCCCTCAGCCATGCTGCCTACAGTACACCAACTTGGGAGAAGACGGGGTGGAGGTGGGCAATGGAGAAATGTATCAAAATGTCAACTGGGCCTCCGGGAAGGGCATCACTGAAATAGGAGTCCCGTCCTTCGACAGTCTGAAAATAACGTTTTATGAATACCCAAATCAATTCTTTTCTGAATCTGGGCTTCATTTACTTGCCATCTCTCTCATCACATTTGTTTTTCTGTGGTTTCAAGTTATTTAACTCATACAACAGAAATACATCCCTTATTTGGGATTGTGTGATTCTTTTGTTTTCTTACAGAGCAAAAACGCTGTCATTTCTGAACACACTTTTAAAACATGCCTCAGTAATATCCGGTCACATAAATTCTCAGAGCCAAAAGGTACTAACCTCATTGGTGGAAGGGTGACTTAACGTCCAAGGAATTTCCAATATATGCAGTGTTCCATAATAATCAGCTATGGCTATAAATTGCTGCTTAGCTGAAAGATCCAAAAAATGGGGGGAAGAACAGAAAGTCATCCTGGAGGTTAAACATGAAATGTGTTTTTGTTTTTTGGTCTCCCAAAAGACCTGCTGTGGTTATGATAATCTTGGCATCTTCATCAGGCTTTCATGACTGAGGACAATATTAACTGATATATAAAAATCATTTTTTCCAGTTGATGAAATGAAAGTCGAGACCCTAAGCCTTTGATGGCCACCCTGCCCACCTCAAATCTTGTCTTCTTGGTGCTCATGTAAGGAGTGTGGCTCCTAGCTGAGGTTGACTATCTGTGTGGCTGGGCTACTGGACAGACTTGAGAAGAAAGTGAGGATAACACATGGAAAGATTTTCAAAGAAAAATCATGAAGCCAGTTTTCACCAAAGACTCAGTAAGGGCTGAAGGATACCATTATCCAGATGAATTTCAAAGACACAGCCAGAACCCATTTTCTTATTATAAAAACAGATCGCTTCTTTTGATCATTGAAAATGGATATAAAACACAAATGTGTTTAAGAATTTTAATTTTCTACCTTATCATATGGGGTTTCTTTTCTTTTTCTTATTTTCAGAAGGTTTGGTTTAAATTGTTAAATCCTAGACTCATAATCCCTGGATGTATACAAAAGCAATGTTTTATAGCAAAGATGGGGAAAAACCCACACTTGGTGACACGTTAAGGCTAAGTGGTAGCCAGAATGTGACACTCTAGAAATTCTGAAGACTGAATTTCTAAACGTAATGTTTCTGAGAGAGAAAAGGATAGAAAGACAATTTTATGCCTGCATACCTTGGAAACAAAGGGAAACTTCTTTTAAAAGAGGCAAATATACTGGGTTTATATAGAAAGTAGTGCTTAGGTAAAACAGAGAAATTGGGACAAAGGATATAAATTACTTTTCCGAGGACACATCCTTGAATTTCTGTTTGCTTTGTTATACGATGTTTTTTTCCTCATAATTAGTTCAAAAGTTAAAAGTTTAAATAGATAAATAACCCCAGAGAGTCATTTGATCTCATGAAAAGAATTGCTTGATATTGTCCAGGGAAAAGCCAGAAAAATGATAAAATATTGAAAATTTGTGATGTAATGGAAAATTAAAGATACAAGAATTACTCTATTTGGGAAAGAAGCAGCAAAAGGTACCAAAGATTTAGGGATCACACTGTCTGACCTGGAGAAGATGAGAAGGATGCTTTTCATCGTGTGGTTGGTTCAAAATCAGCCTCTGCTTGTCATACTAACCATGCCTCAGAAATAATTGTTGATAAAGAAAACAACGGGAGAAACTCAGGTTGTATCCAGAGTTTGAGTGTAAGAAGGAAGGGGAAGGAAGGGAAGAGAAAGTATGGGATGGGCAAAACTTGAGGAAAAAAATACCAGAGACTTTCCAGATGAATGTCAAAATGTTCCTGAGTTACCCCCCAAAAAACAAAATAACTTAGGTCATTTAATTAGAATTAACACACCAGAGAAGGTCCAGGGTTTGATGTAGGTGATCATAGTTATGCAGATGTTTTGTGACAGGGCTGGCTCATGAGTTTTCTCCAGAAGGTCCCAGATGTCAATGTATCCATCTTCTCGGCCAATATAGAAAACTCCAGGCCTTGTCAGGGACCAGTGGCCTGCAGTATACCTTTTCGGTGCACAGGACGACTGAAGGAGGGGTCCAGTCTTTAAACAAAATTTTAAAAGGACACATGAAAACTTTTGTTATTATCTGAAGTGTATTCACAATGATTTTCTTTAAGTACAACTCAGATGGCTATGATCATGGAACAGCACAATTATGCCCACTCTGAACTCTTAGTTGTTTTTCTTATAGGATTTTATATAATGCCAACTCTTTTACTTCCTGTGCATTTTTTCTAACATTTTTTTCTTATTTTAGTTGCCTTTTAGAAAAGATCAAACCTTCCAGTCAAGCTGGAGATTGGTGGATGTTAGGTAAGTAAAGATTATAAGGAAATTTTGCTTATACATTTATTTTGCTGTTGGGTGTCTATTTCCAATGGAGACAACTCTGGCAGCCAGGAAAAAAAGCCAATAAAAAGTCAATTCCAGCTGCGAACTGCATCCAATGGCTTGCAAATATTGTTTGGAAGAGGATTTTAGACCAGCAAAGCATTAGTACAAGATCAGCTTCTCTTTTCTTTACCATGGGGTAATTTGCCCTCTTTGGGAGGTTTTCAGAGAGAAAAAAGATCAGAATGTGCTCTCCTCTTACTGTCGCGCTCCACCTGACAAGCAGGTGTATTCATTTATCTACTTATAGCTGCAGAGACTAAACTAAACTGTGAAGCTGTTTCCTACCCTCTGAGACATGCATAAGAAACTTCCCTATGGGAAATGAAGAATATCTCAGATTCATGGATTCCTTATCGTGTTCTTGCCCACCTTGCCCAGCTCCTTTCATTTCTGTGGATAACCCGGTTCTTGGCCCCTGAATAGTCTATGGACAATCTTGCCTAATTTTCTTTTTCTTTAACAACAAAACTGATACTTATTCACTGTAAAAAAGAAAATTGGACATACTAAAGTACATTGGTATAAAGTAGAAGTCCTTTTGTGGATGGGCACTTTGAGTAGTTTCTAATTGTTTCAATGACAAACTCGTACATAAATTCACACAAGTATTTGTGTAAGTTAGAGTCCCAGAAGTGAAAGTGTTAGGTCAAAGAATATATATATGTATATGTATATTTTTATCACTTTATTTAAAGAATATATATATTCTTTATTGAAGAATATATGTATATTTTTATTCATTTTATTCGAAGAATATATACTCATATAAATGTTATATATATAAATATACACATTATATATCATTTTTTCAAAGAATATATGTATTACAGCTATGAAATAGATATACATACATATTTCAGATTTTGATGATCTTAAATTGCACACTAAAGGGACTTGTCATGCTGATTTCCTCACACCCTTGCTTCACTGGATTTTATCAGTCTTTCCAGTTTTTGGCAGTTTAGCTTCTATTTGCCTGGAACCAGGCCCTCTCCTAATCCTGACTGCCAGAGTCCTGCTGCTGCTTCCCTGTGGCTCATGCATGTCTCTGGTCTCTTGGCAACGAACCCCTTAGCCTTCTTACTCCCACTTTCTGAACCTGTGGACATATTCCTGGTATAGAAGCGAAGTTGATAGACGCAGTGCTTCTCCTTGGACTTCATAGTAACCAGCATCCCATTGTTTATTTTAAGGGGAGGAAAAAACATAAAATAAATCAACTGCCCACAATACATATTTTGAAGAAAAGACTGTTAGGTCTTAGAGAGCAAGAGATGTAAATATTGTTTCCTTCCCTCAGGGAAGAAAGGCAAATGGTTGTGTTTTCAAAAGGCTTACGTGGTTCTGCTGACAAGCTGGAACCCAAGCCATCTGTTGTAATTTCTCTAAAAAGTGTCCCTAAGGCACTGTTATGTCAGAACAGTCTGTTGTTCCCATTGTCTTTCTCAGTAACAAAGGACCACACACCCACTCCTCCATTTTTCAGGCAACTCACCATAACACCTTCTTTCCAGATGGCCACGTTCCATCCCCCAACGGTGAGGATAATGTCCTTGTAAAAAGGTGACCTCTGAACAGTGTGGACAGATCCATCATGGATAGTGTAGAGGCTCACTGGCTTCTTTGCTGTTGGGATGGAAAAGGCCACTTCATCTTTAATAATAGTGTTTACATTCCTGCATGAAGAATAGGCAGAACTCCAGTGGATGGACAGGTCATGATTAATGGGATCCAAGCATAGACAACAAGAGGTCAGTTGGGGTAAATGAATCTGTCAAGGAACAGCTCTTCCTCTTTTTATGTGAAGTCTAGGGAGTTTCCATCAAGGCCATTTTTCCAGCTCAAAGGAATATTTCATGTTCTTATTCATTTACGCATTCATTAACCCACTTGGTTGGTCAAAAAATATTTGTGGATTGCCTATATGTATCTATAGGTACTAAAAATGGCTGGGTAAACAATGGTTAATAAATGAACATGATCCTGCCCTCGTGGAGCTTATAGTCTAATGGAAAAGACAGATACTCAATAAATAATATCCAATATCCAATAAACAAATCCCAAAGTATATAATAACAAAATGTTAAAAGTATTATGGTGGAAAAAAATTGCAAGAAAGAGTAACGAGGCACATCCATAATTTAGACCGAATGGTCAGAAAAGTCTTCTCTGAAGATGAGTCATTTAGTCCTAAGTAGCACTTTGGTGTGGGAAGATTTTAATGTGGAGGAGTATTCCAGACAGAGGGAACAATGCACCCCCAAGTCCTGCAGAGAGAAATGCTTAGTGCCTTTATAAATTTGAGGAAAGCAATAAGACTGAAGTCTGGTAATCCCAGCATGAGACATATGAAACAGATGGGGACCAGGAGGGTCCAGACCACACAGGGCCTTGTAGGAAAGGAGTTTAGATTATATTCTCCACCTGATGTGTTTCACTGAGTCCTTTAGGACCAGAAGACAATCTGACTGATTTCTAAAGATTCTCTGACTGCTCTGAAGAGAATGAATTAGAGAGAGGTAAAAGGAAAGAGGGGACACCATAGGAGGTAGTTCTGGTGAGAGAGCTTGGTAGCTTGGTTGAAAGTACAATGAACAAAAGTAGATGAGCAAGAAATATTTGCAAGCTGGAAATGACAAGACTTACAGATGGCTTGAATAGGAGGACTGAGAATGTTAGGTTTCTGCTAGGAGCAGCTGACTCCATGGAGTTTCCATTTATTGCAACTGGAAAGACCAGGGGGAGGCAGGTTTAGATGTTAAAATCAAGAGTTCTCTGCTCCAGCCTACGGGTCCTCCTTTCCTTTAGGCTGTGTACCCTATCATTGCTTGGGTTTCCTCTCCCCCAGACCTGGATGCAGGGCTGGCTGCTCCCTACTCCTTGCTGCCCACACCCACCTCAAAATGGCCATAAAGATATGTCCTATTTAGGCCAAACCATAATGTCCAGCTACCTTATATCCATACCATGAACTTACTGTGAATCCCATCATATTGATAGCTATGTAAAAGCTGGATTTTCCCCCCTCTCGGAACCCCAATGGGACATTAAGCTGAAAAAAAAAAAAACCGCACCTACTAAACCTTGCAAATAGCTCATAGAGTTTCAAAGAGATATTTGTCCACCCATATTCATAGCAGCATTATTTGGAAGCAACCCAAGTGTTTATCAATAGACGAGGGAATAAACAAAATATGATATATACATGCAATGGCATATTATTCATCCTTTGAAAGGAAGGAAATTCAGACATATGTTACAACATGGGTGAAACTTGAGGATATGATGTTAAGGGAAAGAAGTCCATCACAAAAAGACAAATACTGTATGATTCCACTTATATGAGGTATCTACAGTAGTCACATTCAGAGAGATAGAAAGTAAATAGTGGTTGCCAGATGCTGAGAGTAGAGGGGAACAGGGAGCTAGTATTTAATGGGTGCAGAGTTTCAGTTTTGCAACATCAAGCAGTCCTGGAGATGGGTTGCATGCCAATGTGAAAGTACTTAATAGTACAGAATTTACACTTAAAAATGGTTAAATGGTACATTTCACATTTATGTATATTTTACCACAATTCAGAAAGTTTATAAAAAGTAAAAATAAACAAAAAATTTTAATGTAGCTTTCCTGGATTAAAAAAAAAAAGACAATTTTCCTCCAACTGAAGCTCCGTCTTGAAGATAGCATAGGAGACATACTTCTAAGGCAATCTTGAAACAATCTGGAAGATTCCTGGGAAGTCAGGAAAGCCCTGAACACTGGCAGCTTTCTTCTTGTTGCACTCTTGTTTTTCAGAGCCTGGTTTTTAACCTCCTATAGTGGGGGTTCCCTGGACACCACCTCACTCTGGTGAGCAGGGCCATCCATGAGTCGGGAAGCTCTCTGCAGAATGTAATGATTACCAGCGATAGCAAGATTGACAACCACCAAGATTTATACTTTAAAATAACATGTTAGATGTTCTCAGCCCATAACTTTTCCTTCCTTTTGTCCTTTTAGGGACATTTAGTTCCATCTGGCAATGGATAGAGCTGTCCTTAAATTACTAATGGAGTACCAGATGCCCCAGGCCAAGTTGCTATGAGAAAGTTACAATAAACAAAGAAGTAGTTTCCAGAATCATTATCTAATGCAGGATTCAGTATAGTGATGTGATTAAGAGTGCAGACTGCCTAGGTTCAAAACCTGGCAATGCTGGTACCTACCCCCTAGGGTTGCTATGAGGATTAAATGAGCTAATCCATGGAAAGTACTTGGAAGAATGCATGATGCATGGCATGTGCTAGTTTGTGAGTAGAGTACATGAAATAATTATGACAATTGTCATCATTCAGCCTGCATTTCTTGGCTTGTCACTTAGATCATCTGGAAATTTTGATTTCCTTCTTTATCACATATATCTCATTGAGGGTACTGCCTTTCAGAAGCTTTTTCTTAGAAGAGGAAATTCTCTTTCCTGCCTTGTTGATAAGAACATGGGGTCCCGGGCGCCTGGGTGGCTCAGTTGTTTAAGCGACTGCCTTCGGCTCAGGTCATGATCCTGGAGTCCCGGGATCGAGTCCCACATCGGGCTCCCTGCTCAGCAGGGAGTCTGCTTCTCCCTCTGACCCTCCTCCCTCTCATGCTCTCTCTCTCTCATTCTCTCTCTCTCTCTCAAATAAATAAATAAAAATCTTTAAAAAAAAAGATTTATTAAAAAAAAAAAACGAAGAACATGGGGTCCCTAGGAAATCAAGAAGGACTGCATCCCAGTAATCACCTCGTCTTTACTCAGGTACACTCCATGGTGTTTACGAAAAACATTAGACTGGTTGCTCTCAAGGAAAATATTGCCAGTTTATGGATGTAATTAGGGCAAGCAGTGCACAGTTTAAAGGGTCTAAACGTTGACTTTCTCTGAACTTCAGCCATTATCCAATGGGAATAAGTGTTGTTTGGCTTTCCATGTTACAAAATGCTTGACTGATGATTTTAAAGTATTTTAAAGTATCCTTTTGGTAAGTAGTTAAAGTTATTTCTCTCCTTTTTTATTTTTTTTTGCAATGATCTAAATGCCAGGAAATTAAAAGCAACTCTTCTTCTTTACCAACCTATATTCCCTTGGTCACAAAATCCTGGCATGTTGACTGCTAAGCCTCTCTTATATTTCCTCTGCTGTACATCCCTGTTACCATGCCTATACTTAGTCCTTTCCATCTCTCACCTAGACCATTGCAAGTGATCATCCTACTTCCATTGTAAGTCTCACCAATAAATTAACCCAGCCCCTGCTCTCCTGCCAGAGTGATATTTTGCTTATACCAGTGGCACTAGAATAAGTTTAAGGATAAGCCTTAGGAGGCTCTCAAGGCTCTTAGCCATTTGGACCCAGCTATGCTTGCTGACCCCTCTCCTGCTGCCCTCTCTATTGCTATGCTTTGGCTAGGAGATCGCCCTGTTTCTTAATTGTCCACTGCTCTTTTGGGCTTCCATGTTTTTGCATTTGTTATTCCTTCTATCTGGCACATCTTTCTCCAATTGGAAAATTACAACCCACCCTTCAAGACCCAGCTTAAATGTATCTCTCTTCAGTAGGGCCCTTTCTTAGTAACTCAGGAGAGTTGGTCCCTTCCTGGTTTCCCATGTCACTTTGTGTTTGCTTCTAGCCACAGCTCTAACGACAGTGTAATGTCATCATTTGTTTATGTGTTTGATTTTTCTAGTAGATCATGGAACTCCTTTGGGGGAGGATAATATCTTGTTCATCTTCATATCCTCCAGTGCCTGGCACAAAATAGATTCTCAATAATGAATTGACGAATGAATGAAAGTAAGAAAGAAAGAACAAAGGGCGCCTGGGTGGCTCAGTCAGTTAAGTGTCCGACTCTTGATTTTGGCTCAGGTCATGATCTCAGGGTCTTGAGGTCAAGTCCCACATTGGGCTCCATGCTAGGCATGGAGTCTGCTTAAGATTCTCTCTCCCCCTTTCCTTCTGCCTATCTCCACCCCCTGCTCGTGCTCTCTTGTTCGCTCTCTCTCTCTCAAAAAAAAAAAAAAAAAAAGAGAACAAACAACATTAGTAAATTTCAAACATAAAGAAAGCTCTTGGTTTTTAAGTTTATTATCATTGGTTATTCTATAAATGGAAAAAAAATCAAAATAAATAACTAAACCTGTTTGTCAGAGTCTGCCTCAAAAGCAGTTTAGGAAGCTAGCACCATGGTAAAGGCCCCAAGAAACTCTCTGAGACCAGGAAGAACCAGTGTAACCAAGTCATGGCATCAGGGTCTCCACGGGTGTCTCAGCAGAACAGTGGAGACAGCTGCCGTGTTCATGCAGTACATGCACAATTAATACTCATGAATTATTGAATAAACAGGTACATGAATAAACATAAAAGTAGCTGAATGTAATTCATTATATCCAATATATAATTTTGAGTTCAACTTTTGAATCCTGGAATTTGAAATGAAGGGAAAGTGGAAAATCAGTCTCAGTTCGGCAAGCCCTTGACCTTTCCTTGGATCACATCTAATTCTCTCTCAATGCCCCACTCTTATCAATAACACACATTTTGGTTTCTGGTCAGAGGTTCTATGTCAGAAAACTAGGGAGTGCTTCCGTTTCCAGATTAATACGGCTACCCTGAAGGCAATGCTGAGAAAGCACACCTTTCTGGGTCTAAGGCCGACTCCAGTCTGCAGAGCCAGACTCAGTAGATAGAAGGGGAGGGGGTGAAGTTCGAGGCGGAGACCTGAGACCCAGGCTGTATCTCTGACCTCTGACCCCGCTCAGTCACTCCCATGCCCACTTGTTCTAAGATCAGATTCCCTTCTGCAAACCTGGCCTGCCTGCCCCACCTCACTGCTCCATGGTATGCTAGCAATCCCAGCAGCTACCTCTTCCTGTGCTTCCGGTCATTCCACATTGCGAAATGTGGCTCAAATACATTTTCATGCCACGGTCAAATCCAAAGCTTTGAAGTAAGCAGCTGTAATTGTAGTGAACCTCAGGGCTCCAAGCTTTGACAGAGAGCTTAGCTTATTAGGGAGCCTAAACTCTTTGATTCCTGCTTCCAGCTGGGTGTGGTCCCCATACCGCTGCTCAGCTGCCCAGAGTCTGCTCGCTGCTAGTCCGAGAGGAGGGTCCTGCAGCTACTTCTCCATTCTGTTCCGACGTCGCCAAGATCATTGTAAATTTAGTTTATAATTTCACATTATTATTTTTCATATAGATGAATTACCAAGTTGTTGCATTATTGAAACACATGTTTTTGTTTTTGTTTTTAATTGTCCAACTATCTTAGTCATTTAAGCATCAATAGATCAGTACTCCTCAAATTTGGGGGAGGTGAAAACAAATCACCAGGCGAATCTTATTAAAAATCCATATTCTGATTTGCAGGCCTGGGGTAGGGAACAAGGTTCTGTATTTCTAACAGGCTCCCAAGTTTTGCTCCTTGAGGCCCTCACTTTGAGTATGTGCAGACACAGGACGTTAAGTGCCTTCCCTCCCCTCAGCAAGGCCAGGGTTACTCAGCACTTTGTAAAAAGGAGTAACTTTGGGGCGCCTGGGTGGCTCAGTCGTTTAAGTGTCTGCGGCTCAGTTCATGATCTCGGGGTCCTGGGATCGAGCCCCATGTTGGGCTCCCTGCAGGCTCCCTGTGGGCTCCTCCCTGCTTGGTGGGGGTGTCTGCTTCTCTCTCTCTCTCTGCTCCTCCCCCCTGCTTGTTCTCCTCTCTCTCTCTCTCTCTCGCTCTCGCTCGCTCTCTCTCAAATAGATAAAATCTTTAAAAAAAAAAAAGGAGTAACTTACTCATAACAGAGCAATCATCAAAACTTACTCATCAATCGGCCAGTTTCAGGGTCTCTTTCCATTTTCCAATCTGTGTATATCACTCCACCTTCCTAAAAATATTACAGGTTTCTGATGAGTACAATGACAACTTAAGGGACAAAAGACCTCATATGCATGTACTAAGACTGACTGTAACCCAAACAAGCACAAAGCAACAGGTTAACTCAGTCAAATCATAACTTGATATAGTGTGGAGGAGGCTCAAAATGATTACTTGATTTTATATTGAACAAAAAAATGAATTTGTTGAATTTTTATGTACACATAGTGACGTGGAAAACACAGGCATTTATGGAGATTATCTATGTACTGGGTTTCTAAAGTTTTTGTTAGTAGGAAATTGTCCCAATGGACCAAAAACTCCAGGAAGGGATCTGGTTCTACTTCTTCAGTGATTTGTTCTCAGCATGATACAAAGTCAGTACTTAAAAATATTTGTGGAGTAAGAGAGAAAAGGGGAATGTAAATTGATAATATGGTAGCATTACCTTTAAAGTTGAGAACAGGAAACAAAGCTCCATTTAAATAACATAACTAGTAACATATATTCCAAATCTCCTTATGGCCATTATAAGGAGACGGGAAGGCAGGGGGACCTGGTGTAAAGGGGCAGAAACAGCCACACACAGGGAAAAGATGCAGAACCCGTGAACAGCAGAGGTGGGAGAGGTTTAGAGAAAACCTTTAGTCCCATGACCCATCTAATAGAGGGAACACGGAGACTCAGAGAGGTTAAGTGACTTATTCAGGGTCACCCAGATGCAGGCTCCTAATTTCAGTGTTTTTCTCTCTGGGTGATAAAAGGAAAACACAGAGGAGGGTGTATAAAATGAGGAGTTGAGAGGCCTGGGAGGATGGCTTGGGATGTGTAGGCGAGGGAGAGGACAGGGGAAAACATCTGGCCAGCGCCCGCTCATTCCCTCATCTGTGCTTTTATTCATGAACACACGTAACAAACAAGGACTGTGTTTGGTGTTGGAAATTCAGAGTCAGAGGACAAGCCCCCCCTCCACTCTCCACTGGTGGTGCCGAGGCCGAGGGAGCACAGACCAGCCCGCGTCCAGTGCACACACCTCCCCTGTTGGCTGTGACACCTCACCCACCCTTATCATGAGTGAGCCCACGGTGTTTGCCACCGCTGTTAGGAACTTTCTGTATGTGACCCAGCCTCCACCAGAGTCCTGTAAGAGTCACTAATATCTCCTGGGTCTCACAATGGATACGTGCAACACCAAACAGAACCAAGTCACAGAGGAGTAGCTTGAACCAGGTTCATCCACATGTGTTGAGTGCCCATTCTCTCGGCAGCCACCCAGCTGGGACCTTCCCGTCCTACTCCTCTATCCAGTTCCTGGTGCTGAGAATTCTCCTCCTCCTCCTCCCCTGTGTTGACATTCTTGGCCCCACTGCTCATGCCCTCTTCATCCCTGGGTTGGCCCCCTTGAAATCACTGCCTGGCTGGCCTGTCCACCTTCTTGCCTCCACTCCCTCCTGCTTCAGCCCTGCACTAGCCAGTCTAGAACCCGGGGAGGTCTCCCTTATTCTCTCTAACCAAAGGAGACGGATCAGCCATGTCAGGTGTTGGTAGAAGAGCATTCCCTCGGAATGTCAGCCCATGAGGGCAGGGAATTTTGTCTGTTTGTTCACTGCTCTATTCCCTGGGCCAAGAACAGTGCCTGACATATAGTACATGCTCAATAAGTATCTGCAATATCTACTGAGTGATGGATTAAGTTAACTCTAAGGAGGGCAAGGGCTCAAAAGGCAGGAAAGAGTTTGGGGTAGAAAAAGAGAAAAATCAAAGCAGCTGGAAGGAGAGAGGGCGATTGGTGTAGATGGGGTAGAGAGATAGGAAAGAGCCAAATTACACAGAATCTTGTAGGTCACAGTGTGAAGAGTTTGGATTTTGTTCATGTTTGACTGAGTTGTCACTGAAGAGTTTAGGTACAGGGTGTCATACTTTAATTTCTGTTTTAAGATCTTGTGGTCATTCATCTTCCTAAAGCTGTCAGCCCCTGCTTTAAAAACTCTGGTATGGGGGCGCCTGGGTGGCTTAGTCAGTTAAACATCTGCCTTCGGCTCAGGTCATGATCTCAGGGTCCTGGGATCAAGCCCCGTGTTGGGCTCCCTGCTCCGCGGAGAGCCTGTTTCTCCCTCTCCCACTCCCCCTGCTTGTGTTCCCTCTCTCGCTATCTCTCTCTCTGTCAAAAAATAAATTAAAAATCTGTAAAAAACAAAAACAAAAACAAAACTCTGGCGTGCACAGAGACAAATATATGATTCTACTTACATGAGGTACCTAGAGTAGTCAAAGTCACAGAGACAGAAAGTAGAATGGTGGATGCCATGGGCTGGGGGCAGGAGGGAATGGTGAGTTATTGTTTTAACGGGTACAGAATTTCAGTTTGGAATGATGAAAACGTTCTGGAGATAGATGGCTGTGAGTGTTGCTCAACCATATGGATATATCTAATAACACTGAATTATACACTTCAAATTTGTTAAGATGGTAACTTGTTATTTATATTTTTCCAGAATTAAAAAAAAATTAGAAGCCCAAGTTATAAAAAATTGAAAGCCCAAATTATAAAACAAGTATCTGTTTGGTAAATGCCTCACTGCTCACCAAATGTAATTCAAATTCCCTAACATGGCAGAAAAGGCTCTTTGGTTGGATCCCAACCTAGCATTCAAGGTATAGCATTCCCTCTTGCACAAATGATTCCACTATCTCCAGGCAAATCCTAAGCCTCCATAATTCCAAAGTATTGTTCAGGCTGTTACTTCTGCTGGGAATTGTACTCTGATCTTTCAGATGCCTCCTCAACCTCCAAAGTCCAGCCAGCTAACAGTCTGCCTTCCCCGACCTCCCCTGTCCTGTCCCCGTGACTTCTAGATGGGCATTGGCATGGATAATGCCGTTAATATTTCGCTCCTTATCTAGGCAGTGAGTGCCCTGAGGACAGGGACTGTGTGTTGATTCATGTCTGATCCAGGGCCTAGTGCTGTGCCTGGTGGGCAGTATGCTCTTGAGAACCCTTTATTTCAGGGAAATAGAGTTATGAATGAAAAAGACATCTCTGTCTCTGTATGGCTGTAGATAAAGTTTTGAGCCTCATTTCTTCATCTGCAAAGTGAAGATTAATCCCTACAAGATTATTAGGATTAAATGAGATATAATTTGGAACAAATACCTGGCACAGACCCTGCTATATAGAAAATGTCCAATAAATGTAAGCTCACTTTGGTTATTATAGTAGGTGCCAAAAAATGGCAGCCATTATCATTATTATATCCAGTTGTTACTTATCTTTTGAACTGAGTGAGTTCTGCTACTACATTTTGCTAGCTAACAAAGCAATATATTTTCTTAGCAGGGCTCTAATATTTAGCATGGTTTCTTCTATATGGTGTGGGTGTTCAATAAATATTTGCAGGTTGATCAATAAATCATTAGTAAAGAGGATCATACCGAATTTTATAGATTTTTTTTCACATTCATCAGGAACATTTTAAATATGAATCTATGAAGCATCAAGATTAAAAAATTCAATGCAAATAAGTATATTAAAAATGGGAATGGTATAAATATTATAAACCTTCATAAAGCAAATGTACAGTAAATGTTATAATGAAACAGAATAGAGAAAAGTGGTTGCCAGGTAGGGGTGGGGGGTGGGAGAAATAGGAAGAGGCTGGTAAAAGGGTACAGACTTTCAGTTGTAAGATTAGTGAGTTTTGAGGATATAATGTAAAACATGGAGACTACAGTATAACACTATATTGTATAATTGAAATTTCCTAAGAGAATATAACTTAAATGTTATCACACACACACAGGCACAAAGATAAGTATGTGAAGTGATGGATGTGTTAATTAATTATATGGGGGAAGCCTTTCACAATGTATACATACATGAAATCACCAAGATGTACACTTTACATATCTTGCAATTTTATGTCAGTTATGTCTCAATAAGGCTGAAATTAAGAATATATATAATGAAGACTCTCTTCTATATATGTATATACATATACATTATATATATATAGACTTCATATATATATATAATGTATATGTAAAAGAGCAGATAATTCTAACTCACCTCTGTTCCCACAAAGAACTTTGTGCAGAAGTCTTCTAATGGCTTGAGATGATTGGCCAACCCAGCTTCCAGATTGTGGTATGGGTTCATCTCTCCCGCCTTCACTGCTTTGCTCTGGGCTAATATTTTGTCTTTTGGAGGAGTATGAATAGAAGAAACACATATTTAGAGTGAAAGACCTTTTAAAATATGGTTAGTTTATTTTTTCTGTCCCTTGCTACACACATCTGCCCCATTCCCTCCCCAGCGTGGTAAGCATAAGTATAAATATCTTTAGACTTCTAATTTAGCAGTAGAACACTTTTTTCAAACCAAAGCATATGCAGGAACCCTTGCATGTAAAATTTATCAAAACCTGCATTGCTGTGATTAAAGTGTTTCCTGGTGGGAAGGGGGAGACCCCTTTACCTACTTTCAAGGGCTGTAAAAAGTTCTATGGCACACAGTTTAAAAACCAGTTCTACATTATTTATATCAGAATTATTTACAGTAAAAATTGGATATGAAATATATCCTCTGGATTACATTACTCTTGATATTCTCAGTAAGACTCTCTAATTAGAAACTTGTGTCATTTTTATTCAGTTGGCATCATATGGAAATTTTTTTCAAATAATTCAAGATTAGCCTTTTAAGTGTCAAAAATGATCTAACTTCTAAAAAAATAAATCCATCTAAAATGTATTATTTGTTTTTCATAAGCACAGTACATGTATGGAACATAATTTAAGGTTTTCTGATTAGCTCATGTATATTACTTAAGAACATCAGTGATTGTACTCTATTATAGCTGTAACTATACATGCAAACAGAGCATAGTAAATATGGGAGCTAAAATTCAAACACCATCTGGAAATTCTTTGTTTTTAAAAGTATCTGATGTCATCTTGTTTTAAAACAAAAGTCTTTTTATGAGCTAAAATTAGTAAATGTTATTTACTGAAGCTTTGGAAAATAGAGAAAAGCATGAGGAAAATAACAAAAATCATCCATTATCATATTTCTCAGCGAAAACTATTATTAAAATATTTCCCTATAATTACATTTCTGTATATAATGTATATATTTCTGTATATAATGTATATATTTCTGTACATAATGTATATATTCTGTATATATATATATATATATATTCTGTGAATATATAAAGATTTTCTTTTAATTGGGTCTTTTAGCTTTGTATCCTGCTTTTCTGTTCTCTTAAAAATATTATCTTGGGCATATTCCCAGGTCACTTATTAGTTTTAAAAAAATGTGATGTTAAATTTCTGGGAACCCTACTCACCACATTTCAATATATCATCATCTAGGTTATATCACCCATGGGAAAACAAACAAACAAACATAAAAACCAACAAACAAACATAAATGAAAACTAAAATAGAAAAAAACTGAGAAACAAACTAAGGGTTCTAGAGGGGAGGGGGGTTGGGGGATGGGCTAGCCTGGTGATGGGTATTAAAGAGGGCACGTACTGCATGGAGCACTGGGTGTTATGCACAAACAATGAATCATGGCACACTTCATCTAAAACTAATGATGTAATGTATGGGGATTAACATAACATGATAAAAATGTTGAAGAAAAAAAAAACCTCAGGTCTACTAAAGATATACATTCCATCTAAAAAAATATAGCATAAATATGGACAAAAGTAAAAAACAGTTATGAGGGGCACCTGGATGGCTCAGTCAGTTAGCTGGCTCTCTCTCTGTCAAATAGATACATGAAATCTTTAAAAAAAAAACAAAACAAAACAATTATGACTTTGTTGGTACAATCAACCGGCACTTCCTTTATTAGAGATCTACATGCTTTGGGCCTGTAGATCCCTTCCCAATAAGTAAGACATCAAAAACCAGTATTGAAATAAGCCAAACATGAAACCAGACTTTTAAATAGCTGTATTACAAAGTGTCAATCAACATTTCAAGAAATAACTAAGTACGTTTAATCATAATGTTCTTTTTTTTTTAAGAAAAGATTTTATTTATTCATTTGAGAGTGAGACAGAGACAGAGAGAGCAGAAGCAGAGGGGAGAAGCAGAGGGAGAAGGAGAAGCAGACTCCCAGAACATGGAGATCATGACCTGAGCCGAAGGCAAAGGCTTAACCATCTGAGCCACCCAGGCGCCCCCACATTGTTCTTACTAAAAGATATTGTTTATGTCAAATTCTTCACTCTCATTTCAATGTCTGTTTTTCTCTTTTTAAATAATATACATTAATAATTCGTATTAGTAGAGTATATCATATTAGTAGAGTAGAACATGCATATAATTTGTAGATAAATACATGCTCATTGGAAATATGTGCTTAAAAATGTTTCCTGAGGGGGAGCAAGATGGAAGAGTTTGGAGCCCTCTGGTCTAACAAGGGGAGCCAAGAGCCTGATCCAGGGGTCAGTACAGGTGATGCAAAGGAATAGGCAAATGTGAGATGTGCTGTAAAGGAAGACCTAGTTATCCTAAGTGAGAGAGTGGATGTCGGGACCTGAGGAGAGAGACAGGGATGACCCAAGTTCTGTTCTGGACACACTGACACTGAGGGAATAGTTCGGGTTGGAACCCAGGAGATAGCGAGGGGCAAGGTGGAGGATTGTCAACAGGGTAAGAGTGGACCAAGTTACCAAAACGGGTGAGTAAAGAGGAAAGCACACCGCTGAAGTTAGAGTCTGAGGTACATTTATGATGAGAAGGCAGCAGGGAAAGGAGACCGAGGAGGGAAACTGAAGAGGTATCAGGAAAACCGCAAAAGCCAAGGCAGGAGCTCCTAGAAAAGGGGCTTAGTTGATAGAGTTTACTGTGGTGCAGTTAAAGAGAATGAGGCCAGAGAAAAAAGTGAGCATCTACCGTATTTACTCAGACTCAACTGGAATATCCTGCATATTTATTAAATTCAGCATCATCCTCACGGAATCCATCCATGGATTTCCATCACCAGGGAGGGCCTGGAATACTAACAGCAGCTAACATTTACTAAATGCTTACTACGTGACTACATGCCGGGTACTGAACTGTGTGCTCCGCATGCACCGTTTCACTCAATCCTCACAGTAACTCCTGAGGTGGTTAAGCACTAATTCTCCTTCAAGGATGACAAAGAGCTGTTAGAGCTGTCTATGTATTAACTCATTTTGTCTTCACAATACTCCATGAGGTAGTTACCTTCATTATTTACTTCCTTTATCTTCACCTCTCTGTTCAAACAAGTTTATTTAAAAAAAGGAAGGCACAGAGAGGTATAGTAATTTGACCTCGTCAAATAATAAATGTGGCTTTAGGATTTAAAACCAAACTCCAGAATCCACATCCTTAGCTACGATGCCACAGTGCTCAGAAGAATGTAACGGAGGCTCTGAAGGCAATTCCAAAATAGGAATTCCAAAAACATTTAGAGCAAAGTCTTCCTCAACAGAATGAACATCTGAAAGTGAGTGCTCAGAAGGGCATGGACTATTTCAGATCTAACATGGCAGGTGGGAGCCGCGTGGCCTACAGCCACTAGGTGGCAACAGAGCACCAGACAGCTGGAGAGAGGTCTCGAGAGTGTGATGGTGCAATAGCGTGAACTAGGAATCTTGGTGGAAGGTCGAAGGAGAACCAATATAGGGTCAATAAACAAAATGTGGTCAAGAAACATACGAGTGTATTCTAGTCAATAGGTTCAACTCTGGCCAGAGTAGGTACACGGCTGGAAGTGTGTCCTAAGGAGATTTAAAACACCATAATGAGATTTCAGATAAAGCTCTGAGAGTTGACCATCTACACAAGAGGCAGGTCATGACCGCAGTAACTGCCTTTAGTGATAAGAGACATGTGTTAGCAAGATCCATTGAGATTACCAAGTGAAATTTAATTCTCTCCAGGACTTGTGGGATTGCCTGCACACAGACTTCTGAACACACGTAAAGGGACATAGCCAACCACAGTCTCAGCTGAGAATCTAAAAAATTATGTCCATTCCCTTTATGAACTGATTTAGCCAGTATACCTTTCTCTAAGAAATATCCACAAAATGTCTTCGTCTGGAAAGAGAGCATTCATTTGATGGGGAGTATTCCTGTTTGATGACATTTGGGTCATGCTTCAAGATTCATTTTAGATAGGTCCTCCCTTAAGTGGATATAGATGTGTATCTATCACACCGGAAGGTAAGCTCCACAGAAGCAGGGAATTATCTTTTCACAGCTATATCCTCAGAGCCTAGCACTTTGCAAGAGTTAATACGTGTCTTGAATAAATGCCGATATAAGTATAGAGATAACAGTGTAAAAATTGTTCCTTAAAAAATTCAGGGATTACAATTACTAAATCACAACCAAGTGGAGTTTATCCCAGGAATCCAGGGCTAGTTTAACATTCAGATATTAATCAAAGTAATTCACCATATTAATAAGTTTAAAAAGGAAAAAAAAAAAGCATATGATCATCTCCAAAAATGCAGAGAGATCTTTTGACAAAATCCAACATTAATTGGTATATAGAAGGGAACTTCTTCAACCTGATAAAGGACTCTACAAAAACCCTACAGCCTAACATCATACTTAATGGGGAAAGACTAAATGCTTTCTCCCTAAGATCTGGAATAAAACAAGAATGCTCTCTAACCACTTTGCATCCTGAGGTTTCTAGCTGTGTAATCAGGTAAGAAAAAAAAATCATACAGATCAGAAAAGAAGTAAAACTGTCCTTATTTACAGATGACATTATCATCTACGTAGAGAACCCAAATGACATTATCATCTATATAGAGAACCCAAATAAATCTACAAACAAGCCACTATAACCAATGTGATTTTAGGAAGATTGTAGGATACAAAATCAATACTCAAAAATCAATTGTATTTTTATACACTGGTAATGAACAATCAGAAATTAAAAATTTGGAAGTACCATTTACTAGAGCACCAAAAAATGTGAAAGACTTAGAGACAAATCTGTCAAAAGAAGTGAAAGACCTGTACACTGGAAACTATAAAACATCACTGAGAAATTAATGACCTAAGTAGATCGGGAGATATACCTTAGTAATGACTTGAAAGACTCTATATTGCAGACACCAAATTCTTGTTAATACTGATCTTGTAATACTGATTTACCAATCAAAGTCAGAGCAGGCTTATGCAAGACAAAAGATACAAAATTCACATGGGAAAACAAAAAACCTAGAATGGTCAAAAACTACTTTGAAAAAGAAAAAAGTTGAAGGACTAGCACTAATTTCAAGCCTTTAGTACTACAGTACTAAAGCTACAGTAATCAAGACAGTGTGGTATTGGTGTAAAGACAGACACAGATCAACAGAACAAAACAGAGTTCAGAAATGGACTCTCACATATTTGGACAAGTGATTTTTGATAAAGGTGCAAAAACAATCCTGTGGAAAAAGGATAGTGTTTTCAACCACTGGTGCTGGAACATCACACACAAATGAATTCTGATTCATAATTTGTGCATAGAAAAAAATCATCTCAATGAAGATCATAAACTTAGTTATAAAACTATAAAACTCCTAGAAAAAAAAAAAAACCCAAACTTTGGTTACATTCAAAACCAAAATCATGACTCATGAAAGAACAAACTGATAAACTGGACTTCCTCATAATTAAAAACTTCTGCTTTTCAAAAGACAGTGTTAGGAGAATGACAATAATTTTTAAAAAGTTTTTATTTATTTAGTTGACAGATGGAGAGAGAGCACAAATGGGCAGAGGGAGAGGGAGAAGCAGGTTCCCTGCTGAGCAGGGAGCCCAACGTAGGGCTCAATCCCAGGACCCCAGGATTATGACCTGAGCCAAAGGCAGATGCTTAAGCAACTGAGCCACCCAGGTGCCCTGACACAATATTTTAACAGAGTGAAAATCACAGACTGGGAGAAAATATTTGCAAATCACATATCTGATAAAGGACTAGTATGCAGAATATGTTAAGAGCTCTGAAAACTCAATAATAAAAAAACAGCACAACTAAAAAATGGGTAAAAGATATGGACACTTCACCCAAAAAGATATATATATATATATGAGAGGCAAAAAAATACATGCAAATATGCTCAACATCTTTAGTCATTAGGTAAATGTAAATGAGATATCGCTACACCCATTTTAGAATAGTTCAATTAAAAAGACTAGCCATACCATCTGTTCATGAGAATGTGGAAAAACTGGAACTCTCCTGCATGGCTTGTTGGAATGTAAAATAGTATAACCACTTTGTAAAACACTTTGGCAGTTTCTTAATAAGTTAAACATACACCTGCCACATGATTTAATCATCCCGTTCCTAGGTATTTACCCAAGCAAATAAAAGCACATGTCCATACAAAGGCACGTATATGTACACGTACATATGTATATACACATATGTATATGTAATAGCCCTGTGTTGAAAACATTACATTTTATTGTATGTCAATTATACCTCAATAAACTTGTTGAAAGTGAATAAGGAAAAAAACACACTTTTAAAAGATATAGTGATATCCTTACTATCAACTGGATAAAAGCAGTAAGATCCTCACGATCATCTTTTTTCATTAATTTAAAAAGAGTAGGGCATTTAATGAGTTACTCCTTTTTTTTTTTTAAAGACTTTATTTGAGAGAGAGAGAGAGAGCAGGAGCAGGGGGAGGGGGAGACACAGGTTCCCCGATGAGCAGGGAGCCCAGCCTGGGGCTCAGTCCCAGGACTCTGAGCCAAAGGCAGTTGCTCAACCAACTGAACCACCCACGCGCACATAACCTCTCTCAGTCTTGGTTTCCTTAATCATAAAATGGTAATGAAAATTCCCAGTTTGCAGGATTGTCATGACCATTAGCATCTGTTTTACACACCATTGCACCCTCAGGGCCTAGCATAAGATAAGCACTTTATAAATACCTGGTAAATGAATGAAAGCATGTGCAGTATTAATTAGCACAGTACCTAACTCATGGCCAAAATTCAATAAATTGCAGCTGACAGTTGACTACGAAGAAGTGGAGAGAACTCACCTTCCATTCCTTCTGAAATGAAGCAGGCCCAAATACATAAAAAACACGCAATGTTTTAATAGTGCTTAGAAAAGGTCTATAAACATTTTTTTTTTTTTTAGCATGAGGTCTTGGGTTGTATCTATGAAACACACAGCTTCAAAGTGAGTTTTGCCCAAGCAGGGTATTAGATACATATTATGTTTTTTACGAGATATTCTATCACTTAACTGAACATTCAACAATTTATAAATGGAAATCCATTTGACAAGGCAAATATTTGGAAAGTACTTCAGTTTCTAGTGATTCTGCTACATTTTCATTGTGCATTGCTCTCGGGTGGGATATTCACGAACACCTTTATTTTAATAGTTTTGACATTTGTATGTGTACCCTTCAGTTACTTCAACAAAGGTGTAGGGGTTGAGTTGAGACAGATGTAAAAGGCAATTGTTATTTCTCTATTTTATCATGTTGCTGTACAAATATTAATTTTTCTATTATATTCTGACTGGGAATGGTAATTTATTTCTTATACTTCATAACTTACTTTGTTAGACTCGAGATATGTTCCATTCTATAGAATTATTCTTTGAGCACATCCATATTTATTAGGACAGCTTCATAAAATTTTTTTTAATGTAATGAGTTCTCAAAAATATACTCAGTAAATGTTTATGAAACTAAACTAAACTGAATTCTGTCGTCAAATCTTTGTGTGTGTGTGTATAGGCAGTTTTAATGTGTTGGCTATAGTTTTGTGTGTGTGTATTTGTTTTTTGAGGAGTGAGGGGGAGGGGGAGAGAGAGAATCTCAAGCAATTCCGTGCCCAGTGAGGATCCCAATGTGGAGCTCTATCTCACAACCCCGAGATCATGACCTGAGCCCAAATCAAGATATGGATACTTAACCTACTGAGCCACCAGGCACCCTTATAGTTATTATAGCCATTATAAAGTTCCATATTGGAGGGTTTGGTTTTCTGTATTCTTTTTACAAATCAGACTATCTTAGCAAGTAACGCACCCTGGACATTAGGAATCACTAGTACTCAAACTATTACATGCCATTTTAATAAGCAAAGGCAGTTACCTTGTGCTTTGTAAAGGAGATTGTCTTCACTCAGGCTGATCTTGGTTGGGCAGTGGTCTAAACTTGTTTCACCTTTAGACAGCCTTATCTTTTGGGAAAACATAGAAGAAAGATTATTTCCATATATCCTGTGGGTGACTTATTTTTGCCTTCTCCTTCCGCCCCCAGATGGCTGTTTCCCACCTCCCTCCCTCCCTTTGTCTCTTTTCCATTCTCCATCAGATTCCTAGTTGCTTTTCCCCACAGACAGTGCCTAAACCACAGTCTCTAAAACCCTGCAACTTGGGGCACCTGGGTGGTTCAGTCGGTTGGGTGTCTGCCTTCAGCTTGGGTCGTGATCCCGGGGTCCTGGGATCAAGCCCCGAGTCAGGCTTCTTGCAGATTCTCCCTCTGCCCCTCCTCCCTGCTTGTGCGTGCTCTCTCTTTCTCTCTGACAAATAAATAAATAAGATCTTTGAAGATAAATAAATAAATAAAAATAAAACCCTGCAGTCGAAGGGAGCTTGTCCAGGGGCTCATTTCCAAATCCTGTTTAATTTCTGAAAATATTGTGTATTCTAGTTCATAATACATCCTTTTTGGTTTTAATATAAAATAAAGGTTTATTCTCCTGGTTCCTACATCTTTCACTTAAATGAAGCTCCAGAAAGTTGTGTGGGGTCTTTTCATCTGCCAGGCACTGCTGAGTCACCTTGGGGACACACGTGCCCCTGAGTTCCAGAAGTGGCCCTGGATCTGCACCAGAATGGGAAGCTGTCATTCTTTATACTTTCCCTTACAACTTCTGCCCCACATTTCTCCATCAGGACATTTGTCTACATGCTGACAATTATTCCCAGGTAAGTTTTTGTTTGCTCACTTCTTTTTAAACAGTTTACAGCTTGGTAAATCCTACCCCAGAAAATTCCTCATCCTCTCTTTCTAATTTCTAATTTCTAATCCTAGCTCCTTCTGGAATATTCTCACCCCTCTGTGTTTTCTCTTCCATTTGGAGCAAATACATAGTAATATAATTCTAGTGATACTTGTAAAATAAGGGACTAAATCTTAAGTTTGGAATTGGAACTAGACATTCTAAAAAAAAGAGGGTCATCAATGTCAGAAGCCCATTCATACTTTCCACACATATTCCATCCACAGCCATATCTTTCTTAAATTAAAATTGCTTTTCTTCAAAGCTCTGCCTTTCAAGAAAAGTACAAATAATTTCTCTTTCAATTACTTTCACTTTTGTTTGGTTATAGATATTAAAATACTGTTTCCTACTACATGAAAAAAATGCAGAATTTTGCCTATATTAGAGATTAAAATTAGCTTTCCAGGCTAACCTGAGAGCCTACTGGTTTACAAGCAACTGCATATGCAAATGCATAATTATTATACTAACCATTAGTAAGTTGGGGCATGCTTATACATGAACAAATATCAATCTTGAGTTCACAAAAATTGTGATTTCTGGCTTGACCTAGGCAGGCCTCATAATAATTCTCAATAAAAGAATTTATTGGTTAAATGAATACATTAATTATAAAGTCCTGTGTTTATTTGAGCTGCTCTACTTCTAGAGTGTGTGTATATATATGTATGTATATGCAAATATATTATAAGTGTATATGCAAGCAAATAGAATGGACTAAATTGCATGTTACTTACCTTAGTGAGAGGTTTCCAGGAGAGATCGAGATGCAAAAAAGTAGATGGTACATCCAAAGGAATTTCAATATGTTCTTCTTTCTTTTTCTCTATTAATTGTGGGGTTAAAGCTTTCTGTGGTCTGATATCCCAAAAACATATTGTGCTTTAAAAAAATTCACATTTTATTTAGTATAAGTAAGAGATGTAGCCTTAGAACTACCATACTTTATGCTGCTCTACATAAGCAATGTGATCATGGCTGTATCTTAATATCTCTGAAACTAAGATTTTTATGACATGGGATTGTTTTGCATTTTATGTTTTAGAGAATTATACAGTTTATAGGGTTATTTGATGACTGCTGGTATTGACACTAATATTATCATATATGAGAACTGAGTTTGGAGATTGACACCATCTTTTTCTTTAGCATCTTTTTCAGCATTTTTTCAGCATTTTTTAGCACCATCTTTTTAACAACTTTATTAAGATACAACTCATATAGCACAAAATTCACCCACTGAAAGTACACAATTCAATGGTTTTTAATATAGTCACAGAGCTATGCAACCATCACCACAATTAAGTTTAGAAGATTTTTATCACCCCAAAAAGAAACCTTGTACAGATTGGCGGTCACTCCTCACTGTCCCCCAGCCCATCCCACCAGCCCTAGACAGTACTAATCTACTTCCTGTCTGTATAGTTTTGTCTATTCTGGACATTTCATATAAATGGAATCAGACAATATGTGGCTTTTGGTGACTGGCTTCTTTCATTTTAGCATATTTTCAGAGTTCATCTATGTGGTAGTATATATCAGTGTATCATTTCTTTGTATTGCCAAATAATATTCTGTTGTTTAGGATATACCACAGTCTATCCATTCATCAGTTGATGGACTATTATGAATAATGCTGCTTTGAACATTTGTGTATAAGTTTTGTTTGGATGCATGGTTTCATTTCTCTTGGGTATACACTGAAGAGTGTAATTGCTGGGTTATATGGTAATTTCTGTGGTTGATCTTTTGAGGAACTGCTAGATTGTTTTCCAGAGCAACTGTGTTATTTTTATATTCCCATCAGCAATGTGTGAGGATTCCAATTTCTCCATATCCTTGCCAACACTTGCTACTTTTTGTCTTTTTTATTATAGCCATCCTAGTGGGGGAGGTGGAGTCTCATCAAAATTGATTTAGATTTGCATTTGGTTGTGCTTTGGATGTAATATGTAGGAAATCACTATCTAATCCAAGGTCATGAACATTTATGCTTTTATTTGTTTATGTTTTCTTCTAAAAGTTGCATAGTTTTAGATCTTGCATTTAGGTGTTTATTCCATTTTCAGTGAATTTTTTTATACAGTATGAGGTAAGGGTCCAACTTCATTCTTTTGCTTGCATATATCTAGATGTCCCAGCACCATTTGTTGAAAAGACTAGTCTTTCTTCATTAAATTGTCTTTGTGCCCTTGTTGAAAATTGGTCATCCATAGACATATGGGTTTATTTCTGAGCTCTGTGATTTCTATGTCTATCCTCATGCCAGTGTCAGTACATCTGTCTCTAGCTGTAACTTTGTAGAAAGTTTAGAGATCAGGAAGTGTGAGTCCTCCAACTTTGTTCTTTTTTTTTTTTTTAAGATTTTATTTATTTATTTGAGACAGAGAGAATGAGATAGAGAGAGCATGAGAGGGGGAGGGTCAGAGGGAGAAGCAGACTCCCCGCCGAGCAGGGAGCCCGATGCGGGACTCGATCCAGGGACTCCAGGATCATGACCTGAGCCGAAGGCAGTCGCCTAACCGACTGAGCCACCCAGGCGCCCCGCATTTTTTTTTTTTTTAAGATTTTATTTATTTATTTGTGAGAGAGACAATGAGAGACAGAGAGCATGAGAGGGAGGAGGGTCAGAGGGAGAAGCAGACTCCCTGCTGAGCAGGGAGCCCGATGTGGGACTCGATCCCGGGACTCCAGGATCATGACCTGAGCCGAAGGCAGCCGCTTAACCGACTGAGCCACCCAGGCGCCCCAACTTTGTTCTTCTTTGTCAAGATTATTGCTTTGGCTATTTTAGGTCTCATTGTGGTTTTGATTTGCATTTCCCTCATAGCTAATGTTGAACATCTTTTCATGTGCTTATTAGCCATTTGTATATTTTTTTGGGGGAAACTGTCTATTGATAACCTCTGCTCCTTTTTACATGGGGTTATTTGTCTTTTTATTGTTGAGTTGTAAGAGTTTTATATATTCTGGATAGAGATTTTTAATCAGAAATATGATTTGCAAATATTTTCTTCCATTCTGTGGACTGTCTTTTCAATTTTTTGATAGGGCCTTTTGAAACACAAAAATTTTGATGAATTTCAACTTTTTTCTTTTATTGCTTGTGTTTTTGGTGTCATATACAAGAGACATGATATATAACCACATATTATATATTATAAATATATATAAATATATAATGCAAATATAATATATAATATAAACATAAAATATGTATAACATAAATATATGTATATTCATTGGGAAAACAACACATACACAGGCAATGTTGGATTTAATGTGCTTTGTACATAGTAAGCATCCAATAAAGGTTATTTCTCCTCTTATTTTTCCTTCCTTACAGGTTGACTATAAAAATCAAATGAGATAATGTATATGAAAATTCTTTATAAAGCTCCACACATCTATAGAGTATAATTTTAAATGTAATAAACTTGGTAACACATTTATAATGATACTTATATAGTATCTTAGTATAAAAGTGACTTTGTATTAATTATGTGAAAACATATGATGAGGATGGCAAAGGACATGCTGTATTAGCTCTATTATTTCTATCACTGAGGTTATGAGTAACCTGATTAATAAACTTAAGATATTATTAAAGAATTTAGGTGTGTAAGTTAAAGTATTTAGATAAATGGTTAGTAGCTCAAGTAAGACTAACAAAACTTTTATTCATTTATGTGACTTAATAAATATTAATCATTTATTCATCTTAATGAATTGTTGAAAGTATTAATCATTTTTATGTTGTCAAAATATAAATCCTTGAGAGAACACCACAAATGACACAAAAAGATCTGTTTTAAACTACAATTATAGTTGATTTAAAACTGTTTTT
Source organism: Neomonachus schauinslandi (assembly GCF_002201575.2). Classification (NCBI taxonomy): domain Eukaryota; kingdom Metazoa; phylum Chordata; class Mammalia; order Carnivora; family Phocidae; genus Neomonachus; species Neomonachus schauinslandi. The sequence continues at coordinate 69,888,497 of NC_058406.1, read as the reverse complement.
CCAAATTAGAAAGATCTTGAACCTCATTTATAGCATTAATTTGCATTATTCATGAAATGATTTTGCTAGGGGCGCCTGTGTGGCACAGTTGGTTGAGCATCTGCCTTTGGCTCAGGTCATGATTCTGGGGTCCTGGAATTGAGCCGGCCATCGGGCTCCTCAGCGAGGAGTCTGAGCTTATGCTCTCTGCCATTTCCCCTGCTTGTGCTCTCTGTCTGTCTCTCAAATAAATAAATAAAATCTTTAAAAAATTTTTGAAAAAAAGAAAGAAATGATTTTGCTAAATACAGATAACTTCAGTTGAACTTTCTGCATAAATTAATCACATATTCTTTTTGGGGGTTTTAAAAATTAATTAATTTATTAATTCCAGTATAATTAGCATATAATGTTATATTTAGTTTCAGGTGTACAAAATAGTGATTCAACAATTCTATACATTCTCAGTGCTCATCATGATAAGTGTACTCTTAATCCTCTTCACCTAATTCATTCATTCCCCCATCCACCTCCCTTCTGGTAACCACCAGCTTGTTCTCTATAGTTAAAAGCGTTTTTTTGTTTGTTTGTTTTTGTTTCTTAAATTCCACATAGGAGTGAAATTGTATGGTATTTATCTTTCTCTGACTGACTTATTTCACTTAGCATTATACCTTCTAGATCCATCCATGTTGACGTAAATGGCAAGATTTCATTCTTTTTTTTATGGCTGAGTAACATTCTATTGTTCAGTCACATATTCTTTATTAATAGATCCTTATTTTACCTTATTCTATATTATAAGAACCTTGGCATGGCTGAGGTATAAAGATTAGAACTGGTAAGTTTTCCAAATAACTAAAAGTTAGCTTTTCTAAATGCATAAGCTTTTTTTTTACTTTAACAACTTTTGAAGGAATTATCTCCAGAATATTCTAGAATATTTCTAAATTCAAGGGCCATCATTATAACCAACAATCAAGGACCTGTGACTTAAATAAAAAACATGTAATATTTTAAGTCTGTTCAGTGTTTCTAAATGTTTTCCAAGGCTATTGAAGAAGAGTATAGCTTTGCATTCTGTTGTTTATAATCAACTTCATACCATAAACATTGCGCATGAAATCATTACAATTTTACTTGTTGTATAATATTCCATATGGCCCTATTGGTGGCCCTTTTGGGCAATAATCCCCCCACCCTCGTGCTCTTTTATTTTTTAGCAAGAGCATTCTAATTGTTTTGTTTTTTGGGGGAACTATCCCTTCCCCATTCCATGCAGTCAGGTTGGAACTGTCACTCAGGGTGCCTGGCCGTTCCCTCCTTGGACAAAGGGGTGAGTTTGTGGTGTAACAGAAGTCAGGTTGGAACTGATTCATTCAGATGGAAGGGGCTGGCCATTCATTCCTGCTACCCAAATCCCTGCGGCTGTTTCTGAGGCTTGAGTCAGCTCTTTCTTTGATTCAGCAACTTTATTTTTTTATTTTTATTTTTTTTTTTAAAGATTTTATTTATTTGAGAGAGAGAGAATGAGAGAGAGAGCACATGAGAGGGGGGAGGGTCAGAGGGAGAAGCAGACTCCCTGCTGAGCAGGGAGCCCGATGTGGGACTCAATTCAGGGACTCCAGGATCATGACCTGAGCCGAAGGCAGTCGCTTAACCAACTGAGCCACCCAGGCGCCCCAGCAACTTTATTACTTACTACCTGTAGTATAGGATATAGTTGTGTGGGGGTGGGTGTGTACACACATATGTATTCTTTTTACAACATATTTGTATCTTTAAAAATATTTTTTCAACCAGCAACAATCTATAATATTCTGCCCTTTTGTTAATATCAGGTTTAATCGCTACGATAAAGACTATTTAAGGAACAAAAGATAATGATTTTAGAAGTATCTAAGAAAAAAGAATATATTGTATGAAAATATTTTAGGTAGTGTTTAAAATAAGACTGTGATGTTGTGAATTATAAGATATATAAATCTGTTCTTCCTCCAGGATTCTAGAAGAGAGCTTCTAAAACCTTTGGAATTTCCTAGAAGTTGAGAGTGGTAAAGATTCCTTTTGTTATGTTAATGAGGCAACTTTTGGAAAGTACCTAAGGATGGGGGTGTGTTGTCAATGGAGCCAACCGTGCAATTAGAGAGTTGGAATTTTCAGTTCCACCCCCTGACCTCCAGGGAGGAGAGAGGTGCTGGAGATTGAATTCAGTCACCAATGACCAAAGATTTAATCAATTGTACCTGTGTAATGAAGCCCCCTAAAGCCCCAGGAGGACCAGGTTCAGAGAGCTTCCTGGTTGGTGAACACGTGGAGATCCGGGAGAGTGAGAACCAAGAGAGCGCATGGAAGCTCCTCAACCTTTCCCCATACCTTGCTTTCTGCCTCTCTTCCATCTGGCTGTTCCTGAGTTACATCCTTTTATAGTAAGCCAGTAATCTAGTAAGTAAAATGTTTCTCTGAGTTCTGTGAGCCACTCTAGCAAATTAATCCAACCTGATGGAGGGAATCTTGGGAACCTCCAGTCTACAGCCAGTCAGTCAGAAGTACAGGTAATGACCTGGGTTTGTGACTGGCATCTGAGGTGGCCGGCAGGGGAGTGGGCGGTGATAGGGGAGAGGTGTTCGAGAGAGCAGTTGGGTAGGACTGAACCTTAACCTGTGAGTCCTGGTGGATAGTGTCAGAGTTAAGTGGAGTTGTGAGACACCCAGGTGGTATCCAGAGTACTGCTTGGTAGAAGGGTGGGGAAACCTTCCTCCTCACCCCCTCTGACTTTGAAGTTGACCCAGAAACACTAACAAAGACATACCAATCAGCTGAACATGTGACAAGTTGACAGCATATTCCATTTCGATTCTCAAAGACAGCACCCAATCTGTTAATCTGTTTTTTTAAAGACACAAGAAGTAATTTATTTGTACCTAGGATGTAATGGCTTTTCTCATAGCGTTTTACTCTTTTAATATTTTCTTCTTTGTTTTAATTTTTATTAAAAGAATATAACAATATCACCGAAATTTGAAGAATAAATTTTAAAATAAAATGTAATTTGGCCATATATTTTTCCAGTTTTTTTTCACAGAAACATTTTGACATAGTTTTAACTAGCATGCATAAAAATTTCTATCCTTAGATTTTTCAGTTGATGTAATTTGAACACTTACCTGTGTACTCGTAAGTCATTTTAACAGTTTTATAATATATAGATGGTGTATCACAATTTCATTATCCAGTATAATTAGAAATGCAGGGTCTTTTGTTTTTTACTATTAATGGTGGAATAGAACATAGGCGTTTTGATGACATTGTTAGGCAGATAAGGTGTAACATTAGATAACATTTTGTAACATTAGATACCAACAATCACCCGGCACAGGCAAGAATCCAAGGAGGGTTAATGGCTCCTCCGGGTCCTAGAAGGTCCCAAGTTCCAACTAGCTAGCTTTGAAACAAGGTGAAAGGTTTTGTGGCAATCTATGAAGGTGTCACTCTTGAAACAGTAGGGGAGACATGACTTTCCCCAATTCCCTACCTTCCTGGTATGACTGATGAGCAAAATAGTAATCACAGGTAGGGGCTCCAGCAGCAAATAAACAGTGGAAGTAGCGGGTGGGAGGAGGGAAACAGGGGCTGCCCTGCTCAGGCCAGTAGGTGTCCCAGGAACTAAGACCCTGGAAACCTGGCCACGGCCACAGGAGCCTGAACACTCTCTGGTTCCCAAATGCTGTCAGCTTCTACTCATCTGATAAGGAATCCAGAGTCCGTGTTGCCTCTCCCTCTACTGAGCCTTCCCTGCTGTATAAAGTGCGAGACCTCAGAAGTGTGCTTGCTCTGAGCTTTTATGTTTTAATGATTTAAACAACAACAACAACATAATATTATAGAAATTTGGAAAATAGGAGGTTTAATATCAAATATAATTCTACCTATCTTCTTTTCCAGTCTTTTTTCATGAATACATTTTGACATAATTTGTTAAGATGTGCATGTAACGGTGTATCTTGAGGCACAAATTGGATTATTTCTTAATATGAATTCCCAAAATTTGAATTACTGTTCAAAAAGTTGAAAATTTGGATGATTTAAGAATCACACTAATTGTATTCCAAAAGTTTTATGTTGGAACCAGCAGTGTTAGAGTTTACTGGTTTCACCACTGCATCCTTTCTAACACAGGGTATTATTATTTATTAAATTTTTATTTAAAAATTAAATGATCCAAAATAGTATATTATTGTTGCTTTATTATTAATTTCTTTGATATTAGAAAGCCTGAATGATTTTCCTGTTTATCTACTAATTGTTTTTCAGTATATGTTTTATTTACTGGAAACCGTATTTTAGACCAATATTTTCCTCCATTTTGTTGTTTGCTCTTTGTTAAATTTAGAAATTTACATGTGTATGTTTTGAATTTCTTTCAACATTAATTACCTTAGAAAACTATCTCCAATCCAGAAATATGATATTCTATGGTATTCTATTTTGATTTTTATTATATTTTTCCTATGATTTGTGATTTTTATTTAAATTTATAATCATCTGAATTAATTTGTGTGTACCGTGTGAGCTGAGATGAAGTTGAAACAGAGAGTTCCTTCCGTTACCCTATGTTAAACTCTTAGAGGTAATAGAAACTGTCTGGGCTATTTGTTGTGATCCATTATAACTTTTGAAAGTATTGTTGCTTTGCATCATCCATTTGAATATGTTGGAGAGCTAATTACCTTTTATAACTCTACTTTGTCATAATATTCTTTGATATTCTCAAAGTACACAGTAGACCCTTAGTGTCCTTGAAGGAAACATTTGGGGAGCTTACCAGTTTCCAAATTCACTAACACCAGACTTAGTGAGTCAGGTACAGAACTACAAAGCCAAACTACAACGCAGAGGCTAGGCACTCAGCTGGACTCATTCACTGCATGATTAGTTTTCACCCACCAGCCTCACGGTGCATTCAGTTCAAAATTGCCTTGACAAAATAATACATTACTATATGTCACAGATCTTCAGAGTTGCCTGCTCCAACTAGCTGAAATTATAAATTTTAAATCCACAAAGCCTGAGGGTGTAAAATATTTGCACTCTATCTTTACATATCAAACTCTTATCTTCTCCACTATTATATTATATCATTGTTGACACCACCTACAGTTTTTAGTGGTTTATAAGCCATTGAAGTTGAAACATTGGCCTTAGTCTCATCCCAAAGTCAGATATTGGCCAGGCAACACTGACAGAACTGTTTGATGCCCTGGTTCCTGGCTTTTTTATAATTTAAAAGTAAATGAATTATTGACTTGAAATATGCTCTTTGAATAAAATCTTCTGAAATGTACAATCCAGCAGGAGAAAATTATGAAACCATCAAGACTCACCTCAAATGTGTCAGACAGCCAATGTATATCTGTAATTACTTTCTTATGACCATTTTCTATTGAGGAGACTGCACAATGTCTGATATATGTTGCTTCTTTATTACTGTCTGGTTCAAGGAGAAACATAGGCTGGAAAAATGTGAAAAGAAAGTTATGTGCTAATTTCAGAGAGCTAATGAGTGAATTCATACTTTACTCTTTACTCTAGTTAGAATTAATAACTTGGAGAAATACTAGTTCAAAGAAAAACATTGAAACTAGTGTTTCAATGCATCATGTATTTAGGTAATAAGATTATGCACTTTCCCTTCAATTTAGTCTAAGGTTTCATCTCCAAACTTAACAGGAATGACTGACCCACTCCCTAAAGGATCAAGGAGATCCCATTTTTAAAGGAGTGTTTCCTGCATGCACAGAGGGCCACGCCCCACAGGGTCTTTGTGGAGGCCCATTGGTGTTCAGATTGAAGAACTGGGGGTAGAGGTTTGCAATATTGTGGGTGAGTACTATGTCAGGAGCTCAGGAATCTTGCCTCAACCCTCTTGGCAGCAACCACAGCGTCACAAAATCATAGTATATGATTATCAGAAAGGATGGTAACCCCTTCATTCTACACATGAGAAAACTGATGCTTGCTGAGGTGAGAAGACATGTCCAAACTCACAGGACTACAGTCCAGAGCCTACATACATGGTCCTACTGTCCCATGCTCTTTCCATGACATCACTTTAGGCAAGTCACTTGGGCCCTTTATTTTATTTAACAACAACGACAAAAATAATGTCCTCAGGTAGGTCATGCGACTTGTTTTATTGATTTTTGAATCAAGGACCTACACAAAAGCGGTTCAGAACATGTCCACAAACAGATGTGAAGGTGTGGGAAATAATACTTTTTTCCCCTTTATATTGAGTCTTTGTGTAGCTTGGCAGTTCTGTTATGTACTTTTTGATAAACCCCTGAACTGAAGAAACTTGCAAGTGAAAAGTTATAAAAAGCTAACCTTGAGCGTGACTTTTTTACTTCTACTACCACCTGTCTTGATGTTTTCTATGCGATCTGCATGCGCAGTAATATCCCACATGACAATCTAAAACAGAAATAAAGCTTATTACAACATATTTTCAGGAAATAGCTCATTGGGTCTTAAAGATTTTTTAAAACCTATTGGTATTGGCATGCACTCTGATGAATCAATCACCTTGAAGGATAATCAAATTTAGCCTACATCTTTAGTAAGTCAGCAACTTTTAAATCATGACAAAGAATGTTTTTTTCTCTATAAAGGTATTTTTTAGCACTTTGATTTTTGTGCTTGTGTTAATAAAAGCTAGTATTTTTTTTTTTTAAACTCCAGTATAAACCGTATGCAATTTCCTCTGCTTTGGGAAAAGTTCTTCCTCTGTCTTTGGGAATGTGCTGTGACTGTGTGGAGAGCAGCTTTGCCTGTTCTCCAGAAGTAGTACAAATACTCAGTTGTCCAAAAAGGCTGGAAAGTGATGATTTCTACTTAATTGAATATTCTAGCCAACTCCAAGTTTGCATATACATGGATGGTCATTTTTAGAAAAATGAGAGTAAACTAAAATATGCAACACGAAATTAGATTAATTTTCAATGATTAAAAGTCATTTCAACACATTGAAATGTTAACAAAATGTCAGGATTACAGAATTGTGGGTGATTTTATTTTCATCATTTGCTTTTCTAAAATATTCTTTTAAAAAAGTATTTATTTATTTATTTATTTATTTACTTACTTACTTACTTAAAGTAATTTCTACCACCCAACATGGGGCTTGAACTCATAGCCCTAAGATCAAGAGTCGCATACTCTTTGACTGAGCCAGCCAGGCACCCTTTTTCTAAAATATTCTTAGAGTTGTATCACCTTCATAATGAGTAACAAAAAGCATTTCAGGATTTGCAGAGCTTGGAGGATGGGCTCTGGGTCATCATTATGACCACCAGTTATTGTTGAACAAAACTGAGGGGGAAAAATGGTTTTCCTGGTTGTTTTGGTTCTGGATAAATGGTCATGGATGCTGTAGACATTTATTTTTTTTAAAGATGTATTTAGGGGCGCCTGGGTGGCTCAATGGTTAAGCGTCTGCCTTCGGTTCAGGTCATGATCTCAGGGTCCTGGCATCGAGCCCCACATCGGGCTTCCTACTCAGCAGAGAGCCTGCTTCTCCCTCTCCCTCTGCTGCGCCCCCTGCTTGTGCTCTCTCTGTGTCTGTCTCTTTCTCTCTCTGTCAAATAAATAAATGAAATCTTAAAAAAAAAGAAAGATGTATTTATTTGAGAGAGAGGCTTGTGGGGAAGGGCAGGGGAGAGGGAGAGGATCTCAAGCAGACTCTCTGCTGAGTATGGAGCCTGATGATGTGGGGCTCAATCCCATGACCCTCAGATCATGACCTGAGCTGAAACCAAAGTCAGACACTCAACCGACTGGGTCACCCAGGCATCCGCACTGTAGACACTTAAATTTTCAATCACAAGGAAGTTTTCCTAGCCACACACAGAAAGACCATATACTGTTAATGGTCAAACTCACTGGGTCACAGTGAATTTCAATTCTGATCATAAAACAGCTTTAAGATTTTTGTTTTGCTTTATTGGAGAAATAGGCAATTGGAAGATAGGATCTAAATTTCATATACATTAGATAAAAAGAGAAGAAAACAAATATGGTATTAAATTATACATATGTAAATTCGGTAATATATGTATTTTTCCCAGTGAATTGCTGTTCAAATTCTGGATCATCCCCTAACTCCTACTCCTAGAGAAACGTCAGAAGAGGACTTTTGACCAAGAAGTATTAATGCTTGTGTTGTTGTTCTTCTGTGGAATCTTGTACAATATGCGGTTCTGTTCCACAAATACAAACAGATTTGACTCAGTTTTCTTCCAGTTATAACTAGATTATCCTGTGGACACCTCAAGCCCTGATACCATGTCTAACACATCTATATACCCCAGTTCTTGGCACACAATTGGCATACTTTCCTTCGGCCAAATTGAATCCTTAAGTTTAAGAAAAACTACCAATCAAAACATATTACAGAATGTTGTCTAAATTAATAAATAGCTGGGGGGAAAAATCTGTAATTACCTGCCCATTTATGCAGCCTCCAGCAATGATATTAGGGTCACTTGGACAGAACTTGAAGCAAAAGATGTCATCTGGGCTCTCCAGCATTAACTAAAGTAAACCCCCCCCAAATTCAAGAGAGAATGAGAAAACCTATTAAGATCATAGTGAGAAAATAATGCTAAGACAGTCAAAAGTTGAATTTTATAGCCGTCCGTAAGAAACGTGGACATAGAGTCCATTCCCAGAATCCCACCTGTGCATGGAAAGTTGCCTCTGCTGAGTTTTGTGAACGTTGGCTATGTGTATGAGAGAGGTAGGTTCTCCAGGGGCCCAGGTCTCCCCTTCCTCCACCCGCCATGGGTCATTGCTGGGAGATGTTACAATTTTTTAAAACAGAAAGACTAAGCTTAGTGTTTCTGAGAAGTGTGAAGGTAAGCTCTGTGAGGACAAGATACTTTTCTGTTTTGTTCCCTGCTGTCTAGCTAGTCTGGCACAGAGTAAGCACTCAAAAAGAAAATGTGTTGAATGAGAAAAGATAGAAGTATTGCCAGTGATAATATTTCAAATTTTAAAATAATCCAGGACCGAGGGGCGCCTGGGTGGCTCAGTTGGTTAAGTGACTGCCTTCAGCTCAGGTCATGATCCTGGAGTCCCTGGATCGAGTCCCGCTTCAGGCTCCCTGCTCAGTGGGGAGTCTGCTTCTCCCTCTGACCCTCTCCCCTTTCATGTACTCTCTCTCTCTCTCATTCTAGCTCTCTCAGATAAATAAATAAATCTTTAAAAAAAAAAAAAGAATAATCCAGGACCGAGAAGGTGAACAAGCTGAAGCATTGGAAGGTAAGAAGGAAGCCCTGCAAGGAATCTACCCGTGTGAAGGAATAGGTATAGTAATCATATTTGGCACCTGCTTCTCCCTCTGACCCTCCCCCCTCTCATGTGCTCTCTCTCTCATTCTCTCTGTCTCAAATAAATAAATAAAATCTTTATTTATTTTATTTTATTTTTTTAAAGATTTTATTTATTTATTTGAGAGAGAGAATGAGAGAGAGAGAGCACATGAGAGGGGAGAGGGTCAGAGGGAGAAGCAGACTCCCCGCCGAGCAGGGAGCCCGATGCGGGACTCGATGCGGGACTCGATCCAGGGACTCCAGGATCATGACCTGAGCTGAAGGCAGTCGCTTAACCAACTGAGCCACCCAGGCACCCCAATAAAATCTTAAAAAAAAATTTTTTTTTAAATATTGTCCTATAGTTTTGATAGAACAAAGACAAAAGAAATCATTTGCATTATTTCTTTAAGAAATTATTTGCTTGTCTTTTAAAGCTAGTCTTCAAAATAAAGGAGAGGGTCCTTTTTTCCTCTTCCTAATTTACGTGAAAGTTCAGCCACACTTCCATGATGTGGACTGGAGAGGAATCCTAGTCCACTAGAAAATGTTAGAAAACCCCTACTTACCATTTTTGTGGTAATTAGGCTGATAGGAAAGAACTAGAGATCTGTCATTTTGATCTCTAGGTCTATAATAATTAAAATACTAGAATCTATTATAGTAAAACTGCCTGAATTCAGATAAATTAGGGAAGAAGTTAGGAGGAAAGGCTAGGGTTTTTTAGGGAAATCCTTAGATATATAATACTTTATAGAAACAAAATATTATATTTAAGTACATTAAAAAAACTTAATCTAACACTATAAAGCACCCTCCCCTAAGCAAAACTCTTTTTGAGCAGCTGATAGAAATAGAACCGTGTGGAGCAAACCTAGTCCTCAGACTTGTTTTATTTGAATTGTGTGTTTGGTTTGGTTTTAGTTGAACTATTTAAAAATTGGGAGATTTCACTCAAAAAATCTGATCTGGATTCTTTAAACCAAGTAAGACCACCTGGCAACAAGAGAGCTGAAGAGTAGTATCCCCCCAGATGGGCTGTCCACTCTCCAGGGCTGTAGTCTGCACCCCTCCCCATTATTTCCCACACTGGCATCTGTACTCATCACTGTCACCTACTGGTGATCCTCAGAACTGAGGAAATTCATGTGAAATTAAAATCTATTTGCATTTGGGACGCCTGGGTGGCTCAGTCGGTTGAGCGTCTGCCATCGGCTCAGGTCATGATCCCAGGGTCCTGGGATCGAGTCCCGCGTCGGGCTCCCTGCTCCGCGGGGAGCCTGCTTCTCCCTCTGCCTCTGTCTCTCTCTCTGTCTCTCATGAATAAATAAATAAAATCTTTTTAAAAAAATCTATTTGCATTTGAACAAATAGTATTTAAATAAAGCCCATGAAAGTGTTTGCTTTTTAACAGTCCTCTTAAAATCGTTTCTGAAAATAACATGTTGATTTGTTCAATAAACCTTTTCAATAAACTAAGTGTAAACTTTAGTTTTGCTCAAATTGATGACAAATTCTGAATTGAAGAAAGCTTAACTTTACCAGCACTTACCATATTAACTGGTTATAAAGTACTTTGCAATTAAAACTGCTAAAGATAAATGTGAACATAGTTTTCGAAATGTTTAGACTATGTGGACACCTCTCCTTAATTACCTGAGGATGTATGGGATCCGAGAAACTCCAGAAAAGAATCAGTGATGGTTGCAACAACAGTTTACCAGAAAACTGGACTCTCTCTTCAAGGGAGAGTCGTACAGCCACGGACACAGCTATTAGGCCTGATTGAAACACAATTCGAAGTTAAAATCTGCAGCAACGGTACATAGAGAAATGTTTTTAGGTTTTGCTGCTCAACGTGGTCACTATTCATTTCCATTTTGATGAAACTTGAATAAATACATTCAGTAAGAGACCAAGAGTTCTCCTAGAGTTCTACTGGGTAATACGGTAGCCAGTAGCCACATGTTGCTTATTTAGCACTTGAAAGGTGGTCAGTCCAAACTGAGATGTACTGTTAATATTAAATAAACAATGGACTTCAAAGATTTAGTATGAATTGTGTGTGTGTGTGTGTGTGTGTGTGTGAGAGAGAGAGAGAGAGAGAGAGAGAGATTGAGAAGGGCCACTGCGGGGGAGAGGAGGAGGAAAAAAGAGGGAAAAGACCTTTTTCTCTTCGTGGTTCCATCTGCATGTGGTTCCACCTGCACTGGCTCCCCCCTCCCTTGGCTGCTGAGTGATTTAAGGGAGGTGTGTTTCCTCTCTTGTCCGTTAATCAGATAGGAAGAGCATGTGAAGGGAGGGGTGGAGGGCGGGAAAAGGAGCTAGCCTTGGGAGTCCCAACAGGCTGAGGCAAATCCAGATTCAGCACTGCATCGGCTAGGTGACCTGAGCCGTCACTTCCCTGGCTTGAGCTCTGGTTCTGTCCTTGTAGAGACCACAGTGAGGTGCTGGGAGAACACAGGATGGCAGGGGTGCCGAAAGTGCTCGGCGGGTGCGCTTTGCAGCTGGAAGTGGTCTTACTGCAACTGAGAAACTGAGCTAGTTTGTCATTTTACTAGAAAAGCCACAGACTATTTCTGTGCCATCACAAAAGAGAACCACTGTCCTGTTCATCTCACCGTAGATGGTCGGATGCCACGAGACGGAGGTGATCATCTTCTCTGTCAGGTTATGGAGGTCGGTAAAGGACTGGTACTCTTTCAGGTGCGTATCGGTTTTGTCTCCAAAGGAGCTTTCTTCTTCTGCCAGGCACTTCCAGTCATCAATAAATGTGTTCATGATTTCATTTTGCTGCAGGGCTATTTCAACACTATTTTGTTTAAAAAAGCAAACAAAAAAACCCAAGACACTGGATTTTACTATTCAATTCAGCAGATCCTCCTTCATTTATATGGAAAGAAAAAAATGTTCTCAATTATATTTGGTAACTGACGATTACCCCCATGTGAAATAAATGCCTTAAGAGAAAAAAACCTCATAGCTGTGTGCTACTCAGAACTTCTAGTGCCAGGAGGCTGTTAGCTGATGGCCTGGAGCACCTTCGTGATCTACCCGGGCTTCCAGGCTGAGGATATGCTCGCCCAGGCCCATAACTGAGCTTGCAGCTGCAGGGACACGGGGCCTGCCCCGCTCTACCTCCTGCCGGACTCCTCCCACAGGCCGTCTTCCCGCTGGAGCTCCCTGCAGGGGTTGGCCTAGACCTTGCTGAAGCTCTCCTTGCCCAATCCTGATTCCTTTAAAAAAAAATTTTACACAGCGGGACGCTCAGCAAACCTCTACTTTAAACTCGGTCTCATTCGCTTCCTGAAAACCCCAAACAGACAGAAAAGGCAATTTTCTTAGCCATATTCAGTACTGAATATTCATATATACTAATTACTATACAAATATATCATTAGGATTATATATATACATATATATTTAGGGTTATGTATTAATCAGGATTAGAATATATATGTATATATTGTATATATAAAATTTAAAATAAAAGATTCTCAAGGGGCGATTTGGAGGTTAGAAGTGTGGTGTGTGTGTGTGTGTGTGTGTGTGTAGGTGTGTGGGGGTGGTGGTGGTGGTTTTAGTTATCACAGTGCCTGGGAGGTGCTACTGTGTTTAATTCTATTACTAAATCTGCAATGCATGATACAATCCCTCAAATTAAGAATTATCCTGCTAACAAGGCTAATACTGCCCTTTCAAGAACAATCTGAGTGCTAGGCTCATCTCTTAGTAGCCTAGGGCCCTGACTTGACTGGCTCCTGTTTTAAAAGTTACTATAAGAGCTCCAAATTCAGTGAATACTCGAAAGTGCTGGGAACCTAGCACGTCTCTCCCAACCTCCCACCCCCAATCACTTGTCCTGTGCATCTCTTCCATTTGGCTGCTCCTGAGTTGTATCCTTTACAATGAACCGGTAAGAGTAAGGAGAGCACTTTCCTGAGTTAAATGAGTCATTCTGGAGAATTATCAAACTGATTTATAGCTGGTCAGTCAGAAGCATAGCCCCCCTGGGACTTGAGACTGGCGTCTGAAGTTGGGGCAGGCTTGTGGGACTAAGCCCCTTAACTTGTGGAGTCTGCACTAACTCCAGATAGAGAACTCCAGAGAGAGAATTGATGTGGGAGAGGATACTATTTGGTGTTGGGGGGAAAAAACCCTCTTTTGGTACCAGAGGTGGTATCAGGAAGAACTTTAGAGTCCCATTTTCCTGCTTCTTCACATGGTTAGAGACTTTACATATTTAATGAAAGTGGTTGTTATAAATGATATGTTGTAGAGACCTGGATTCTCTTTTTTTCCCTCTGAAAAGTGAAATTTGTTCTGGACTCGAACTCCAAATTCTATCTTCTTTGTATAGAACAACAGCTGAAATCTCTGCTCACTTTTTCAGCTTGTAGATGCTGGTTGTTCTGGACTCCCCTAGAGCTTCCCCTAAAAATGAGCACTTTAGTCTACAGCCTAGGATCTGATTAGATTTTTTAGGTAGATCTGGGGTCTTGGCTTATCTGGGGCTCCCTTCCTTCCATGACTTTCCCCTATTTGGTTATTCTACCACCCACAGACCTGTCACCTGAGCCTCCTATGGATTAGGCAATAATTATAGAAAAAGCACTGCAAACTTGCAAATCTCATCCTTCTCCCCTCTAGTTTCTGCTAACTTTTGGTCACTCTCCTGAGCCTTCAAGTAGTTGTGTCTATGTTTGCGTATAAATATTGTTTTTTAGATTTTCTGTTTTCTGTGAGTTTGACTAATGTATTTCACCATTACTCAGTCACTTGCTTATGATATGAAAATGAGGTATATTCTTGAAAGAAGCGGTACCGTAAACAAAAAACAAAACAAAACAAAAATTGCTGTAAGTTTCTGTCATGTTTATTGCCCCTGTATATGCTTGGTTTGAAAGCTCAGCTCACTCACAAGGCCTCTGGAGCTTTCCCACAATTAGGATGTCACCCAACGTTTTACCCTAATGATTGAGGGTCCAAATAGCTTGGTTTTTTAATAGGTATGGTAAGCTGAAAGAGTGGTTCTTGAGTATGAATTTCCTCAAATAAGAAAAAAAACCCTCCTTAGACAATTAAATATAAACTCTAAATATTATAATAGATACTCCTAAGAATGTAATTAAACAGGGTGACCTTTAATACCTCTATTGTTAAGAATTAACACTACCGTCCACTGCTTAATTGGGTACTCTTGGTTAAATTCTTCTTGTATTTTACCTTCCAAACTAGGACCTTGCTACTTAAAGTGTGGTCTATGGGCCCCCAGCACCATCATGACCTAGAGTTTGCCAAAAAAGGAGTCACAGACTCCACCCTGAATTTACTGAATCAGAGTCCACATGTTGACAAGATACCCAGGTGATTCACATGCACGTTTAAACACCCACGAGGGCTAGCTTCGAAGCCTGGAGCTTCAAGTAGAAGCATTTGTTAGCTTTTTCAAAATCTTGTGGGTTTTTTTTTTTCTTCCTGTTTCAGCCTAAATGAGAAAGAAATTCCCAAGAGACAAGCTAAAGTCAGGGCCTTTGATCTGATTTCCTGATTCTTCCCTCTCAGCCTGAACCGGGAACTAATTCACAAGGGAGAAGTGAAGACAGCACCTTTTCTCTGGTTTCCTGTTTCTTTATTTTCCTGCACTCCAGTTTCTGAGGGTGATGAAGTGGAGGCTGGCAAAACCATCGTCTCAGTTAGAGCCTGTAAGTACTTTCTTTTTTAAGATTTTATTTATTTATTATTTTAGAGAGAGAGATAGGGAGTGAGAGCTGGGGGGGAGGGAGAGGGAGAGAATCTCAAGCGGACTCCGAGCTGAGCATGGAGCCTGACTTGGGGCTCGATCCCAGGACCTGAGCTGAAATCAAGAGTCAGACGCTTAACCAACTGAGCGAGCCATCCAGGCGCTCCTGTAAGTATTTTTTTTAAGTTTTTTTTTTTTTTTAACTCAAAAACAAATGTTTTTTAGTTGCTTTGAGAATCCCTTGAAGTTCTCTTTCCTTTCTTATCATTTCCTTCTTTTGCAAATACTGCTTCCCTTAGGTTCTTTATGGATAAAATTCTTTAAGAAAGAACTCATTTCTAAAAGGGCACTATTCCCAGATCAAAACCAGCCTTATATTAACTTTTAAAAAATTGAATAAACCTTAAACAGTTTTAGAGTGGGAAACATGGCAGTGATATATTTGTGGGTTTATTTATTCTTGACCGGTGCTATTATAATTCCTGTGCCAATTTTCCTCTTTTTCTTATAGTTCTGGCTGCTTCTTCCCACATCTCAGAGAGGGAATTATAAAACTGTTTACTATTCCTCTCTCAGTAAGCATGGTAACTGAAAGGGAAGAATAAACACCCAGGTCTAAAGATAATACACCATGTGGATAATTAAGAATTGGCTATAGGCCATTTATGGCTTTGAAATGGATTGTACACAGACTTCTCATTTTTAATATTCTTATCAGGAAAAATTTTAAGGACTAAATTTTGATATGGGGAAACAAACCTTAGGTTTTCTTGTTTCTTTCTCATTGCCCCACTGGAAAAACTATAGCATGCTTCCGGTAAATGAGTGGCAAATAGTTATGCACTCTGTTTTTCTGTTTTTGTTGTTTAGTTTTGTAGCCTAAACAGAAATGCATTTGTCACCAAACAGACAAGAAAATGAGGCCTTGGTGGTGGGTATTAAAGAGGGCATGTTCTGCATGGAGCACTGGGTGTTATGCACAAACAATGAATCATGGAACACTACATCTAAAACTAATGATGTAATGTATGGTGATTAACGTAACAATAAAAAAATTTTTTAAAAGATACAATAACAAAAAAAAAAATGAGGCTTGCTTCAAAGTCCGAAGTAAACTCACCTGATTTTCATTTCCCCTAATCAACCAGCAGAGTCCACACAACTGCAACCCCCTTTTTAAAACATTGAACCTCTGGCAATTTCTGGAGGTTTCATGGAATTCTGCCTTGTAGTGTGTCCCCTACCCTTGCCATGAGATATACAGTTTTTCTGCATGTTTAATATCTTCTCCAGAGACCAACTAGTACGGAAATCCTGTGAGGAGAGACTGTGTTCCCGCCTCTGGGTTTCTGGCTCTTTGTTAACAGCCACTGTGTCCCCTCCGCTCTCCAAGCTTTGATTCCATAGTCATTCTGGTGGCTGGCACAGGGAAATAGCAGGCAAGCTAGCTAAAGTATGACACGTCAGCAAGGGACAGCTGTTGAACAGCTGTTAGTCATCAGGCATTGATGGAACATCTATCTTTGTTCTACGTTTTACTAAACTTCACAAGAAGCCTTGACCTGGAGTAAACAAAACTATACATACATAAAGTATTTTATCTAGTTTAATGCACTCTCTTTGCATCTCTGGTGAATTTTTGAACCAGATTCCCCCCAGACATAAGTAACAACTTTCGAGAGTTGTTCAATTTTCAGGATATTTAAAAGTCTCAAAGAATTAATGGTGTTTTCTTAAAAATGCAAAAACTTAATATGGGCTATGTATGAATTCGACCAAAAAATTTTTAATTTTGGAAAGACATGGAAACCAACCTACAGGGTACACCTGGCAGACCTGTCCATCACTGGCTCCACTTCTCTGAACTCTGATGTTGACTTGATGAGACCTTGTCAAGCTCTTCTCTGGTTTAGAAACCCCAGGGTCCTATTAACAGTGTCTGTGTGTGTGTGTGTGTGTGTGTGGGGGGGTGTTTCTGAAGACACCTCTCTCTCAGATTCAGTAAGAGTGGCAGCAACACAGGAATTAGTGGCAAGGGATAAGATGTACAAAGGTACATGTGAATCGAATTCAGGTTATCATTTACAAAAATCATCATCATCATGATAATCTTCCACATCCCCTGCATCCTCATCTTTGCCATCTTATACAAGTTAATGAAGCTAAGAAGGGGAGTAGGGAGTGGAGAAGAAAGACTTAAATAAAAGAACCAGGGTAAATAGATGTTAATTTGCCATTAGGAAAACATCCTCACACACTCAACTGTATACGTCTCACAGGTGAACACTGGTGTGGCCCTAGCTTGGGAGGTCTAGGATGTTGCCTGGCAATAGAAAGGAAAGACTGAGAATGTTGTCACATGGTCATGCATATCTGATAACTCTTCATACTCTCTAACTAGACACCATGGACCGAGTTGCTTTTTAAGACCTATCGCTATAGGTACACATACACATTTTGTTTATTTTAAAAATTTAATAGACAGTTCTTACCTTATACATGTGTTGTTAAGAAAGTCACTCAAAGGCTTTGATTGTCCAAATGTCTCTTTTTCCTCCTCTGATAATTCTCTTGGATAATATTGTGTAATGGCATTTTTGGGATATGTCCTAATATATTAAAAGAAAATCGAATACCAAAAATTAGAACAAAAGAAAGTAAATATAGCTTGTGACAGGTCAAAGGTTTCTTTCTGTAACAGTAATAAGATACTGTTTTTTTTTTTAAAGATTTTATTTATTTATTTGAGAGAGCGAGAATGAGAGAGAGTACATGAGAGGGGGGAGGGTCAGAGAGAGAAGCAGGCTCCTTGCCGAGCAGGGAGCCCGATGCGGGACTCGATCCCGGGACTCCAGGATCATGACCTGAGCCGAAGGCAGTCGCTTAACCAACTGAGCCACCCAGGCGCCCCATAAGATACTATTTTTTATTTAAATTCTATATATTGAATTTTTTCTTTATCCTAGATAATTGATATTAACTGCCTTTTTGAAATACTTTGAGTATTTATGTATTTGTTTCCAACATAATCAAGAAGTTCTTATTTTTTTAAATTTTTATTTAGATATTTTTAACTTACAGAAAATTTGTAAGAAGGATCTAAGGAAATCTCATACACTCTTCACCCAGATTCATCCGCTATTAACACTTTGCCACATTTGTTCATCATTCTCTTGCTCTTCATTTCATTAAATCAGTGTTTCTTAACCAGTGCAGTCCTACCCCACCCCCACACCCTGGGAACTTTTGGCCACATCCAGGAACATTTTTGGTTATCACAACTGGAATGTGCCACCGGCATATAGTGAGTAGAATCCAGGGATGCTGTTTAATACCCTACAACGTACAAGATGGCCTTCCATAAAAGAGGATTATCCAGCCCAAAATGTCAGTAGGGTTGAGACTGAGAAACTCTGCTCTCTATATACAAAACTAAAAACAATTTACATTTCAGCAGTGATGGCAACGTGATCTCTGGGAGAAAGCTTATTCCATCCAGTCTGCCCTCAGTGCTCACCTGCACCCTTGAACATATCCTGTTGCATCTGGGCATTGGCATTCTCCCCCGCTGGACCGGGTGAGCTCCTTGATCTTAGGGTAGGGGGCTATAGAAAGGTCGTGTGTCACAGTCATTAAGAGTGTGTACTCTGGTGACACACTGCCTCGTTTTGAAGCCTGATTTTATCACTAACAAGCCTTGTGACCCCAAGCTAATTATTTAACCTCTCTGTGTCTGTTTATTCATCTTTAAATGAAATTCTCAAAGTAGCTGGCTCCTAGAGTCATTGTAAATTGAATGCGTTAATACATGCAAAGCTTTTAAAACAGTGCCTAGCGCACTGTAAGTGCTCAAAAAAATATTAGGTTGTATTTAATCCATGTTGGATAAATGTTAGTAAAACGTCTCTGTGAGAGGCAAATATATTAAGTGAAGAGTAATGAAACAAAGCGTAAAGAGAGTTTTATGTTTAATAAAGCATTCATGCTTTTTTCTCCTAAGTAGCCCAGTATCCGTAGCATAAAGCAGAGTGCTGGAAAGAAAGAATGTTGGCATTGGAACCAGAGAGACTTGGGTTCAAATCTTAGCTTCACCTCTTAATTTTTAGCACACATTAGTATCCTCTAGGTAGGATTAAGTAAGAAATTACATGGCACCTATGGGTTTCATCCAAGAAGCAACATGACTAAATCACTCTTATTTTTTCAATGTGATTTGTTTTGTTATTTCTCAGCAGATCTATTTGTTATTGCTTCACATTTAAATTATGTTCTGAACATTGAGCTTTCATTTTTAACCTGGCTTTGCCTCAGTTTCTCTATTTGTAAAATGGGGATAGTGCCTACCTCAGAGGGCAGTTGTGAGAATTGAGTTGCTGCATGCCAAGTGCTTAGAAGAATGCCTAGTGTGTGGGAAGAACACAGTGAACATTTGCTTTCACTGTCGTCCTCTTTGAACCTCACCTTTGATTCTTTTTTTTTTTTTTTTAACTTCCACCACAATTGTTATCTCTCAGCCTCTCCACCCCAGACTAGCTACCTTTCCTGATTTCCTGATCTTGGTAAGGAGTACCAGCATTCTCCCAGCATCCTAGATTTGAACCTTTTGATTCATATATTTTGTTTTCATCTCATGGGTCAAGACCCTCACTTACTTCTCATCTTTCACTCCATCTATATAGATACAACTGTCACTTGGTATGAGTCAGCATTCATTGAGAAGCTACTAAATCTAGAGTCTTCTGGTTTGGGTTCCTGTTGTTGGAAGTTCCCTGTCCTCTTCTGAGTCTACCTGCCAAGTCTATCCTGGCTGACTCATTCTCGTTACTTTTCCACACCCTGGCAGGAACATAGGAAAAGTCTCTGTCTGGCTTGGCTTAGAAATTTGTCTCAAAGTTTAAGTGTCTTTGGTACTAATGTCTCACCTCTCTCCCTCCTGTCTCAGCCTCACTTCTTGGTATTTGTGGATCTCTGGTGTCCTGATTCTCTGTCCAGACTTGACTACTGATCCTGTCTTTCTTTTTTACCTTCCTTAATTCTGGCCTATTCATCTGCCTCCCTTGTTTCTGACCTATTTCTTATTCCGACCCCTGGTATTGATTGATGTGTATGTGCCCTGACTTTATCACTGCATTTTTATGGTTTCTGACTTGTTGGTTTACATAGATTTGAAAAGCATGTTTTATATTTCACTCCACACTGCTGATTCCTGATTCTCCTGGTCACTGCATATTTCATAGCCCCCTCTTGACACTGTGAAATCAGGTCAGTCATCTGTTCTGCACATTCTTCTTTAACTCCAACCATCTCTTCCCCCTTCCTTCCTCCATTTCATAAATGTATGTCAGGAAATATCCTAGGAGTTGAGGATGTGGAAATAAACAAAATAGACAAAGTTCCTGTGTCATAGAGCTTAAATTTTAAGGCAGGGTGGGCGCAGAGGTGAGAGAAGAATGACAATGACCAACACATATCAAGTGATGATAATAACATGAAGAGAAATAGAGTAAGGGGGTAGATAGCAATGGGGGTTATTGCTTTTATAGATGGCCCCCAACTGATGATGCTTCCACTTGTGATTTTTTTACTTCAGCATGGAGTGAAAGCAATATGCATTCAGTAGAAACTGTACTTTGAATTTTGGATTTGGAATCGTCCTGGGCTAGTGATCTGCTGTACGATCTTCTCTCATGATGCTGGGCAGTGGCAGGGGGCCAGAGCTCCCAGGCAGCCACACGATCATGAGGGTGAACAATCCATTCACCAACAATCATTCTGTACCCACACAACCATCCTGTTTTTCACTTTCAGTATTTAATAAATTACATGAGATATTCAACCCTTTATTATAAAGTAGGTTTGTGTTAGATGATGTGGCCCAACTGTAGGCTAATGTAAGAGGAGCAGCATGGGCAGAGGCAGGAAGATGTGGAAAAGCAGACATTCTGGAAGCTGGAAACAGCCCATGGGGCTGGAGCACAAGAGCTTGTTTCAGAACAGGGTGCCAAGGCTGGAGTGGCAGACAATGCCTTGTCATGGAAGAAGGAGGATCTCATGCCATCCTAAGGGCTCTGGATGCCATGCGGAGCCAAAGAGGAGATTTAGGCAGTGACCTAACACAATCTGCTTTGATATGGGAGAATGATCACTTGGGTGGTGGAATAGAGTGGTTAGGAGGCAAAGGCGAGAGACCACAGGGCCCCTGCTCTGAAAGCAGGAGTGTGCTTATTGACAGCATCAATATTGTCCTACTTCATAGTGTTTACACTCTTACAGGCTTGTCTCTCCTTCTCCTATTGAGATTTTATTTATTTATGTTTATTTATTTTCCTATTGAGATTTTAAAAGGTATTGTTGAGTATAATTAGATCTGCCTGAATTGCTCTGTGAAGATCTATGTTGTCATTGTCAATCCATTTCTATTTATTATAAAGATCTTTCAAAATAAGCATGGATGTTGCTAGATTTTACTGTAATTGCCTTTGAAAATATACAACCTCATCGCATACTTACCATCTTGTTTGGGTGCTTGTGTCCTTGACTTTGGGGACTACTTGCATGCCAACATCTTTCTCAAGTTGCTTAAGGGCAAAATGTCTATCTGGGTAGGCTGTACATTCAATATAGGCATCTTTTACACTGGAAGCATTTTGGTCACTGAACTTAATTGGCGCTCCAAACTCACTTCGTTTTCGAGAAATCATATATGTAATCTGCAACACATGTGAGCAGTAAAAGTAACAGAATCAAGTCCATGGAAAAGTGGATGTTTGGTAGACAATACTGGTGCTCTGCTCAGATCCTCTCAAATCTTTCTTTCTTTCTTTCTTTTTCTTTCTTTCTTTCTTTCTTTCTTTCTTTCTTTCTTTCTTTCTTTCTTTCTTTCTTTCTTTCTTTCTTTCTTTCTTTCTTTTTTTTCTTTCCTTCCTTCCTTCCTTCCTTCCTTCCTTCCTTCCTTCCTTCCTTCCGTCCTTCAAAAATTTATTTATTTGAGAGAGAGAGAATGAGAGAGAGCACAAGCAGAGGCAGAGGGAGACACAGCCTCCCTGCTGAGCAGGGAGCCAGACGCGGGGCTCTATCCCAGGACCCTGAGATCATGACCTGAGCCAAAGGCAGGTGCTTAACCAACTAAGCCACCCAGGTGGCCCTCAAATCTCTTTCTATACTTTGCTATACTATACCTCCAGCTCTGTGTGCTTTCCATTTTCAGGGCCACCCCCTATTGCTCTTCTGCAGAGCACTGCTGTAGCTACCTGGGGGCACTTTGGTACAAAGGTAAAAAGAATAGGAAGCGACTGGCACTCACCAGTGTTGGACTGGTGGGAGATATGTGTCAGCCCATCTCCTTTGCTTCTCTTTGGGACAACGCAGGTGTCATTTACACTCCAGAGTTCCCCTAGGGGTTCAAGCTAAAGCCTTTTCTCTACTGGCCCTTTGCCTGAGATTGCATCCTTGTAGGACTTCTGCTATGTCCCTGTCCTGCTGCTTTTCCTATTCTTCTATGGTGTACTTTCATAATAAATCACTCACATACAAATCTTCTTCTCAGGGGCTGCTCTTGGAATGCCGCTGTGTCAGGTTCCTCTGGCTGCTGTAACCAAGGGCCACAGCCTGGGTGGCTTAAAACAACAGGAATGAAGTCTGAGATCAAGGTGTTGAAGGGTTTGTTCCTTTTAAGGGCTCTCAGGGAGAATCCGTTCCTTGCCTCTCTCCTAGCTTCTGGTGACAGCCATCAATCCTTGCTGTTTCCTGGCTTGTAGATCCATCACTCCTATTTCTGCTTCCTTCTTCACATGGTGTTCTCCCTATGTCTGTGTGTCTTTGCATGGCCATCTTTTTATAAGGACACCAGTCATATTGGATTAGTGACACCCATTTCCTAATAGGGTCACCTGAGATACTGGGTATTAGGACTTCAACATATCTCTTTTGGGGAATACAGTTCTACCCTTAATACCCAAATACCCCAAACAATGACCATTCTTCTATCAAAGGAAATACCACATCCCCATTGGCAAACATAGCAAACCTTACAGATCCCTCAGGAATCAGTGTTGTTCAGCATTATAGAGAGGTAAGCACACTGAAGATCATATCCACGCCTCTGACCTGCTTTGTAGATTCCTTAACCAATTCTTCCGCAATTTCTTTTTCACTGCCCAAAGAAACCCATGGTTTAGAGATAGGCGGCTTATAAATGTATACATCTTCTGGAATATGCTCTTTATATTCTTCCTGTTCTTCTGGTACTTCTGGGGACTAGAGTAAAATAAATAGCACTCTAAAATATATGACCAAAAGTAAGTTATAGCTGCATGTGAATATTTCACAATAAACTTTATGTTTGTATAAATTAAGCACTTCCTATTTTCTTTATTCTTGGTTCATGTTTTTCAACTAGGAGAAGGAAACTAAGCAAAAGGAAAAAAAAAAAAAGCCCATTTAATATTTACAACAGCCCCAGAAATAGATACTATTGGTGCCACCATTTTGCAGACAAGTGGTTCAGTAACTTACCCAAAGTCATGGAGATGGCAAGAGGAGAACCAGGAGTATGGGACAAAGAGTGGCCAAGAGCAATACTACTCCCGATTTATTGTTTCTACTCTCATTGGGACAATAAAAGGCAAATAAGTAGAGTATCTGTTACTCTGAGGTGTTTGATTTAGCTCATCTCTTACCTACTCTAAGTGCCAGAACCTGGTCTAGGTCCCAGGGAAAGAGAAGTGAACAAGAATAATCAAAACCATGTATAGGTCTCCCCCAGAGGTATTCCTTCCCTCCAACAATCAACAAAATGCAAACTTGGCATCTGCTTACATTTAAATAGTTTTCTTTGCCCTCTTCAGTTCCAATAAGATAAAAGTTAAGTCCATATTTGAAGTCTTTGTCATAAACAACCAGAAGCTCATCTCCAGGATATTCCTATAGGAATATAATCAAAAGAGAAGGTCAGTTTTCTTTCAGTTTATTCAGATACAAAATTGATATTTTTCTAATCAATCATAAAAGATAACCACCATAGTGCTAATCTATGGCTCATAATCCCAGGTTGTAAAATTCTATTAACAAAGCTCTTAAAACTCAGTAGGTCTAGGGAAATTTACTACGCAATTTTATTTCTAACAGGAAAAAAAGAAGCATTCCTTTTATTTGACGTTGGTGCTCAGTAGCATGTTTGGAGACAAATCAGACCAAAATTATGAATTAAAAAATTAAAGCATTATGGGAAAATAAGAGTAGATTCTTATTCTAATTAAAAGTGGGCAAGGATAAGCTTTTCTGGGTGTGAAGTAAGAATCAGTCACTGATAGGTGACTTTTCACAGAGGATTATCAAGCAGATTCCAAAGGAGGT
The DNA here is from genome assembly GCF_002201575.2 of Neomonachus schauinslandi. NCBI lineage: Eukaryota > Metazoa > Chordata > Mammalia > Carnivora > Phocidae > Neomonachus > Neomonachus schauinslandi. The sequence continues at coordinate 69,864,050 of NC_058406.1, read as the reverse complement.
GTGGGCAAGCTAGCATTTGTCTAACGTAACGGGCCAGGGGTGGGGGGCAGGGGGAATGCCACAGATTTGAACTCAACAATCTCTCTGCCTTTTGTTATTATGTACCAGAAACCTCTTGAGGCAGGACTAAAAAATAAAGAGGGATGTTCTACTTACCTGGATAACTTTTTTGACTGGATAGAAATCAGATACTGCAGCTCTGTTCTGAAAGTCTGCAAAAATATCTTCTTTTTTGATAAGTTTATAAGGTCGTTCATCTGTGATATCTTCTTCTATTCGGCAGTTAAATATTTCCTGGGTCTGGGTAGTTAATACTAAAGGATAGATTTCTGGATGACCTGGGGAAGGCAAAGTAGAATTTGGACATTAAATAAAACCACTTAAAATATTAAGAGGAAACAGGCAATTGTTTGCTTTAAATAATTGTCTTGGTTAAAATTTTAAAAGGCTTTAAAAATCATTGTTCTTATTTTTAAAGTAAGTATATCCATTACAGAAAATGTCAAAAAAAGAAAAAAGGAAGAAAATAACAATTACCTGTAATACTACCTCTCAAGAGAGAGCCTCTATTAAGAGGGTGCTCTATTTCCTCTATCTCAAGCTGTCTTCTCATTTTCTTATCCTTTTTATCACCACCAGCTTCCACAGTCCCAGTCTCAGCTCTGCATCTACCCCCAAAACTTCCTCCCCCAACTCTCCCTCCCAAGGTCCCGGAGTCCGCTCTCTTCTTCTCCAGACCCTATACACCTAGACGTCCTGACATCTTTTCTCTTACTGCTCAACAGATGTGCTAGCAAGTGGAGAAGTGCATGTGGCCTCTCAGAGTGGAATTTGGGGCTTATTTTCCTACAGAAATATTTACCCCCCCCCACCCTAGTGGCTCTATGACACAATTACTCAGGTAATTTGGGGGCAGGGTTAATGACCATATGCGTAACGCTGAGTATATGTGGAAATATATTCCAAATTGCAGTCAGTTGGCATAATAAACATTTGGAATACAAGTTTTTCATAAATTAGGGACAAACTGCCATTTTTCTCTCCTTGGGAGTTGGAAATGGGGGAGCTGGGATCCAAACTAAGGTCCCTGCACTCTTACTACCATGCTATACTTTCCTTCTAATGTGTGGACACAGCAGAGCACAGGAGAGGGTCCTGCTCCTTCCTCACACGTGGTAGGGAGGTGACAGATTACACTCCACAGGATGCAGTCAATGGCAGTTACTGACCTGGTAGCTGATAGAGCAGGAGCCACAGACAGACTCAAGCTCTACATAACTCACGCCTCACAATCTTACTGTGTGTACAAGGAAGAGTCCCGTGCCCTACAGACCAGAGCCCTCAATATACATCAGTTGCCCTGCATTTTTTAAAATAATTTTTTAGAAGATTTTATTTATTTATTTATTTGACAGAGAGAGAGAGCGAGAGAGCGCAAGCACTAGCAGGGGAAGCGGCAGGCAGAGGGAGAGGGAGAAGCAGGCTCCCTGCTGAGCAAGGGAAGCCCGATGTGGGATTTGATCCCAGGACCCTGGGATCATGACCTGAGCCGAAGGCAGACGCTTAACCGACTGAGCCACCCAGGTGCCCTGATTGCCCTGCATTTTGAAACAGAGCTAATTCAAATAACTCCTATGTATTTCATCTGTACTTTTTTTTTTACATTTTGGTTGCTATTTCCTTTTTTAAAGCAGTTTTATTGAGATATAATTGGCAAACAATAAACTGTATATATTTAAAGTGTACAATTTGATAAATATATGCATATACCCATGAAGCCATCACCACAATTGAGGTAAAGAACACACCCATAATCCCCCAAAGTTTCCTCCTGTCCCTTCCTCCCTGCACCCCTCCTGCACCCCTAGGCAACCACTGATCTGCTTTCTATTACTATAGCTTAGTTCACCTTTTATGGACTATTTATAAATGTAATTACACAGTTTGTATTCTTTCTGTTTGTCTTCTTTCACTCAGCATAATTATTTTGAGATTCATTCATGTTGTTGCATGTAACACATGGTTCATTCCTTTACATTTCTGACTGGTATTCCATAAAAGAAAAGATCAATTAAGCAAAGATTTCTTAAGATTTATGACTTTGGGTATTGTATCTAGGAAATCTTTGCCTAATCCAAGGTCAAAAAGATTTTTTCCTATGTTTTCTTCCAGAAGTTTTATAATAGTTGGTTTTATATTAAGGTTTATGATCATTTTGAGTTAATTTTTGTATATGATGTGAAGTATAGATTGAAATTCTTTTTTTTTTTTGCATATAGATATAAAATTGTTCCAGCATCATTTGTTGGAAAGACTGTCCTTTCTCCACTGAACTGCTGCACTTTTTTGAAAATCCATTGACCATATATATGTGAGCCTACTTTGGGATTCTTCATTCTCACTCATTGGTCTATGTCTTTATAATATCTTTTAAAAATAGTAACAACAGTTAGCGTGAACCGTCTTTGTGATGGCTCCATGTAAGGAAGTGTGCGTGTACTATCTAACTTAACCTGCAATAATCTGTAAGGTAGTCTCGCTACCTTGTTTTTCAGACGAGGAAGCAGAGGCTCAGAGAGGTGAAGTCATTTGTGACCACACTGTCATTAAGTGGCAGAATTATGAATTGAGCCAGGTCTAATTCCCAAGCCTGTGCTGCTAATCACTTGTGGTAAACAGAATAGAGTCCCCCTGAAGGTGTCCATGTCCTAATCCCTGAAACCTGTGAATAAGTTACCTTATATGACAAAAGAGACTTGCAGATGTGACAAAGTTAGGGAACTTGAGATGGGGAGATCATTGGGCCCCTGAGCAGGGCCCAAGGTAACCACAATGGTCCTTGTAAGAGGAAGGCAGGAGGGCCGAAGTCAAGGAAGGAGATGTGACAAAGCGGCAGAGGTCAAAGAGAGAAAGATTAGAAAATACTACACTGCTGGCCTTGAAAATAGAGGAAAGTGCCAAGAGCCCATGAATGCAGAGAGCCTTTAGCTGAAAAAGGTAAAGAAGTGGATCCTCCCCTCAAAGCCTCCAGAAGGAACCAGCCCTGTTAATACCTTGACTTTGACCCAATGAAAGTAATGTCAGACTCCTGGTTTCCAAAATTGCAAGATAATAAACCATTTAATTTTTAAGTGTTTTAAGCCACGAAGTGTGTGGCAATTTGCAGCAATAGGCAATTAATACACCACGGATACTCTAACCTGTATTAAAACATGACTTAGAATTTGGGTAAATTATTTAATTTTGGGAGTCACAGCACCTCCATCTATGTCATGGCCATAATACTGCCTACTTCACAGAGATAAACAGATGAGAGGAGTGTGCCTGGCACAAAGGTGTTGCTCCATGTATGTTAGCTAAATGTAAAAATTACATCTATTTTCTAGAAACCTCTAGACATTGCCCTTTAGACCCTTAGGCAACAGTTTTTTAGTTAGTTTGTCGTTCCCTTGGTTCTTGGAAGGAAAGGGAATCCCAGTTCCCTGGGGCATGAGCCACAAGCCCTGAGTAACAGTTGACAATGTCAGGACCCCACAGCAAGGAAGTCAGAGGGGTCCTAATGTTGCCCTGGAAGGTCTGGGGGGTAGAGGAGAGATGTTCTAGTATTAGGTAAATCAACACCTACTTTCAAGTCTCACTACAACATACTGAGGCTTTGGGTTTTTTTCTCCTTAAATAAATAGACATCTATTTTTCATCCCATTTACTTTCTGCAGAAATATCTCCATCAGGCCCCATTCTCAGGTTCATGGATTTTCTTGCCAGTCAACACATTTAGTCAAGACATACTTATTGAGCAATTACTATGTAAAATCATGGTGTTGGTGCTAGGGTTAGATTATCTAGAGGGGGGAGACAGACATTAAACAGACAAATACACTCAGAAATACAGAAGTACAAATCATCACAAGTGCTACTTGGAGAAAACAGGGTGAAAGGTAGAACTTAGAACTAAGGAGAGTGGGAGTGGTGGTGGTCTCTTTAGATGAGAAGAATAGGGAAAGCCATTTTTTCATTCATTTATTCAACAAATCAATCAACAAATATTTGCTGAGTGCTTATTATGTGTCAAGATCTCTTCTAGGCATTGGAGTACAGTGGTGTACAAGGGAGTTTCTGTTCCCCGGGAGTACACGTGTGCATGTGCATGTGTGAGTGAGAGTGAGTGTGCACAACGGCCAGCCAGGTGTGTGTGAAAATAGATTATAAATGCATAAAGAAATAAATACAATCTTCATTATTCATGGATTTTGTATTTGCAGATTCACTTGCTAAAACTTATTTGTAACCCTGTGCTCGCTTTGGCAGCACATATACGAAGATTGGGACAATACAGAGAAGATTAGCATGCCCCCCCCTGTGCAAGGGTGACACACAGATTTGTGAAGCAGTCCATATTTAAAAAATAAAACAATACAAAAATGTATAACCCCAACATCAGTAGCCACGGTGCTTTTACCGTCATCAGTGGCCATGCTTACGGTGGCAAAAAGTTTGAGGTGCCCAATGGGCATGTTCCCAGCTGAGGTCAAATAAGGTGATGCTCTCCATCTTGTATCAGCCCTCAAACTGTAAACAAGTGTCCTTCCCACTATTTAGTGCCACATTTTTCACATTTCTGTACTTTTTCCGTTGGTGATTTTGCCAGTTAAAATGGCCCCCAAGCATAGTGCCGAAGGGCTATCTAGCATTCCTAAATGCAAGAAGGCTGGGATGTGCCTTATGGAGAAAATACGGGTCTTAGAAAAGCATCGTTTAGACATGAGTTATAGTGCCATTGGCCATGAGTTCAATGTTAATGAATTAACAATATACATTAAATAAGGTGTCTTTAAACAGAAACACACATAAAACAAGTTTATGTATTGATTGGCTAATGAAAATGTTGTGACCAGACGCTCAAAGGAACCTAACTCTGTATTTACCCTAGGAAAAATAGCTCAATATTTGCTAATTCAGTGTTTGCAGCAACTGTATAGAACTTCCAAGAAAAACAAGAATTGACTGTACTTTAATTTCAGAATTAGGGTAAGTGCTATGAAGGCAATAAAATGATACTAGGTGAAGGAGAGGTCAAGGAAGTCCTCTTGCAGAGGTGGGATTGGAGTCTAGATCTGAATGTTGAAAAAGAGATAGATACATAAAGATCTGGGGGAAGCTCTATCCAGGTATCAGGAGTAGCAAGAGCAAAGGTCCTGAGGCAGGAATAACTTTGATGTGCTCTGTGTTAAGCAAGGCCAGTGGGCTCTAGGTTGGGGTGAGGGGGTGGGGAGAGAGGAGAGAGACAGAGACAGAGAGAGAGAAAGAAAGGAAGGCAGAACCAGGACTGGTATAATGGCAAAGTAAAGCCCTGAGAGAGTTTAAGCAGGAAAGACACATGACCAGGTGGTATGCAGAATAGATTGAAGGAGAGTGAGTGGAAGCAGTGATACCAACTGGGGGCTAAGGAACCAACCCAGATGAGAGGTGTGGAGGTCTGGACTAAGGTTGCGGATGTGGACATAAGGTGAAGTGGATGGGATATATTTTAGAGGTGGAATGGTTTCATTGGGGATAGGGAGGTGTTGAAGGGAGAAAGGTGTGAAAGAGGACTTTCAAGTTTTTGAGTGGTATATTCATTAATTCAATAAAGTATTTATTGGGCAGAGTGCCCTGTTCCAGTGCCATTTACTGTCAGCTGACATCCTCCTGCCATCCCCATTACCCCTCTACCACCCTGGCCCAAGCCACCACCTTCTCTTTCCTAGGTTCCTGCAACAGCTTTCTGCCTGGTCTCTACTTCTGTCCCTGAAGTTCTCAGCTAGGTAGCCAGGGTGACACTTTCAAAACAAGTCAGATCCCATCACTCCTCTGCTTAAATACCACTTGAGTAACCTCCATCCTACATGACTCAGAGTCAGAGCCCTTACAACAGCCTACAAGGCTTTTAGATCTTCCTCCTCCCCAACCCTCACTGTTTCCTCTCTGTCTCTAAACATGAAGGGCATCACTTAAGTCCAATCTAAGAGGAAAGTTTCAACAACCAAAACAAAAGATCCTGTTGGCATAAGATTATTTAGCCTCTAAAAGTAGGAGCAACATTAACTTGGTTGTCTAAGTTCTAGTTTATTTGCTTAAAAATTAGCCTCTTTACTTGAAATACTTGAATCTTACCATGAGGTACAGATAAATATTGCCCACAAGCCAGAGTCTTAAAAATATTATTCTAATGAAAGTAATAACTTGCAGACTAACTTTCTAGTCTCTTCCATAACCATACCCTGTTAGATTTGTGAGAGACTGCTTGGTTCAAGTCTATTTCTCAGTTTGAAATTCTCTCTCCCACTCTTTTTATTCTTTTTTCAAAATTTTTCACTTTATATTCTAAATGATATAATGTAATTTTAGCCCATGTACATCTTGATCAATCACTTCAATTTGTATTTTTGTTTGCTCATTGCATATTAAGATATTATAAAACGGGTCATAAATTCTAAATTAAATTTCCACTTACCCATGCTCTCCATATTTATAGGTTCTGTTTCTTCCCTATCTAGAATATAATAAAATGATGTCACATTTACATTTTTGAATGAAGTAAACATTATAAGTTTATTACAGTCTTTTACCAGCCTCAAAGCACGAAACATAAACAAATATACAATGAAGATTTAAACTATTTTATGCATGATTAAATAGAATTTGAATAATTATCTTTTTTCACACAATTCTCTCTTAGTGATACATTTGCTATGGCATTCATTATATGACATTTAACAGGTATTATAATGAAATGAATCAAAAATAAGAATAAATCTCCATACTTTAAATTCCATATGTGGTTGACTTTATGACATCAAAACTGTTTCATTATTTGATACATTAAACCACGGTCATTTTGGTGGCTAATATAGATACAAATACTAGATCTATAAAAATCCCATTAATGAAAAAACAATCCTACCAGGTAATGTTTGTTTGGTTTTGCCCCATTTTGGTTTTTTTCGGCCAGCTGAGCTCTTTTGTTTTTGAGATTTTGGAGCCATGGTTCTGACTTAGGCTGCATACAGAGAGAATGTCATTAGTAAATTCTGTGTTACAGTTTCAAATAATAAGCATTATCATTTAGCAAAACATAAGAATATGTTTTCTAAGCCTTGCCTTTGGTTACGGCGACATGTGTCTTCATAGAATGGGTGTTCTGTGACCGAAGGTTTATCGCAACAACAATTTTACTGATAAGATCTTACCATTTCAGTGGAGCCTTTCAGCTGAAGCACACAGAAGCCACCTGCCAACCCTTTGAGGTTTCAGCCATAGGGCCCGCCGTGGAAGCAGGACAGAGGACACTGGATCCCCAGCCTCTTGGGGCTGTTGCCATCCCAGGGAGTTGCTGTCTGCTGCCCCATGCCCAGCTCCCCAGCAGCTGCCCCGGCAACAAAGACAGGCTGGACGTCCACAGGCAGGCACAGGCCCAGAACATGCATATACATACATAATTTTTAAAGTTAACATAATTTAAATAGTACTTGTGTCCTAGCATGTAACCACTGTGTCCTTGTTTGTGCTGTCAGAGAGTGCCTCCAAAAGTTTTCCATGGAACTGTTCATCAGTTTTCGCTGAGGTCATTTGCTATCACATCGAGTCCTTGTCATCTCCATGGTCACCCCTGTCTCATCTTGTTAGAGGGTTAGGAGTGTGATTTCAGGCATCTGAGCAGCAAGGTTGAAAAATAGACTCTGCCTTTTACCAGCTGAGTGATGCTTGGCAAATTATATACCTTCGGAGTCTCAGTTTATTCATGTTTAAGGGGACGATAATAATCAAACCTACCTCACAAGATGGTTGTGATGATTTAATGAAATAAAGTATCGTCCTCAACTCAGTCATGACAGACTGGTTGCCTCATTTTTTAAAAAAGATTTATTTATTTGAGAGAGAGAAAGCACGAGGGTAGGGACAGAGGGAGAGGGAGAGACAGAATCTCAAGCAGACTCTGCACTGAGTGCAGAGCCTGATGTGGGGCTCGATCTCACCACCCTGAGATCACCACCTGAGCCAAAACCAAGAGTCAGATGCTCAAACGATTGCGCCACCCAGACGCCCCTGGTTGCCTCATTTTAATAACCCAGTATAGATTGAAAATTATTTCATAGTCCACAGTCAGAATATCCTGACTTTCATTTTATGCTTCATCCCTTGATTCCTAAATCTGGACCAAAGTGTGTGGGGGGTGTATTTGTGATCTACATTTTTTACTTCAGATTTTTCACATGTATTTTTTCCAAAGGTAATAATGATAGCTCATGTTTGTTGAGTGTTTACTATGTGCCAGACACAGTCCTAAGTACTTCACATGTATTTTTTATTTAATTGGAGCTACCCTTTTAGATAAGCATTTTATGAATATTTTTATCCTCATCCCCATTTTATATGGTGAAAACAGAGGCCAGGAACCTTGCATGAGGGGATACACAAAGTGTGAGTGGTAGAGTCAGGGTGTGAGCCCACCCAGTCTGGCCCCAGTGCTCACACTTGTAATCTTTGTACAAGACTGTCCCTTGGCTTTCAGTGGTAACTGTTCACTGTGTTTCATTACAAATGAAATTATTTAAAATCATTGTCTTTACCTAGAAAGGTAGGATTTTATGATTTATTCAGCATTTTATGATTCTGACATTTGGGAATTTCTCCTTTTTAAATATCCTGCAATGAATGGCTCTGACCCAACTTTCCAGCCGGTCAAGCATCCTCCAGCCCTCCTCTCAGCCTTAGTATAATTTCAAATCTTGGACCTAGTCCTTTTCTCAGAAAATTCTTTATCAATGTACCCCTCTCCATATTCTATTTCAGCTGCATTTGACTTAAAACACTCAAAACACTCTGGGCACCAGCTGGACTCGCCCTACCCCCATATACACACGTACCTTCACCACCACCACCACCACCACAAATACTTACTGAGCAATTTTGAGGCACCAGAGGCTGTCCTAGCTGTTAGGAATACAGCAGTGAACAAAACAGGCAAAAGCCTTGCCCTGCTAGAGCTTACATTCTAGAGGGGAGGCAGACAGTTCCGGGGCAGGAATATGCTTGGCACATTTAAGAGAACAGCAGGAAGGTCATGATGGCTGGAGCAGAGTGAATAGGGGGACTAGGAGATGAAGTTGGTCAGAGAGCTGATGAGGGCATATATTAGTCAGCTCTGCTAGGGTAATAAATGTCCCGCGGATCTCAGTAACATACAACAACGAATGTTTATTTCTTTTTATGTTCTGTATTGTGATTGTGAGTGGGCTGCTGCTTCAGGCCTTATTCTGGGACTCAGGCTGGAGAAGCAGCCCCTATTTGACAGCTCCCACTTTCGTGGCGGAGTAAAAAGCCAGAGAGCTACCAGAACTGTGTAATGCCTCCTCTGTCTTCTCCGTGGCTCGGGCGTCCTGTCCTTTCTGCTTATATTCCATAGGCCCAAGCAAATCACATGGTCAGTCCTGCTAATGGGGGAGGAACGTCTGCTTCCTTGGCAGTGGTTGGGAATGTATGATCCTTGTGCAGGGAAGGGAGGTAAGAGTTGGATATAAAATCGTTGCGGATGAGTATATAATATGCCACAAGGGGGCTAGGTCACGTGTAAGGACGTGGGCTTTTACTCTGAAGGAGGGGGGAGCCATTGGATGGTTTTGAGCTGAGGAGTTACTTGACTTGATCTGACTCCCTATGGCTAGTGTAGTGAAGACTGCAGCGAGGAAAGAGCTGAAGCAGGGAATCCAGCTGGGAGACATTCAGTAGTCCGAGGGGGAGGTGAGTGTGGAACGGAAAAAGTGGCTGGAGTCTGCATATGCTGTTTAAGCCCAGGTGATAGGATTTGCTGACGACTTGGATGTAGGGTCTGACAGAAAAAACAGGACCAAGGAGGACTTCAACAGGTTTTACCTAAGGACTTGAAAGCATGGGGTTGCTATTTATTGAGATGGGGATCCCAGGGAAAGAGCAGACTTGAAAGGGAAAGTGAAAAATTCAGTTGAAGGCATGTGAAGTTAGACTGTACAGTAGGCAGTAAACTCCAGAACTGGCACAGTGTACGTGCTAAAAAAAAAAAAAATGAATTAATGACTCCTTGGTGTCCCCTTTCCTTCTGCCATTCTTAGCTTATGCATTTCCAGTCTGAACAAAAGTCTTTTGTTTTCATTTTCTATTGCTGCTCCAACAAATTACCAGAAATTCAGTGTCTTAACACAAATTCATTCTCTAATGGTTCTGTAGTTCAGAAGTCTGACATGGCTCTCACTGGGCTAAAAATCAAGCTGTCAGCAAGGTGTCAAGAAGGCTGTGTTCCATTCTTTCTAGAGTTCTAAGGGAGAATCTGTTTCCTTGCCTTTTCGTACTCGAGGACACCAATATTTCTTGGTTTGTGGGCCCTCTTCCTCCATCTTCAAACAACCCAACAACAGTGGGTTAGCTCTTTCTCACAGAATATACTCTGACCTTCTCTTCTTATTCCCACTTCAACTTTTTAAGGACCCTTGAGATTACACTGGGGCCCACCGAGATAATATAGGATACACTCCCTATTTTATTTATGGTCAGCTGATTAGCAATTTTAATTTCATCTGCAACCTTAATTCCTGTTTGCTATATATGTTAACATATTCACAGTTTCCAAAGATTACGAGGTGCTGCATTGGTGTTCAGTTTGAATATATAGGTATCAATCTAACACAGTCACCCCAAGAAATAGTCAAAGTAATCACATGTGCCCAGTTCTTTTCAAAGGCTGCTATAAAATGATTTGTGGGCAATCTGGTTCCATTTCCAAAATTCAGGGGAAAACAAAGTCCATTTTCCACCAGTACTTTAGAAAACAAAATTGGAATAAACATTAAACGTGTGCTTCCTTATCAGAATAGCTCACTTACTATTTTCACAAATATTAATCCCTGTGTCTAAGATGTTGACTAGTGACCGAGGAAAAAGGAAGACCAGGTTGTTCTACAGGCTTTTAGAGGTCCCAATTATTCTTGATTGAAAGCACAGTATTTAAGTTGCTAGGCATCATAGATGTAAAAAGTCATTAGCTGAGGTCAGCCTGGTGAATATAGTCTAAACTGAAAAGAAAATGATTACTTTGGGAGTAGCTACTTTACATTGTATTTGTGTTTCAGGCAAAATTTCATAGTTTATTTTAGTAAATTCGAATAATAGAAACCCTACCAATGTCCTGTGTCTAGAAAATAAATCACTTTTAATTGAAGATATCTAGATCAAATGAATAATGTACTCTATGGAATTTCAATAAACCCACTTACTTATTCACCGTTTATTTTTTACACTGATTTTCTTTGAAAAAGCAAATCCCAAATAAAAGATGTTGCTTTAAAATTACAGCAGGTCTTACTAAGATTTTTTTCATAAAATCAATTGCATATTTCATGCAATGAATGTGCTATATTATATTTTCCAAATCTTTTCCCTACTAAAAGGTCATACGAATTTTTCAGTACAGACACCACTTTATTTATTTATTTATTATTTATTTAATTTTATTTATTTATTTATTTTTAAAGATTTATTTGAGAGCGAGAGTGTGGGGGAAGGGAGGAGAGGTGCAGAGGGAGAGAATCCCAAGTAGGCTCTATGCCCAGCATGGAGCCAGACACAGGGCTCAATCCCACCACCCTGAGATCATGACTGGAGCTGAAATCAAGAGGTAGATGCTTAAGTGACTGAGCCACCCAGGCGCCCCCAGACATCGCTTTATTAAGATGTCTCTGAAATACTCACATTTTTCCTGTTCTCAACTCTTATTATTAAGAACAGAAGAGATGCTTCATCTATCCCTAGAAAAGGGTTAGCCTCCTCCAGTAGCTTGTATTACATTTGGTTTTCAAAGCCACTATAACTGATTGAATTTCAAAACTGAATGTGTGAACTATAATAGTGATAAATATTTAAGCATTCCATTTAAATATTTTTTTTAAAGATTTATTTATTTATTTGAGAGAGCGAGAAAGAGAGTACATGAGAGGGAGGAGGGTCAGAGGGAGAAGCAGGCTCCCCGCCGAGCAGGGAGCCCGATGCGGCCTCGATCCTGGGACTCCAGGATCATGACCTGAGCCGAAGGCAGTCGCTTAACCAACTGAGCCACCCAGGCGACCCCATTTAAATATTTTTGATATTAAAACCACTTATATTCTTTGTAAATGAATCCACCCATTCCAGAGTATCTTTTTACTACCAGTGTACCAAAGGACACATTTTTTACCTTTCTTGTTAGGAGCAAAGGCAGTAGGGAGTGATAAGAGAAGCAAGTGCTGAGTAAGTCCTCCATGTAACAGTCCAAGACCTGTGACGGCACGCCACTGATTCTGAGGACACTGCATTCAGAGCTGTCTCTGACCTGGTTCCAAACTAACTTCCAAGACTTGTTCATGACTGTATCTTTTTATGACATAATGCAGTGATTTAAACGGTTATTAAGCTCCCTCTCTTCACTCTATTCCACTGTAATCCATGACGCCTGTTTACACATTCTCATTTGTTTCCTGTGTGGATGTGTGGCTTACGCCCAGCCACGAGATTTTTAATTCTGAGAAGACCTGTGGCACTGGCACCTCTTGACCTAGCGTCTTCCTTAGAAAGTATTACTTCTCCAGTGTACTTCAATTAGCTGACCTTGTCCGGGTGGTCGGAATCCTCTTTTCTCTTCCTGAAGTATTTGTAAGCTCATCATGCTTGTGTCCCATTTTTTTAAAAAAGACATTTAGAATAAGATCCAGGACTAACGTCTTGGGAGCCTGGTAGATGTGTCTCCAAGAACTGCTGCTTCCTGGTCGATCTCCCCCAAGACCCTGACTAAGCTTTAAGATTCTCCTCGGTGCTTCAGCCTTCTTCTGACGAGTTCACAGCATGCACCCTCCAGAGATGAACTGTTCCCACAGTGCTTCCCATTAGTCTACTACTCTGGGTTCTCCCCTTCCAAACTACTTTTACCTCTTCCCAAGATTGGATATTTACTTACTAAAGTCCATGCTCTCCCATCACTCTGCCTTTGAAATTTCTCCTGAATTCCATGCCCTCCCCTCCATAGCCTCCTCTGGTTCAGGCCTTCAACATGTCCTCCCATATCAGTAGCGCCTAACTATTTTGTGCCATGAACCCCTTTGGCAGCTTGGTGAAGCCCATGCATCAAATAAAAAACATGAGCTTGTAAGGGGGACAGTTATCAAGCTGTTTTGTTTTGTTTTTTTAAAGATTTTATTTATTTATTTGACAGAGAGATAGAGAGCACAAGTAGGTAGAGAGGAAGGCAGAGAGAGAGAGAGAGGGAGAAGCAGGCTCTCTGCTGAGCAGGGAACCCGATGCGGGGCTCGATCCCAGGACCCTGGGATCATGACCTGAGCCGAAGGCAGCCGCTCAACCAACTGAGCCACCCAGGTGCCCCTCAAGCTGTTTTTTAAATTATGATATAATTCATGTGCTTGTTTATTAACACATAAATAACAAGGCCTAGCAGTGGTTCTAATTACTACCTTGAGTTTGAAGAAGTGATGAGCATAAATAATACATCTATAATATCCATAATGTATATGAAAAGAACCATAATTTCTTTTGGGGATAGTCACATGCCCTGCAAATACTGCTGCGGTTTGTTACCAAATGCATACATCTCAATTAGCGGTTTGGAAAAAGAAACAGGTAATTTTTTTCTATCCATGGATTCTCCACCTCCCACCCCCTGACTAGGTTATGAACATTTATCTTGCCTCCCTGCCTCTGTTCCAGCCAGAACGGTCACCCACAGGGCAGGCCTTCAGAGCTCTCTTTCTAAAATGCAGATCCTAACAAGTCACTTCCCTGTATACTGTGGAATATAATGTGGGTCCTGATTGTCCACAGTGGCATTCTCCTCCAGTAGTGTAGAAATGGAGCTCATCTGAAAAGCAAACTTTCCGGACCTACTGTGATTCTGCATGTTGGGGTGAGCCTGGGACGCTGCATGTTAAAAATCACTACGAGGCAGTCTGGTACTAGTGGTCTGCAGATGAGACTTTGGCAAACAGGATAGAGCCCAAATGTGTAAGTGTCACCTTGAACACCCTTCACGGTCTGCCTCACCACATCCTCCCTTCCAGTTCTAGTCCAGCCTCACAGGATTACTATCATTCTCCAAACAGTCCACATACCTTCCCATCTCCCTCTCTGGAGTCCTTTCCCCTCTGTCCCCCACCTCGCACACATTTCTCTGCTTGCTTAAATCCTACTCATTCCTCAAGGCTCATCTCCAATATGACCTTCTCTCTGAAGCCTCCCCAACTTTCTCACTCAGGCTGAAACAATCTTAGTTCACCCTGACACTTTCTAATCAAGTTCTATGTAATTATACCAGGCCTCTGCAAAGGCAGAAGGCCTCAAACTCAAGAGCTTCCTGAACGATTGCTGTGAATTCATTCAGCATGCAGCATACACCGTGGAGAAGGAGAGAGAAATTACTGAGCAGCAGTTAGGCACTGGTGGTCATCAGGAATTAGACAAGGCCCTTACTTTCAAAGATGTAATGTTCTCCCATTCATCTTCACTCTTCAACTACTCCAGCCCTTTTGTAACAGTCCTGAAGTCACCTCCCCAACTACGTTAGCCCATGCTAATCTTTTCTTCTTCCATCCTCTGTGCCAGAATCATGCTGTTTTCCTTCTCATCCCTCCCTCCCTCCCTCCCTCCCTCCCTCCTTCCCTCCCTCCATCATTTACCGAGCTCCTACCATTGCACCCAATGAGCTAGACAATGCTCTGTACAACCTGTGAACGAGTCACAGTACCGGCCCTCACAGTTCTTAGACTGTCGTTAACTGCTCTCTCTCCTTGCTATTTTTGTCTCCTGGCTAGGCTGGACATTCTTTGAAATCAGGGAAACTTTTGTCGTTTTTTGCAGTCTTCACTGTGTCAAGCACATCGCTGGCCCAGGGAGTGTTCCAAACGCCGTTGGAAGAAGTAAAATATTTGGTTTCCAAGCCTCCTTTCTCATTCAGACCTCCCCTTACCTGATACTGCTAAGCTGAAGGGAAAAGAAGCCTCTTTGCCGTACCCTGGAGAAAGCTCCTCTGGGAGCTGGAGATGGAAGTTTGACTCTCCACTCCGAAAAGCAGGTCCCAAGAGCTCAAACGGCCCCTCCCCGGCAAGCTGTTGCTATGACACATCCGTTGCTAAGAGGAAAGAGGCGGCTCCTCTGCTGAGAGTGACAAAACACCACCACCAATACAGTGTCCACTCTCTAACCGCCTCTTCAAGAACGCACTTATGATTGGCTGCCATGATGCTGACGCCACGCAACGTGAGCAGCGGCGAGGTCCTGTTTTCCGCTAGCTAGAAAGGAGTTGTGCGCTTCAGGTTCGTGTATGAGAGGGCGGTGGCTTGGCTTGACCCCAGGACCGACAGCCATGCCTCGCACCCAAAGATGCGACAGTGCAACAGGACCCAAAGATGAATCCTTTAGGGTGTGGTCTCTAGCAGCAGGGGGTGAAGGATGAAAGGACGATCGAGGGCTTGAAACCCCTTAGGGACAGCTCTGCTTACCCCATTTGCCGTCTGGGGGCAGTCCCAGGAACCTGTCCTAGATTCCAGTGTGAAGGAGATAAAATCTGGCTTGACTGGGTGTCGTGGGTGTCCTGGAATTCTGGTGTGTTACATTTTCCTCTTGCCAAAGTAATTTTTGTATAGTTTGACTCATACTGGAAGTCTCAGGGGGAGGAGGATTAAATCCCTTAGTAACTCTATGGTTCATTTTATCTGTGGTTATGGGTCCTATGGGATTCATACAGTGAAGCTCATCTCCCTGAACACTGTTTCTCCCTTTCCTTTAAAAAATAATTAAAACTGCCTAATTTGTAAGCTGGCAGAATTTAATAAAGTATGCAACTGACTGCTGTAAGTGGTCCAAATTAATTTTTTACACCCAATTTGAACGAAAATATTTAACTGAGAAGAGGCTTACAGATTCATGGCATATTTAAGATATGGTCCTAAATAGCATGACTTGACATGGTGTGCAGAAAGATCACATATATTCTTCAAAATTTCTGAAGAATTTGTGTTTGCAAAATGCAAATAAATTTTACTGAAGAAATCATTAAAAAGAAAAAAAACAACCTGTAAGGAGGACTTAACCATTCTGACATTTTGGCAACCTTTTCCCAGGCTCTTCTACTCCCTGACACCGAAAGGTTAGTTTTCCCTGGGCTCAGTGCTGAGTCGTCTTTTCTTACTCTGCACCTTGCTGGTGGCATATTCAGTCCCTTTAGCTTTAGCCATCCTGCAAAGCACATCAGTGACTTCCATTTGTATATTTTCAGCCTCATACATCTCTTAAATTTCATTCAGACCTGAATTTCCGCTACCTACTGGATACTTCCAAATGCATGTCTCACTTAGTTCATGGTGTTTAATAGTTGCCAGATAAAGATATTGAATGAATAATTACTGTACCACAGACATTGCAGCTTAGCAGAGGCAAAGGTCAATTCGTTGTATTTCAGATGTCTTTCAAATATTTTTTGGAAACTTTTTTCTTCCTTTATTTTCTACCTCAGGTGATAATATCCACTGTCTATTGGTCTGCAAAGCTAGAAATCTGAGAGTCATCCCTGACTCCCACTGCTCACAGTGAACAGGTCACTAAGTCTTGTCATTTTCCTTTCCTAAATTATCTCTTGTTAATCTCTTCTTAGCCATCCTCACTGCCTCTGCCTTATCTCAGGAAGGCCTCATTTCTCACCTAGATGGTGGTAATAGTCTTTTGACTTGTTCTGTTTCCTCCTCTCTCATTTATTTTCCATGTTGCTATAGAGGGTTCTACAACAGAGATTCAATCTGGACATCAGCTTGCTTAAATATTTTCAGTCTGGCATATGAAACCCAGTACAAATAGGGTTCTGAAAGATGCCTTAAGGATATCTAGGAGATAATGAGTTATTTTTCTAACCTCATTTCCTGTTCCTCATTTTCCCCCATTCAGCCCATGTGTTAGTCCAGTGCTTCTCAAGTAAAGCCCCTAAGAGCCGAGGGGCATAACGACACAGGGGTTGGTGATGATAGGCTGATGGTAAGAGAGTTACAGCTTAAAACAGACTTCTGAAACTCAGGCATATTCGTTTCATATAAAGAATTCATGGAGTTTTTGCATTCTTCTTCACAGATGTATTCATGTTTATTTTCATTTTTAAAATGTCTAAAATCCCTACTCAATGTTGTATGTCAACCATATTCCAATAAAACTGGGGAAAATGTCTAAAATCACTATTTATTAAAATTGACATGAAGTTGAATCAACGCAAAGAAGCCCCAGGCAGCTGGGACATGCTTGTCCCGTGGTGGGACAAGGCCCAGGGACTTGTCCCAGAATGAGAGACAGAGCCCTGCAGAACTCTCTGCTGCTCCCCCGATCTGCCATGCCCTTTAATAACTGGGCATCTGTTCATCCCACACCTCTACTTCTAGCTCTACCTCAATCTGTGGTGCCTTTTTTCATCTTCATTACCTAGTAAACTCCTGTTTATTTTTCAACACCCAGCTCAAATATCACCTTCTCTGCAAAGCCATTCAGGCACCCAACAGAATTAGTCACTCTTTTCTCTGTTTTTCCATTATAGCAAGTATGACACTGTGTTGCAATGACTTGTTTACACGGATATCTCCCCCAGTGGACTTCAGGGTGGAGATGGTGTCTCTTTCTTTCCTATCTCCATTGTTTAGCACAGTATCTGACATGCGTATTTAGTAAAATAGATGTGGAATTATTTAATTGATTGACTACTCTTGAGAACCCATCTAGAAAAAGCTACCTAACAAAAGTGTCTTTGCATCCTTCCAAAGAATTTCCTTTTCTTAAAAAAAAATTCATAATCCTTTGCAGTCAGATTTAAGGAAGTAAAGACTATGACCTTGTGATTTGGATGAGACATCAAGACTTCTTGTCATCTTTTCTTTAGAGACACCATAAGGGGATGACCATTGGAGGAATGAGTCATAAGTCATGATACCGAGAAAGTTAGAAATTAAATGGAAAATGCTTAGTAATTTCTTCATGTTACAAATTTAAGTTACAAATGATTGACTGAACATCTGTTTTCTCATGGGAGTGGTCAGAAATGAAACATCCGCATGGTGGCTAGTGAACACTTACATGCTCTTCCAGGGGATGCTGAATTAAATTTGCTTAAAATTTGAAGATATTTAAAAATTAGTTTCAGTTTTACTAGTTGAGTGAAAATGTAATGAGTCAAGAATTTGTAGTTGAAAATACTTCTCTGATTATTTAAGGACATCTTGATAAGTTTCAGATTGGATTTATAGAAGGGTAATCTGACAAATTAGATATGAGGTGGCTCTTTACTAATTATTATTTTAGTGAATGACTCCCCCACCCCTTTTAAGAATTTTTTTTTAAAAAAAGAGTTAAGTTAGCTCAGAGACTAGGGGCTGAGGACCCTAGGAGTCATTATGCCTTTTTTTTTTTTTTTTTTGCCTGCGTCAGTATGCCTGGGAGGAAGAGAGTGGCAGGGAAGGAAGGGTCCTTGCTTGAACCCTAAACTGCTGGGATTCGACATGTTCAAAAAGTGCTTGAGAAAACTATCACAACCTATTGCATGAGGAACTGAGGAGCACCCTAGTAGAATACTCAGCTTCCAAAATGAGAAAACAAAACAATCTGACCTGGAGACAAAGCTTTAGCTTTTGGAGGAGAGGACCAATTGTGGCAATTTTCAAAAAAATGAGCTAAAACTTCAATAAGAAATTGGAATATATGCAACCCTAAAATGAGGAGATAAGCATTTCTGATGACTTCTACACAGAATAGCTTGAGTCTAACGGGGACTGAAGAGGATTACCACCCCCTCCCCCCGCCACCGCCCCCATCAGAATTGCTGGTAGGCTCTGGGCAGCAGATATTCCTGGAAGAACCAATGCAGGAGCTGAGAAGGAAAATATGGGGCCATGTGGTAACAGAGTGGTCTTATTTGTAGGTATAGATGCGACTCCATTCTCTACACCCAGAAAGAGTTGGTGGTGGGGTAGTCTTTGGTGGTGATAGTCCTACAATATCAACGGGTATCAAGAGCCAGTGAAATATCAGCTCTAGATGTGTAATGATTATTATTATTAAGCACTTTAAACATTTTAAAAAGTAGAATCATTCAAATAATACTGTCTTTAAAGTTAGAAAATTATGTTGGAGACTAAATTTGGCACTTTCTGGATGAGTGACATCAGACAAGCTATTAAACTCTATATCTCAGTTGGTACCTCTGCAAAATCTGGCATGACAATGCTTTCTTCAGAGCCAAGCCAGATAAGGTTGAGAGCAACTACATTGCTGCCATAGTGGGGCATTTCTCAAGAGATGAAACTTCACAGTAGTGAATTAGAAATAGGTTGTCAGTTAGTTCAGCTTCCCACAAGGGACTTCTTCCCTACCAGGAGAGGGAGAAAATTGTTTCTTCCGTCCGCCAAGAAGACAGCTTTAGATTTGAAATAAAATCTGTGTGGAATGTTTTTGTCACTTGGTACAAATCACAAGGTTTGACCAAAAGGTAATATTCCCATCTCTGAGTTCAGCCGGTTTGAATGTTTAAAATTTGAACAGTATAATATGCTCTCCAGAAGTTGTTTAGCTTGGAAAATTGTGTTTAGTAAGTTATTTCTAATGTAAAGAAAAAGTATATATGTTTGTTAACAGAAATCAGTTTTTTCCTATTTCCATTAGATATACGGTGAATAAATTTTTAAAGAATATTATTAGTATGAAGGGATGCCTGTCCAGATTGCCCACAGATCTTAATCTGTCCCTTCCCTTTGTCACTGCCATAAAAAGGCCAGCATAGTGACTCAAATGTGGTGCATCCTCAATGAATAGTTGTTGAATCTGAATTAATCTTAAATTCCATTCAATTTATAGACATTGCCTCTGCCCTTTGGTGATGATTAAAGGTAGATTTGAATATTCAGTGATCTGCTAGACATTTCTACTTGAATGTCTAATACAGGGTTATCTAAAGTGTGGCCCCTCAGATTACAGCTGGCCAGGAAATACTTGTTGCTAGTCCACTAGTTCATGAAAAATTTTCACCAACAAAAATTTTCTGCAATAAAAGTACAGAAATTAAAAGCACTTAAAAACTTTAGAGCAATTTGATGGAGTAACTACTTATGTTACATACGAACAAAATTGAAGTTTATATTTTAAATGTCTTTATTTCATTTTCTAGCAACTTATTTGTGCTGTGTATTCTGGAAGTATCAGCCTGTGAGAGAAATGGAAACAAAAGCAAATTAAGTAGCCTCCAGCAGACTGAGAAGCACTGAGTAGATATCTCAAACACACATTCGAAACCAACTCCTGATTCCCCCCCCCCAACGTGCTGGTCCTGCAGTTGGCTTCCCCTCCACGGATGGCTGCTCAGGCCACCATCTGTGAATCATCCTTGACTCCTTTGCTTTCATCTTTCACCCTTTTAGGACATATTTTTAACACTGCAGCCAGAGGGATACACTTTTAAAACATAAGACAAATCATGCCAGTCCTCTGCTTAAAACCCTCCAGTGGCTCCCACTTCATGCTACGTGAAAGCCAAAGTCCTCACAATGGCCTACAAATGTGGTCCAGCATAACCTGGTCCCTATGGTTAACCTTGTTTCCTACTAGTCATCTCTGGGGCTCCCACTGCTGCAGACACACTGGCCTCCTTGGGGTTGCTCAAGCAGACTGGGCCCACTCCCACTGCTGGAATACTTAAAGCAGATAGCTTTCAAGTTTTTGCTAAAATGTTAACTTCTCAGTGAGGTCTATCTCCATGCTATTTAAAATGGCATCTTCTCAACATTCCTCATTCTCCTTTCTCTGATCTGTTTTTATTTTTATTTTTTTAAAGATTTTATTTATTTATTTGAGAGAGTGTGTGTGCAAGTGAGGGGAGGGGCAGAGGGAGAGGGAGAGAATCTCAAGCAGACTCCTGCACTGAGTGTGGAGACCATGGTGGGGGGTATGGGGGAGCTATATCTCATGGCCCTGAGATCAAGACCTAAGCTGAAACCAAGAGTCAAGGGCTTAACGGACGTGCTCCTGACTTATTTTTTTCCCCACAGCATTGATCACCTTCTAACATACTCTATAATTTACTTATTATGGTCATTGACTTTTTGTCCACTAAAATATAACTCTGCAAGGGCAGAAATTTTTGTCTTTTTTTTTACTGCTGCATCCCCAATGCCCAAATCTCTGCCTGGCATATAGATGATACACCCTATAATATTCAATAATGATTTGGAACAACCGCTTTGGACAGTAATTTGGAAGTACCTATTAAAACTGAAAATGTACATATCCTACAATCCAGCAATTCTACTCCTGGATATATACCTTAGAGGAACTCTTACATACGTGTATGAGGGAATGCTTCATAGCTGTTTACAGCAGAATTTCTTTGTAATGGCAAAAGATAGAAATAACCTAAATATCCCTCAGTAGGAAAATGGATAGTGTTTTGCTTTAGTCAATAAATTACCATAAAGCTTCCAAAATAAACAAACTTGTGTGGATATAGCTCAGAACCAAAACGGTGAGGTAAACAGAGCAATGCCATCATTGTGAACAAAAACATGCACAAATTATTTCTACTTATTATGGGTACATATGTGAGAAAATATCACAAATGAACTACTGCAATGATTTATACCAATTTATGACAGAAGGTTACTTTTGGGGATGGATGGTTAACTTTATAAAGTTTTATTTGTTTGTAAAATAAAAAGACTGGAAATAAATCAAATGATGTGTAAAATTTGTTGAATTTAGGGACCGTGAGTATTTTTGTGATTTTTTTGTGCTTTTTGGTATTTGAAATTTTCATAAAATTAAAAAAATTGTCTTCTAGACTATAAAACCTTTAAAAGCAAGAGCTATGTTTTATTCATATTTCTATCCATAGGACCTAATATTCTTACTAGAATATAGAAGATTGTTGAATATGTATGTGTTGATAAGTAAACATTTTGAAGATTCATTTATTTATTTTAGAGAGAGAGCGAGCATGAGCTGGAGGGGCAGAGAGAGGAACAGAGGGACAAGGAGAGAGAATCCCAAGCAGTCTCCATGCTGAGCACAGAGCCCAACATGGGGCTTGATCTCACAACCCTAAGATCATGACCTGAGCCGAAACCAGGAGTCAGATGCTCAACCAAATGTGCCACCCAGGTGCCCTATAAGTAAGCATTTTAATTTAAAGAAAGAGAGAGAAGGAATTAAGGGGGAAAGAAGATAAGTGGTATAGATATAAAGAGAAAGGTGAAAAATATTTGGGGTTGACATATGTGTGACTTAACACTCATGCTACCTGAGACTTTCAGCTTGGCTATGTTACTCTGAAACAGGATTTCTAAGAGAGTAAGAAGATAAAGATGAGAAAAAGTTCTCTTTTATCCATCAGATACAAAGAATGCTATTAGGATTCATTGGTTATTGTGGTAATGTTTCCCAATTCCCAACAGATATTAACCTTTGGGATTCAGGAGCAATGATTTCTGGAATTTTGATTGAGATTGGGTTGAAACTGTAAATGAATTTGGTGAGAATTGATATATTAACAATATTGAGTCTTATAATCTGTGAACATGGTTGCTCTTTTCATTAATTTAGATCTGCCAAAAATAAAAAATTTTTAAAAAGACCAATATTGGGGCGCCTGGGTGGCTCAGTTGGTTAAGCGACTGCCTTCGGCTCAGGTCATGATCCTGGAGTCCCGGGATCGAGTCCCACATCGGGCTCCCTGCTCAGCAGGGAGTCTGCTTCTCCCTCTGACCCTCCTCCCTCTCATGCTCTCTGTCTCTCATTCTCTCTGTCTCAAATAAATAAATAAAATCTTTAAAAAATAAATAAATAAAAAATAAAAATAAAAAGACCAATATTTACAAGCACATAAAGTATTCCAGGCACAGTATTGGGTGCTTTACATGTATACTATTAATTAAAATTTGTCATTCCTTTCATTAGACAGATTAAACACAGAAAGAAATAGGGAGGCGGAAAGGCTCAGTAATTCTGCAGTCAGTAAATGCAATTAAAGGGAATGTAGGCCCCATTTGTCAGACTCAATTTTGTATTCTTCAGTTTACTTAACTCGGTTCCAACGAGGGTTAAGTGTGGGCCATCAATTATGCCTGTGAACCTCTTCAAAGCTCAGATTGTTCCCCACAGTCAAGCATTTCAAACTCCCACTGTCGTGAGGACTTCACTGTTATGGTCAGGAAATAGTGTTAAATCATTGGCGGCATACAGGCATTAGAGATTAAATTATATTTTCCAAATTACACGAGAATCAAGTGTGCCAATTGCATGCTTTTTAATATCTACTATGTTCACAGCACCTGGGATTCATTTCTTGCCCCAATGCAAGAAAATATATTTCTATTTATAAATTATCCATGCAAACTGGTTTAGGCTTTTATCTCTTTTTTTTTTTTTAAAGATTTTTATTTCTTTATTTGACAGAGAGATAGCGAGAGCAGGAACACAAGCAGGGGGAGTGGGAGAGGGAGAAGCAGGCTTCCCGCCGAGCAGGGAGCCCGATGCGGGGCTCGATGCGGGGCTCGATCCCAGGACCCTGGGATCATGACCTGAGCCACCCAGGCGCCCCTGGTTTAGGATTTTAAAAAGTTTTTATAAAAGATCTGACAGCTCTGATGTAATTTGGGGGAATTACCTTTCATGGATATTTGGTGACCTTTACAAACATCCATGGCCCCCAAAATAATAAAAAAATCAATTAAAACAAACCCAAAGTGGTTGTAATTAAAATTAATCAAAGTTCCTGACCTATTCCTGATAAGAAGTAAGCTTAGGTTTAATTTTTAAAAAGAATTCATGAAGAGAAAGGTTATAATTGAAGAGCTACTCTTAAGGGAAAAAAAAGAGTGGATGACATGATTAAGATGGTAAGGCAGAAAAAAAAAAAAAAAGATGGTAAGGCAGAGTTTATTTAGGACAATCCAGATAGTTATAGGAACGCCTGCAATGGGATTTTACCGTGGGGGAGAGAGATGAGGCTCAACTCATAATACAGCATGGGCAAGTGGAAATAGATAGCCCAGGAGCAGTGTAGGGGTCAGTGAATGGAAAATTACTAAGAGCAAAGAACAAGGTTGTTTTGACTAAACCCACCTAACAGGATTCTTGCTGAAAAGAGCCCAGGGTGATCAGACTTCACCCCGGGGGTGGTGGAGGATAGGAACCTAAATACATATTGAAGATGATCAGATATTGAGGGGTGTATGGGGGGGAGTGTTTTGGTCAAACTGACTTAGGGTTCTTGCTAAAACTGGATTTTACAAGAAAATGCAGAGATGATCCTAGGAGGTTTAGCAGCATGGCTAATGTTTGGTCAAGCAAAGAATCTTTGTCACTACCTCAAGTATATCCAGTCACATTTCTCCTAAGAGCTTTCCAGGGCTTTCTGTCCCCAGCACCCGGTCTAGAGGAGTCTAGTTAACGGTCTACAGGCAATTCTGCAAAGCCTGAAGGCCTAGAGGAGGTACAAGGCTCGGGCCTGCAAAGTCTTACACTTGATGATTTCCCCTGTAGGCAGACATCAGAACGCACTGCCGCTGGAGAGGACTGAGCACCCCCCGCAGCCAGGCTCCTTCCAGGCTCCATCCTCGTGTCCACCCCCCACAAGCAAGGGAGAGGCCTGGGCCGCGAGGGTTGCCCCTTTGCGGTCGGAAGCGCACAGCCCACGCACTTGCACCGCACAGCGCGTCACCTCGGAGCACCGGAGAAACGCGAGTAGGGCTATGCGGGTTGTTTATGGGAACAGGGAGGGGCGTGAAGGGATGTCCAGAGACGCGGACAGCGCCGGGCTCAGTCGGAGGCCTCCTTTGCCCCACCTGGCCGGCTGAAAGACTACCCAGAAAGGGCGTGGAAAGGAGTGGGAGGAAAGGGGAAGCGGGTCACGGGTCAAAGCGGCCGAAGTGGGGAGGATGCCACCGGCGGCAACTCGCGGCCGCCGGGCTCCGGTTGGACGGGGTTGAGCGGAGTCTCAGGCTTCCTGAGCGGCGCGCTGACCTGCCGCGCCCCCTGCAGCTGCGAAGACCTGGCGCCCCCGCCCCGCTGACGCTGCCCCCGAGCCGCAGGTGAGTCGAGCCCGGCGCCGCCCCGAGCATCATGTGTCGTGGGAGCGGCGCCGGCGGCGTGCGGGGAGGGACGGCGATGGGGCGAGCCGTCGTTGACACAAGCGGGAGGATCAGGCCCCCGGACGTCGGCGCCATGGAAGGGACACAGGTGGGAGCCGGGTGCGAGCTGCAGCGGTTCGGCACGGCGCGCGCTCCGCCGCCCGCGCAAGGTCAGTGGCGGCTGGTGGCGGCCGGGGCTCGGGCGGGGGCCCCGCGGGGTGGGTGGGCGCTCGGGCTGGGGTAGCCCGCACCTCTGCCGCGCAACCCCGCCCGGACCGTCGCCCACCCGGAAGCCTGGGGCAGGGACCCCGAGAGCAGAGAGCCACCTGCGGCAGAGTCTCGCCCTGGAAGACCCGGGCGGGGGCTCAGAGACGGTCCTGAAGTTGCTCAGCCAGCCTCTCTGGACGCGAGTGGCCTTTATTAGAGGCGTGGTGGGGGGGGGGGCGATGGAAATGGGGGCCAAAGCCAGGGTCCCTGGACTGGGCGAAGGCGGCCTCCAGCCAGGCCCCGCGGTGGAAGTTGCCCGCGGCGCGGAGGCCGGGGAGGGGGCGCGCTGCGGCCGGCGGCGCTCTCGGGAGAGCTGCTGCACCTCCTCCCCGCCCCGGACCGCAGCGCTTCGCGCGGTCGGTCCCGACGCCGGTGAAACGAAGAGGGAGGGAGGGAAGGAAGGAAAGAAAGGAGTTTCGTGTCTGGTGAAGTGAGAAAGCGCTTCTGAAGAAATTAGGTTGTGTTACTTTATCAACTGTGAGGTTTTTCTAAATATACATATTCCCTGGTTTTCTCTAACTTTCTGCAGCTCAGTCCAATAAAGCCTCTCGTCGTCGTGAATAAATAACCTGTGTGTGTCAGTCTGTAGATTCTAAGAGCGCGCCTAGTCCCTCGGATGGACTCTCCTGACCCGCGTCTCCGCCTACCGTGCATCCCGCGCGCAGCTCCGGGGCTGTGTGAAGGGTGGTTGGCACTCCCTCAGCGGCTAGGGGTCCGGATACTTTGCTGTTTTTAAAGTGCACCCCCCGGACGCCTGGGTGGCTAGTCGGTTAAGCGTCTGCCTTCGGCTGAGGTCATGATCCCCGCGTCCTAAGATCGAGTCCCGCATCGGACTCCCTGCTCCGCGGGAAGCCTGCTTCTCCCTCTGCCTCTGCAGCTCCCCCTGCTCGTGCTCTCTCTCTCTCTCTCTCTGACAAATAAATAAATAAAATCTTTAAAAAAAAAATACGGTGCACCCCTCCAAGGGCCTCTGTGACTTGGTAAAGCTAAACGCTTGCAGCGTAGTGGTCAGTCCTTGTGAATGAAATGCCTTGCTTCGGGGACAACTTGATGCCATGTGCTGAATAAATTAATTGTGGTTGGCTCACTTTCTCTTTGTTCCTGTGGGTTACTGTTACACGGCGTGTGTTGTTTGTTTAAAGTTTACTTTTCCCTGTATCAAAATAGAAAGGGCTTAATGTGTCCTCAAATCTGTAATTCACCAACATGTTTTGTTATTACCAGCTTCATTACTGTTGTTGGTATTCATGTGCCAGTTTTGATTAACATAAAATCACCTTCATTTTACATCCCATAGATAATGTCTCTTTAAATGCTCGTTTTTGAAGAAGGAAATAAAATGTTCTTGAATGAAAATCCTAAGGGATTAATTTTTTTTCTCTCCCTTATGTCTTTACCTGAGAGTTTCTGTACTCATACTTTGACAGGGATTTTAAGACATAAGAACCATACCTGAATGAGTTCTATCATAATTATTTCACTTTGAAGATACTGCATATGCTATTTTTATGCCATTGCAAATATGTTTCATGCTTTACTGACTCAGCACTATCCTTGTTAATCTTTTCATTAATCAATATTGTAAAAACTTTCCCCATAGCTAGTTTTTATAGCCAATATCTATTACTTGGAGATGTCGGATTTGCTAAGAATGTTTGAATCAGAACCAAATGTGGGATTCTATACTTGAAAAGCAGGGTGATACCTAAACAGCGACTTGCTAGATGTTGTATTACTATAGTTTGATTCCCTCCTACCCCCACCTTGACTTCTGAGTAGAGAAGTCACTGTAAAAATATCACTACAGAGCCAGCCTTTCTAGCCAGCACTCTACTCTCCCATGTGGTTTGGGGTTTCCATAGCATTAATTAATCTGAGTGAAAATCCAAGAGAAGTCCCCACTTCTGGAGTGACATCTTAGTCAGTTTGGAAAAGCTGACTACAAAGACAATAAAACTAGCCCCATCCTTTTCAAAGAGACAAAAGAAATAATAGATCCGATGTACTTTGAAAAGCAAAATGTACTACATAAATATAAGGCCTCCAATAAAAATCAAATACAAGTGATGTGGCTGATTGGGATTTGGACTTAAATTGAGCTTCTGCGTTCCCCTTGGTAGAACAGTTAAGTTTCCTGAGCTGCCACTGCCCCTTAAGAATCTTGGTGCCTGTTTAGGAAGCTGCCCTGGCTGCTGGGGCTGCAGGGAGAGTGAAGCTGTTTGCTCAGTGTTGAACCCTATGCAAGGGCTTTATTTGCATTTTTATTTAATCAGAATCATATGAGGATCGGTATTGTTATTACCAATTTGTGGAAGAAAAAACTGAGGCTCAGAGAGGCTGAGTGACTTGCCTAGGGTTACAGAGGTGTCAAGTCATAGAACCAGGATTAGACACCAAACCCGGCCTTAGTTCTCTACATTACACCTTGATACCTTTAACTCAGTGGTTTTAAACTTATTTTGATAATCTGATAAAACTTTATCACTGCAGGGAAAGTGGCCATATTTTCATGTATATAAAATTTTGCTTCTAATTCCAGGGTCCACCTACCTTCTAAAACCCTTCCATAAGCTTTCAGGTCACCCTGCTCTAAGTATATCTGTTACTGAATGAGGCAGAGAGTGTATACATTACTGTCTATATGTGCATATAATCCTTACTAATAGAAGCAGCCCATGAATTCAGTAACTTTCAACTGGGTGAAAATTTACTTAGTAACTGAAACAAAAAGAAACATGACATGTTACATTCTAGTTGATTCTGTAAACACCTAAAGTGCAGTTTAGAACAATGGTGCTTACTTGAAACCAGAGCTTTTGTTTGGGCTTCTTCAACTATCCTACTCTCTCGAAGAATATGGATTTGTGCCTTTAGTTACAGAATGGAAACAGTCTTTTTTTCCCCTCTCCCCAGAGATGGCAAATCCTGTGGTTGTTATAAGTAGCTGCAGCTCTCAGGAAGAGGAAAATCGCGGCACTTTTAACCAGCATACCTCGCCCTCTGAGGAGCTTCTGTTAGAAGACCAGATGAGGCGAAAACTCAAATTTTTTTTCATGAATCCCTGTGAGAAGTTCTGGGCTCGAGGCAGAAAACCATGGAAGCTTGCCATACAAATTCTAAAAATTGCAATGGTGACTGTACAGGTAAGCATCTCAAATCATGAGTTTAATGAGGCCTCTTTTAGTAACAGGAGGAGTAAGGACAGTGGTTTTTTTCTAACTTTGAACTGTATGTATGATGGAGGACGATAAATAAGGAAACACACAATCTTAAACTCCTCTCTCTTCAATATTTGTGAAAGAAGACTTTGGGGTTTTTTTTTCCCCTTACTTTTTTCCCTTCTCATCTTTCATTAAATTACAATTTTAGTCACATAATGGAATCAGTTTTTAGGAAAAGAAAATTTTAATATTGGGTTTGTAATAGAGAAGCTGAAGGTTTCTAAATCAGCTGTGAAAACTAGCTGTTGCCCTACCAGAGGATTATTTTCCTTCCTAGTTTCCTAGGAATTTCTCTCTCTTCAGAAACTTCAAGGGTTTTCTGTTAAGGCAAGTGCTTGGATTCTCATAGCCCTGCAGTGGAAAAATGTGGAGGTAACTAAAAAGGAGTGGCATAGGTAGTGAAATACGGGACTTCATTTTAGGAGAGTTTGAATCTCATGTCCTTGACTTTGTTGACATTTCTTGGGGAAATCATATTTTGCAATTCTTTATATATAGTGATTATGATTTACTCTTGTGAAGATACATTTTGCTACTGGTGAGAGTAATTATCCCCATTTCATAGATGAGAATATTGAGGCTTAGTGAGGTAAAATAATCTGTCATAGTCAGGAAACTAGAAGAGTGGAGCTGAGATTCAACTCAGATTTTATTCTAAGACCTGTGTTCTTAATTACTCCTAAATGTTTTAGGGAGCTCATTTAACCATCCTCTGTTTCCTAGGGTGGTTAAGAGGAAAAGTGCCCAATGATTTAAGATGTTAAGCCTGTTAGTAATAAGCATATAAAAGGCATTCTTAAAAGGAACTGAGGGGTTGTTTTGTTTAAGATTTTATTTTTAAGTAATCTCTGTACTCAATGTGGGATGAGAACTCACAACCCTCAGCTCTTTGGCTGAGCCAGCCAGTCTCCATCTGAGGATTTTTCTTTTCTTCTTCTTCTTTTTTAGATTGATTGATTGATTGATTGATTGATTGATTTAAGAGAGATTGGGGTGGGGGGTGAAGAGGAGCAGAAAGAGAGAGAGAGAATCTTAAGCAGACTCACCGCCAAGCACAGAGCCCAACAGAGGGCTCGATCCCACGACCCTAAGATCATGACCTGAGCTGAAACCAAGAGTCTATCGCTCAACCAAGTGAGCCACCCAGGTCTCCCAGAGGGTTTTTCTTAATTGTGATGTTTCCTTAACCTGTATTAGAGCAACCAAGCAAATATTACATAAAGATTCTATAACCAAGCAAAACAGGGTGACTGGGTGACAGATGCCCTCTTCTCAGGGGAAAGAAGTTCATTTGGAGATTTTGTGTCTGCAGCAGCAAAAGAAAGACAGGTCTGATGATAGGCACCCTACTAAGTGTTCCCTTTCCCCAAGGCCTGGTACAGTCTCTGAGTTACAGGGATTTTCTCTCTGTCATGGGTACACCCTTGAGGGCAGGGACTGTTGTTTCTGCATTGCATCCTTGGGACCCAGCTCGGTGCTGGCATGTGGGGGGTACTCATTTGTAATTGGTCTTTAGGAATTCTCTGGAGGCTTTTCAGTCATCTGCTTCATTATATGTAAAATCCCTGGAATATCAAGCTGTCTTCTTCTTGGGATTTAAATAGGACACTTGGCTTAAAGAGGCTCTTTGGAAATAAAAGTCCAGTTAGATGGAGCGTACTGGCATGTATGGGGTGCAGGGCATACATCACAAGGAGAGGTGAGAAAAGAAAAGATTTGTATGCTCAATTTTTCCCCAGTAAGACCCTGTACTACTTTGTGTAGCTTGATAGGGTGGCTAGAGCTTGGATTATTTCTGTTAGACCTGGGTTCAGATTTTGACTATACACTTGGTAGTGATGTGTTGAAAAAATTATTTAACTTCTCTGGGCCTTTATGTACCCATCTCTAAAATGGGTATGTTAGGAACTGTACTGTGGGATTAGTATGCAGGAAGTTCCTGGTATGGCACATAGGTGCTCAGTGTTGTTTCCCTTTTCCATATAAAATACACCCTGTTTCACTCTGAGATCCAAGTCAGAGTGTATGTTCTAAACTTACAGTGTGTGTGTGCGTCTATGTGTGTGTGTGAGAGAGAGTGAGGGCAAGAGAGAAAGAGAGAGAGAAGGTGAGAGCAAGGGAGAAAGAGAAAGAGCAAGAGAGCAAGAGATTGAGATGGTTTCAGAGGGAAGAGAAGGTGAAAGAGACACCTGGAGTAAAGTTTCAGGTATGATTGAAAGAGCCTACGTTAAAATGACAGCAGTACAGTTAAACAACTTTTTGTGCGTGAATAACTGAGTTTCATGTAAAACTCTGGGGTCAGTCCTGCATGAATAGTAAGGATATATTATGTTAATATTCTTTAATTTAGAGATCAGTTGAAAGGATGTTTTTTATTTTTGGTCTTATTGTCACAGTTTTGATAATTAAACTGACAATTAACTATAGTCATTTGATTGGAGGCTTAGACTTATTTAAGGAACTTCTTATATTGCCTTGTACACCTGCTTCAAAGCCTTCTTGATGTCCTGCACAATTCATTTTAAAATCTACTTGCCATTTAAGCCCCTGCACCATCTGCCTCCAGTTTTTCTGCCGACTTTTTTTTCTTGCTGTTCCTTCAGTTGGATTGTGCTGGGATCCTCAGTGTCCCCCCCTCCCCCCACCAAGTACTAAGTTCCACTCTACCTTCTAAGCCTTTTTCCTGTGCTCCTCAAATGTCCCCACCCAAGTTATGCACATGCTTCTAGGGTTTTCTATCATTATTTCATTCTTAAGGAAACCTTCCCATTTCTTTAGCCAGCGTGACCTTGCTTCTCTAAACTCCTAAAGGAGGACTTCTCTGAAAGTGGTGGTGGGGGCAACGATGTAAGTAAGATCATACATGAAAATGTGCAAAGCCACTTTCTTTCATTTTAAAACTAGAAGCTCACTTTATCTTTAAGGCCAGATTAATTTACAGCTACCAAAAGTTTAATATATATTGAATATATTCAGGACAAATTAGACTTGAATAGATAAATTGATTGTTATATGGAGACCTTTTATTCCCTTGCTTTTTCAACCCCTTTTTTTTTTCTTCTTTTAAGCTGGTCTTTTTTGGGCTAAGTAACCAGATGGTTGTAGCTTTCAAGGAAGAGAACACTATAGCATTCAAACACCTCTTCTTAAAAGGATATATGGACCGAATGGATGACACATACGCAGTGTACACACAAAGTGATGTATACGATCAGATCACCTTTGCAGTGAACCAGGTAAATCCAAGTATGTGCGTTCTTACTTGGGAGAAAGAACAGACTGGGAAATTGTTAGCAATGTACATAATAGAAGCTGACATTCCACTGTAGAAGGGTGAACATTTTTGTGATATGTATAAATGATACGTATAAAACCATTTTAAAATTATTTTTTAAAAAAATCACCATCGAACTTCCATGAAACAAGAAATTGAGAAAAGCTTTGGTTTAGTAACAAAGAGACAGAAACTTTAAAGAATTAATTAAAAGAATCAGAGCTAGGGGTTGGCATGAGTACCTCAGAGATTTAAAATTATTAACCATGGCCCTGGTTGTAAGTAGTCATTAAGTCTTCAGAGTTTATACGTTCAGGGGCCCTTAACAAATAATGAGAATATTAACTTTGCAGAGCATATATAGCAACTAAGACCTGAAAGCTCATTTAAAAAATAAGTAAGGCCTTTATGTCATACATGACAATGCTTTTATTGTAACATTGATTAACTGCCCCCCGAAAGTAAAAATTACTATAGTGCAATTATGGTTCTTAATTATCTAGAGACAATCTATGTACAGTGAGATAGTAAAGTGCTAGGATGACATATGTGTTTATGGCATCAAGGCTTTCTGTTAACCCTTGGACTGTGTAAATTGGTCAGAAATCTACAGTGATGGAAGTAAGCTGCGTAAGTTACTAAACAGAATTATGGATCTGTGTGAAAAATTCCTCTGTCAAAGCAGAGCTGCAGAGGCAAGTGAGGACAGATGCCCAGTCTGATTAAAGCCCTCAGAGGCCACAGCCACTTGGGGGCCCCATCGGTCAGTCCCATAGGTCACCTGCCTTCCAGCCCTAGTCCCACACACCCCATTCCTGTCCTAGAGTCCTCTGACTCAAGCTCCAGGGCTTCCCTTAGTTGGACACAGTCCTACCACTTGCCCCTGACCATCTAGCTCTTGCACAGACCTCCACGACGAGTCTTATTAGGACAGCAAGGAAGTTTGGCCAGAGCCTATCTTATAATGTTAGCAGGTTACCTGCAGCCCTGCACCTAGGATCTTCTATGTTTCAAAATCTTACAGAGTTCAAGACACACAAGTTTCTGTGGTCAGGAGGCTCAGATCTTTAGGTAATTCCTGGGAGGATGGCTTCACAAATAGTGGGCGCTCAGAGGGCTACAGGACCCCATACTTGTATGACTCCAGCTCATGGCCCCTGCATGTCTTTCCAGCTCTACTTCCCATCACACACCATTGCAGGCACACTGGTCTGTTTGGGACCTCACCACACTCAAGATCTTTTACCTTTGTTTTCATTTAAGGGACTGTTTACCTCTTACACCCTCCCACCCCCAATATAAAACTACCAGTTTGGCTCAGAGTAGCTTTAGCAAGGCTTAATCCACTTATTTCCTTGAATAGAGAACAAAAACCTCAAAACCGAGTATCTCCACTGTTATACTATTTGCTCCCTACACGTAGGACATAATGCTACTTAACAACTTATGCGGCTTCTTTTTTTTTTTTTAAAGATTTTATTTATTTATTTGACAGAGAGAGACAGCAAGAGAGGGAACACAAGCAGGGGGAGTGGGAGAGGGAGAAGCAGGCTTCCCGCGGAGCAGGGAGCCCGATTCGGGGCTGGATCCCAGGACCCTGGGATCATGACCTGAGCCCAAGGCAGACGCTTAATGACCAGCCACCCAGGCGCCCCTGCAGCTTCTTTTTATTACCGTAGATTTCCAGCCCCTTTCCCCAGTCCCGGTGCTAACAGAGTTTAGTGCTGTAATTACATACCCTGTCCTAGCGGTTTACCATCTCACTGTGAATAGATCAGCTCTAGTAATGAAGAGCAACTATTGCATTTTAATAATTTTTTGACCTTATCATAAATTTGACAAATATCTGAGTACCTACTCTATGCCTACTACTGTTTTAAGTGCTGGGGTTAGAGCAGTGGCCTTGATAAATTCCTTGCCCTGTGGAATTTATATTCTAATGGAGGAGATGGATTTTAACAAGTTTAACCAGAATCATTTGGTTTCAGATAGTGATGAGTGCTAAGAAGTTAACACTTAAGTTAACATAAGAGCATTAACAGTTGCCTCAGGGTGGTCAAAAAAGGCCTCTCTGAGGACTTGCAGTCTAAGGAAGAATATTCCAGGCTGAAGGAGTAGCAACACAGCGAAGGCTCTCAAAGCCAGAAAACATTTAGTATATTTGAGGAATGAAGGAGGTGGGTATGGCTGGGCTAGGTCCGGTCTCTCAGGCCTTTATAGGCCCTGGAAAGAAGCTTTGAAACTTATTCTGAGAGAGACTGGAATCCATCGGAGGGCTTTCAGTAGGGGAGAGACTGTAATATACATTAGCAAAGGTTAATATTTATTCCCTCAAATATTTAGTATCTGTTGTGTATCAGATACTGTTTTTTTTTTAAAGATTTATTTATTTATTTGAGAGAGAGAGAGAGTGTGGGGGGGGGAGGGGCAGAGGGAGAGGTAGACACAGACTCCCCACTGAACAGGGAGCCCGACGCAGGGCTCAATCCCAGGACCCCTAGATCATGATCTGAGCCAAAATTAAGAGTCAGATACTCAACCAACTGAGTCACACAGGTACCCCTCAGATATTGTTTTTGGTGCTGGATACTACAGTGAACAAATAGACAAAGTCGAGGAAGTCATATTCTAAAAGGGAGAGATAAGCATTAAGTAAATAAATAAGGATATCATTTGTCAGTTGGTTATAAGTATACAAAAGTATACAAAACAACAACAACAACAACAGGCAGAGTGAATGAATGGAATGAATGGAGGTGGTCAGGAGAGGCCTCTCTGATAAATGACAGGTGGGCAGGGCAGACCAGAGTATGGGGAGGCAGTCTGTAGCTGGTTCAGGGAGGAGCCCTTCAGGGAGAAGGGAGGACATGAACAGAGCATAGAATAGATTTGTGTTTTGGGTATCACTGTCCTAAGGGCATTACATGCATTAATTCACTTATTCCTGTAACAGTCCCCTTAGTTCTATATGGGGACTGGGCTGTGGTGAGAGGCAGATGGCCAGCAGGAAGACCACTGAAGAGATTCAGTTTGGCAGGGGGAGAGATGAGGTGGTATGGACAAGGGTGAGAGCATTGAAGGCAATGAGAGGCAGCAGATTTGGGATATAATCTGATAGTAATGCATGGCTTTCTGAGGGACCAGAAGTGAAGTATGAGAGAAAGAGGCTAAAGGACCATTTCTAAGTTGTGGCTTCTACGCGAAGCTGAGTGGCTTATGGAGTCACTGATTGAGAAGGGCATTTTCATGGAAGGAGTTGGTTTTTCTATTTGCACATTTATGTTTGAGATACGTCTTAGACACCAGAGGTGTCATGCGGGCAGACTGCTACCCATGTATGGAATTCAGTGGAGAGGTCAGGAGATATAAATTTGGAAGTCATCAGCATATAGATAGTGTTTCAGCATGGGACTGGTTGAGATCACTTATGGAGAGAATGCAGCTGAAGAAATCAAGGACTGAATCCAAGGATACTCTGAGACGCAGAGGTTGGCAAGAGCAGAATTCAGCAAAGGAGACTCAGGTGGAGAGCCTGTGTCTCAGAAGTCAAGTGAAGGAAGTATTCTGTGAAAGGGAAAGCACTCAGCTGCATCAAACACCGTCGGCAGACTAAGTTAAATGAGAACTGAGCACCATGTATCAGATCTGGTAAAATGCTGCTCTTGGTGGCCTGGACGAGGCCCAGTTCAGCATTCATCCCATAGGCTCAGATTATAAATGATTTATTTCATTTAATTTAGGCATGTTTCACACGCACTGTTTAGTAGGATTATTTAGCTCTATGTCCATCCCCCTAAATTGTTAATTCCAGGGGACAGACACCATATCACTCTCTTTGTATCACTAATTGTGCCAAACAGCATTGTTCATAGTAAGCTCTGAAGCACATTTTTTTCTTCTACAGAAATCCATTCAGAGTTTATTTATTTATTTTTTTAAGATTTTATTTATTTGACAGAGAGAGACACAGCGAGAGAGGGAACACAGCAGGGGGAGTGGGAGAGGGAGAAGCCAGCTTCCTGCTGAGCAGGGAGCCCGATGCGGGGCTCGATCCCAGGACCCTGGGATCATGACCTGAGCCGAAGGCAGCGCTTAACGACTGAGCCACCCAGGCGCCCTCATTCAGAGTTTAAATTGATGATTATTCCAAAGTACCATGAGATCCTCATTTGTAAAATTACATTTTATTTTATTTTATTTATAGGACTCCCTAGGATGAGGGAATATTGCCGTGAAAGTGACTAACCTGTATTCTTGCAGTGATAAAGAGGCAACAGTTTTGTTTGTTTGTTTTTTGAAAAAGTTTTGCAAGTTAGCTTGGAACAATTGTATCCCCCTTCCTATATTACAACAGCAAAGCAGAACTCTGACCTTAATAAGAAATGGTTCAGAGATAAAGTTTGTATTCACACTGAATGCGAAAAATCAATTCCTGCGCTTAGTTCTTTAAAGAAGGAAGAATCACAGAGTTGATGTGCTGTAAGCCTTTAATTTTGTAGACAAGGAACCAGAGGCTCAGAAAATTTGTGACTTGCCCACACTCACAGAAATGAGACTGGAGCCCAGAACTCTAATTTGGGAGTGCTTTCTGAAGGCTACTGTCCTGGCGCACAGTAGCATGTCATGTGCTCTGCATATCGACGTGAACGTGAACGTCAGCGTCTCCACCCAGAAAGCAGGTTGGAACCTGCCCGTTTCATAGGCAGGGTGGGTAGGCAATCATATCTTCATTTTTGTCTGGCTGGTGTTCCCATTCTGTTTCTCTTTTCGGGTTGAAGTACTTGCAGCTCCGCAACACGTCGGTTGGGAATCATGCTTACGAGAACAAGGGCATGGAGCAGTCTGCTCTGGCCATCTGTCAGCACTTCTACAGGCAAGGAAACATCTGTCCTGGAAATGATACCTTTGACATTGATCCAGAAATCGAAACTGGTGAGGTCTTCAAGAAACTGGAGCTTCCATTTTTTTTTTAACTCCTTGATTTATCCTTAAAATCAGTAATTTCATCTCTGAAAATGTTCATTTGGTCTGTGCTATTAGGTCATAGTAAGAATATTTGTAGGAGTTATTATGTGTCAGGTACTGTCCCAAGCCCTTTACTGTAACTCATGATTTTTAAAAACAACAGCTAGAACAAACCAATAAGGCAAGATATATTATTTTTTTTTAAAGATTTTATTTATTTATTTGAGAGAGAGAGAATGAGAGACAGAGAGCATGAGAGGGAGGAGGGTCAGAGGGAGAAGCAGACTCCCTGCTGAGCAGGGAGCCCGATGCGGGACTCGATCCCGGGACTCCAGGATCATGACCTGAGCCGAAGGCAGTGGCTTAACCAACTGAGCCACCCAGGCGCCCCAAGGCAAGATATATTATTATCCTCAATTTAGAGAAGACTAAAGTATGGCTCAGAGAGTTCAGTGATATGGTCCAGATGGAGCTGGTAAGAGGTAGTGCTGAAATTTGATCCAGGCTATCTGTGCTCTGAGCCACTACATTCTTAGCCTCTATATTCCAATTCCTCTTGCACTGGATAAGCCAGTTATATAAACTTATACTATCCTTATAAAACATTGTACTTGCAAAGTCATCATGTATATAAAACTCCCTCCCCTCAACTGCACTTCTCTACTTAGTATCTTTGATGGTGGGTTTTAGGGAGGAACCAGAACCAGGAATTAGAATAGAATGGCTTATTATTATTATTATTTTATTTTTATTTATTTATTTTTTTAAGTAGGCTCCATGCCCAGAGTGGAGCCCAGTGCAGGGCTTGAACTCACAACCCTGGGATCAAGATCTGAGCTGAAATCAAGGGTTGGTCACTTAACCAACTAAACCACCCAGGTGCCCTTGAGTGGCTTATTCTTATTAGCAAAGTTCTATTTACAATGTGTACCTAAAATACTAACTTAAGTCTTTGAGTTAAAAATTAAGTATCCGGATACTTTTAACAATAGTCACTGGGACGGTTTTTGGAGAGGGATAGTCAAGGATTACAGTACAGATTAGTGAAATCTCCTAAAATGCTGTCTTCCTTTTTTTTTTTAATTTTAAAATAAAATAGTATTTTAAAAAATAGATCCTTTAAATTTAGAAAATTTTATCTTAGGTACTGTAAGTGCTTCACACTTATGCTTAGGATACAAAAAAGGGAGAAGGGATGCAAAGTTTAGGCTCACAAAGGCAGGAAGGAAGAGAGCATTCTATAGGAGACTAATGAGACAGAGTTCAGGTTCAGGTCTCCTACCCTTCACTCACTCCAGAAATGTAGCCACTTGCATCTTAAAAACAAATGACTCATTGTAACCAAGCAATATTGACCTTTAGCTTTTAAATCTTAATTCAGAAGAAC
The DNA here is from genome assembly GCF_002201575.2 of Neomonachus schauinslandi. Taxonomy (NCBI): domain Eukaryota; kingdom Metazoa; phylum Chordata; class Mammalia; order Carnivora; family Phocidae; genus Neomonachus; species Neomonachus schauinslandi. Next base: position 69,825,746 of record NC_058406.1, on the reverse strand, counting down.
GGTAGAATCTGAATATCTAGTCTTAAATATATTATCCTTCCAAGATGCAGTTCACTTATTTATTTTAGGCAATATACATAATGTTTTGTTCCTTTCTATGGCAGAATGTTTCTTTGTAGAGCCAGACGAACCTTTTCACATCGGAACAGTGGAAGGAAATAAACTCAACTTAACGCTGGACTTTCATAGGTGAGGGAAGCAGTTGGGAGTGTACCTTGTGTGTCTGGGTGTGTATGTTTTCACTGCACTAAAGCCTCCTCTGTTTCCTAGACTCCTAACTGTGGAGCTGCAGTTTAAACTGAAGGCCATTAATCTGCAGACCATTCGTCATCACGAGCTCCCTGACTGTTACGACTTTACTCTGACTGTAAGCGTGGGCTGGGCTGAATTTGGTCACTGGCTGAAGAAAAATTGTTTGATTTCGTTACATGTTTCATCTACCCCTATTAAAGCGTGGTCAGATATATAGGATGTTTCCACTTGAATGTGCCCAGGGGAAACATTGGTACAGCTGGCTCTGTTTTGTTACGGTAACTTGTTTACTTGTTAATTATCTATCCTCTGTACCTCAGTGGAAGTCCTGTGAGGGCGGGGACCTTGCCTCCAGTACTCGGACCAGTGCCTGGCACAGGGGAGGTGTTCAATACAAAAGTGGCAGAGAGCTTGTAGGTCCTCTGTAGTTGGCTCATACCAGTCTGTGGCTCTCTGCTTACAGTCATTGCCAGGGGTTCTGGCTGCTGAGGCTCCTCACTGTAGATGTGTGCAGCCTTTGGGTTATTGCTCACAGTGCCTTCCTTGGGCCACCTCCGGATGCTCTGGTTCCTCCCCCTTCAGCCCACCCTGCCACATCTCTGTTCTCTACATTCCAGTTGCAAAAGGAGCTATTAATGCTCTCTAGAGAGCACAAGGTGCCTCCCATGTGAGCTCATCAGCCCGTGAGGCTCAGGGTCAGTAATCCAATGCTGTGTGGGGCATACGTGGAACAGCATTTGATACAACTCGCCTTCACACAGTCCAGATTGCTGTTACTTCAGCAGCAGTTTGTACCAGAGCTCTGTCCTTGATATTCAACTAATTGGCTATGAGAAATCAAGTTTTCAGAGGTTGAGGTTAAAAAAATTTCCAAATATAGTGTAATTAAGAATTATGCATATTGGGCGCCTGGGTGGCTCAGTCGTTAAGCGTCTGCCTTCGGCTCAGGTCATGATCCCGGAGTCCCGGGATCGAGTCCCACATCGGGCTCCCTGCTCGGCAGGAAGCCTGCTTCTCCCTCTCCCACTCCCCCTGCTTGTGTTCCTGCTCTCGCTCTCTCTCTCTGTCAAATAAATAAAATGTTTAAAAAAATAATAAAAAAAAAAGAATTATGCATATTATTTAACAGGAAAAAGCACTAATACTGTAAGACTATTTTGTGTTAGGCTACAAATTTTGATCCTAATATTAACTGGGAAGTTACGAATTTTCAATATTACTTGACTTTTTTAAAAAAATTGAGCTATTAGGGGCACCTGGGTGACTCAGTCGTTAAGCGTCTGCCTTTGGCTCAGGTCATGATCCCAGGGTCCTGGGATCGAGCCCCGCATCGGGCTCCCTGCTCGGCGGGAAGCCTGCTTCTCTCTCTCCCACTCCCCCTGCTTGTGTTCCCTCTCTCACTGTGTCTCTCTCTGTCAAATAAATAATTAAAATCTTAAAAAAAAAATTAAAAATTGAGCTATTATCCAGTCTTGTCTCTTCTCCCTCCTCTCCCTTACCACCCCCTGCACCACTCTCGAACTGAGAAATGGCACTTTTCAGAAGTTTTATAATCCTCAAGGCTCAGCTCAACTGACACCGTCTTCCTGGACCCTCTTTGTGATGCTTCAGTTAGGAACGCATTCTGTGCTCTGAACTCCAGGGTTTTATTTTTGGTTTTGTTTTTATATTTTAATGGGCTTACCCACCTTCTCTTTTGTTTTAGGATTTTCTAGGCTTTTGTCATCAACTCTGCTAGACTGAAAGCTGCTTGAAGGCAGGGATCATTTTATTAATCTTTGCATCCCTCAAAGAACATAGTAGGTGACTCAAATATTTGTGGAATGAATAAATGAAACATTTGTAAACTGCAGACCCTTTCCCATGACTCAGTACAGTGGTGAGAGCAACCTGGCCCGTTAGCCACAGGTGGATGTTCTGTTTTTCCTGTTACTGCAGATTTGACCCAACTATGCCTGTGCCTTGTGGATTTAGCGGTGTGTCTCACAGAACTGTAGTGGAACTGATGCCCTACAGGGTAGTTTATTTTTTTATTTTTTATTTTTTTAAAATATTTTATTTATTTCTTTGACAGAGAGAGAGAGAGCCCAAGCAGAGGGAGTAACAGGCAGAGGGAAAGAGAGAAGCAGGCTCCCTGCAGAGCAGGGAGCCTAATGCAGGGCTCGATCCCAGGACCCTGGGATCATGACCTGAGCCGAAGGCAGACGCCCAACCAACTGAGCCACCCAGGTGCCCCAATAGGCTAGTTAAATAATAAACACAATTAGTGCAACTTTATGGTTATAAGTAAACATGAACTGGGGCCATATATGCCTGACTTAAAATGCAAGGGTTTTGGAATCAGGCAAGCCTAGATTTGAATTCCAGCTCACCAGTTAGTAGCTTGTAACTTTAGGTAAAATACTTAATTGGTTTGAATTCCAGTTTTCTCATTTATAAAACAGAATTAATGCCCATCTACCTAACAAAGTTGTTGTCAAGACATCTGTCTATCTAATATACTTCATGTATATGATATATATAGCAGATATTTGATTCATGCAACAACTGTTTATGAAACCTTCCTGTGTGTGCCTATCATTTGGATTTATAATGTAAAAGTAGTACATTAACATTCATCCATAGCAACTTAATATATTCTTGCATCATGTATTTTGAAGCTCTTTATTAAGTGTACAAACATCTAGGATTCTTGTGTTCACTTGAGGAACTGACTCTTACATCATTAAGAAATGGCACTTTTTACCCCAATATATATTCTTTGCTCTAAAATCTACTTTGTTTGATCTTAATATAACCACTCCAGCTTTATTTTATTTATTTATTTATTTTTAAGATTTTATTTATTTATTTGACACAGAGAGAGAGAGAGAGACAATGAGAGAGGGAACACACGCAGGGGGAGTGGGAGAGGGAGAAGATCCCAGGGACCCTGGGATCAGGACCTGAGCCGAAGTCAAATGCTTAACGACTGAGCCACCCAGGCGCCTCTCCAGCTTTCTTTTAATTAGTGTTAGTATGGTATATCTTTTTCCATCCTTTTGATATTAACCTATTTGTATCTCATGTTTAAAGTAGGTTTCTTATTAGGCAGCATAGAGTTAAGTCTTGTTTTTTTACCCAACCTCATAATCTGTACCTTTTAATTGGGGTGCTTAGACCATTTAAATGACATGTGATTATTAATATAGTTTCTCTCTTTTTCTGCCTGAATCGAGTATTTTTTGGATACTATTTTAGCTCATTTGTTAGCTTATTAGCTATAACTTTTTATTGTATTATTTTTAGGGTTTACAGTACACATATTTAAATTATTATCACCTGCCTTCAAGTGATATTACACCGCTGCATGTAGAGCACAGGAATCTGTAACAATCTATTTCTGTGTCTCCTATCTTGGCTTTTATGTTGTTGTTGTCACAGAGTTTACTTCCAGATGTGTTACAAACTATATAATGCACTGTTAGCAGTTTTTATTTAAACAATTATCTTTTAAAGCAATTTAAATAATAAGAAAAAAAGTATATTGGCCCATGAAGTGCTTTATCCAGCATGCTTCCTTCTTTAGTATAGCTCTAGGCTTTCATCTGGGATCATTTTCCTTTCGTCTGAAGGGCTTCCTTTAACATTTTTTATAGTGCGGGTCTGCTGAGAGACTTTTATATGCCTAAAAAAGTATTTATTCCTTCTTCATTTTTATTTTATTTTATTTTATTTTATTTTTAGATTTTTATTTATTTATTGAGAGAGAGAGTGATAGAGAGAGAGCATGAGAGGGGGAGAGTCAGAGGGAGAGGCAGACTCCCCGCTGAGCAGGGAGCCCGATGCGGGACTCGATCCCGGGACTCCAGGATCATGACCTGAGCCGAAGGCAGTGGCTTAACCAACTGAGCCACCCAGGCGCCCCTATTTTATTTTTTAAGTAAAGATTTTATTTATCCATTTGAGAGACAGAGCACAAGCAGGGGGAGTGGCAGGCAGAGGGAGAGGGAGAAGCAGGCTCCCCACGGAGCAAGGAGCCCGACGCAGTGCTCAATCCCAGGATCCTGGGATCATGACCCAAGCTGGAGGCAGATGCCCAACCGACTGAGCCACCCAGGCGCCCCTCCATCTTCATTTTTAAAGATGGTTTCACTGGGTATAGAGTTCTCGGTTGACTGTTTCTCCCCCAGGACTTTAAAGATGTTGTTGCTCTTCTAGCTTGCATTGCTCTGATGAGAAATGTGCTGTGGTCTTCATCTTTGTTCCTCTGCAGGGGATGTATTCCCTCCTCCCTCTTGCTGCTTTTCAATTGTTGTCTTTATCTCTTTGATTATGATATGCCTTAGTGTAATTTTCTTCAAGTTTCTTGTGTTTAAGGTTTATTAAGCATTGATTCTGTGGGTTTATAATTTCCATTATATTTGACATTTATTAAACGTCACTTCTTCAAATAGTTTTGTCTATTCTCCTTCCTCCCCCTTCAGGATTCTAATTCCATGTATATTTGGTCCCTTGAAGTTGTCTCATAGCTCGCTAATGTTTTGTGTTTTTGTTTCATTTTCCAATCTTTCTTCTCTGTGTTTCATTTTGGAAGTTTCTAGCTCTACCTTCAAATTCACTAATCTTTTTTCTGTGCTATCTAATCTGTTCTTAATCCTATCCATTATTTTTTCTTCTTTGTTTAAAGAATTCAACTTCTTCAAGCCCGACTGAGATGTGATTGACATTGAGCCAAAGTATATTTACTCAGCAGATATTTAGTGAGCACCTACTATTTATAAGGCCCGGACACTGTGTGGGAAAAGCATGGGTTCTCCTCGGCAAAGATTTCTGACTCATTCAAATAATATGAAGCATCTTTCCTTTGTGAGGCCATGGACTGGGTCCTCCAGTGGATGTGGAGATGTGCAGACACTGACAACACTTTTAGCTGCTTGTCAAGGAAAGAAGCTTACAGTCCAACATGAGGAGAAACAAAGTGACCAGACTCACTAAATTTCTTTGAAATCTTATATCTGCAGGGATGTCTAGTTACCCCTCATGAAGAAGCTTCAATAAAATTCATTTAAATGGCAGACTTTTTTTTCTTTTTGAGAGAGAGAGAGAGAGAAAGAGCACAAGCAGAGGGAGCAGCTGAGGGAGAGGGAGAAGCAGACTCCCTGCTGAGTGGGGAGCCCGATGTGAGTCTTGATCCCAGGACCCTAGGATCATGACCTGAGCTGAAGGCAGACACCTTGACTGATGGAGCCACCCAGGCACCCCTAAAGAGCAGACTTTTGAAAGAATGTTTTCTCTTTAAGACTTGAGCGAGGAGGCACTAAAAGCAAACCAAACAAAACCACGGCTGATTTCCGTGCTTTCCCCGTCCCTGCATGGGGCAAGTGGAGAGAGCTAGAAAGGGAAGACAGTAGGATTATGGAAGGTGTTCTGGTGTGGCTTTGTCCTGCTTGGTGCCTGGTGTCTGAAATGGTGATCCTTGAAGCAAAACATGGCTGTCGACTCCCTGTTACCACATCCTTTTTTATACATATGGTACTAGAGTGACTAAGAAATCTAGGCCCAGAATGAAAATCAGAAAAGCTCCACCTGAAGTGTTTCAAGCCTGAGATAATTAACCTCTGTGTTAGTAAGAACTGCTGCAGCATTAACAAACTATCCCCAGCTGAGTCCCGGGGAGGGGGGAAGGCACACTTGTACCAGCTCTTGTTCATATCAAGAGGGCATCTAGAGATACTTAGAGTGGGAAGGAGAGAGATCTCTTGTTTTATAAATTGTCCAGGGCTGGAATACTGTCCTAGAAATATAGGGTTTTAGAGACTAAAAGGTCTCGACAGAAGATCTTGTCCAACTTTCTCATTTCACATAGAAATAAAGGGCGCTTCCCAAAGTTAAACAGAGCTAGCATCAACTCGGGGAGGAGAGTCTAGAATGAGAATCTGGGTGGATATCCTGTTACCTTGGAAGATCTGTTTCCTAATTAATGCCTAGAGACATCTTGGCTTCAAGAACTATCAGTGTGTTTTGACCCTTTTCCTGTTCTTCACAGATAACACTTGACAATAAGGCCCATAGTGGAAGAATTAAGATAAGTTTAGATAATGACATTTCCATCAGAGAATGTAAAGACTGGCATGTATCTGGATCAAGTAAGTGGTGAATTTTACTAGTTTTCAAAATGGTTATTAAATAAAATAAAAGGGTTATTAAATTACTGGGATGTGTGGAGCATCAAATGAAAGAATCAGAGCATTCCCAAGTTCCTAATTCTCTGCAAATAGATCAACTCATTGTGGGTGTCTGATGTTCCAGGCAACGCATAAGTTATTAGTAATTGAAATGACTTTTGCTGACCTCTACATGTGCCCTCACTAGCCCAGTTCCTACCCAAAAATGCACATGATCCCCCAGGAAAAATAATCACATATGCCCAAACTAATATTTTTTGAGTGTTTACTGCATAAGGACTTCCACCTACAATTTAGTAGTTTTAAAATATCCTTGAGATAGGCAGCATCCCTATTTACATAAAGAAACTAAGGCTTGGAAGTGAATCTTGGTGCCTGTGATCATACAGCCATGGAGAGGTCAGGTAGGATTGGACCCTGAAGCATCCCGCATGTTATATTTATATTCAGGAATGAAGAAAGGGTACATTCTTAGAAATATGGACATAAATTCAGGTATAGACTAAGTATGATTGAGAATTTGGGGGCTGAACTAGAGAAAATTGACTGGAAAAGAATTGATCTTTCTCATTTTTTAGGCCCTTTGGTATGCTGTGCTGGATTAGGTCAGGGGTTCTTAGATTCTGGTGAGCCTAAGAATCACCCCAGGTCCCTGCTTAGATGCAGGTTCCCCAGCTCCCTGCAAGGCAGTCAGCAGGTCTGGGGTGAGGCCTAGGAACGTGCAGGTCATCCTTGTTCATGCCATACTTGGAAAATCATTGCTTTAGGGCTTCCTACTGGTTGATTCACACAGTTCAGAAGTGGTAATGAGATATTAAGGATAAATGAAATTTCTTCATTCTAGCATTCTTTTCATTATGAGGTAACTTCAAATATTTAAGGCTTGTGAATCACAAATTTTATTTGTCATCTGTAAACACTACTTCTCCACACACTTTGGAATAGAGAAAATGAGAGCATATGAAAGTACCTGGCACGCAGGCTTTCTCTCAAATGTTTATTTCTTAGTTTTTAGGTTTTTCTAAAGTAGATGCAGACATTTTGGTAACAATTAGATGTCCCTTGGCTAATATTAATAGGATGCTTCATTACAGAACTTTGAACTACAGAACTATAGTGTTAAGTGCTTGTCTTTTTATCAGTGGGGAGCAGTCTACCTTGTCAAATAAAGACAGGCTCTGTAGCACAGCATATGAGGGCTGAGACCTCTGCTCACCTCTCTTCACCTGACTCCACTCATGCTGGCTGACTCTGTGCTTGCAGTTCTCCAGAATCTCTGCGTGGGTGGCTCTGTCTTATCACCCAGGTCTCACCTGAGACCTGCTGCCCCTTACTGTGCCGCATAAACGAGCCTCTTCTCCCCATGCCCCCACACCAGTCTCTCTCATTTCGAACAGTGGTTCTCGAACTTCTCTGCCAGCTGAGAGAGCTTGTGAAAATGCCGTTTCTGATTCAGTGGGTCTAGGGTAGGGCTGGAAGGTGTGCATGTCCACCAGTTCCCAAGGGATGCCAAGAACCACTCATACGCAGTGACAGATGCCGGACACAGACTGCAAAGGTTTGAATCCTGACTCTGCCATGGACTGGCTATGTAGCCTTGGGCAAGTTTCTGTGACCTCCTTGTGCTGCATTTTCTCACCTGCCAAGTGGGGATAATCACAGCCCCCTGGTTGGGGTTGCTGTGAGGATCAAATGAGTTAATACGTATAAAGTGCTCAGGACTGTGTGTGGCATAGCAATACCTGTTAGCTATTATGCTCATTTTCTTCATATCACTTACTCCTGTCTGCAAGTATTTTGTTCATTTACTTGTTTACTTCCCTGTGTGTCACACTGAGTAGAATAGAAATTCCCCAAGTCGGGGGCCCATCTTGGTCACCACTTGTATGCTCAGCATCTAGAGAAACACCTGACACATAGTGGGTTCTTAACAAGTGTTGTACATCCAGATAGTATATTTTAATAGGATGTGCAGGAAGGCTAACTGTATTAAGAACAAAAGACCACAGGCTGATAATTAAAGATCTGTTATTGATGGCTGTAGTAATTTTTAAAAGAAGGACTTTTAACTTTTTTAAATACTCATGTGAAAGACACTTACCAGGGCCTTTTCTCTCTGTTGTCTTTGCAGAAAGAATGTCTGAATGCTCTAAATTATCCTAAAAAGCAGTGTAATGCGTTCAGATAAAATTTGAAAATGCTTCTGAAGGATGCAAAAAGACCTGAATCAGTGGAAAGGCACATCATATTCTTTTGGATTCTACATTACATATATTCCAATTCTCCCTAAATTAATTTATACATTTAATTTATAAATTTTAATTTAAATTATAACCCCCCCCCAAAATTACCAGTAGGATTTTTACTGGAATTTAACAGTCTGACTCTAAAGAATATATGGAAAAATAAACAAGCAAGAATAGCCAACAAAAGTTCCAAAAAAGAGTAATGAGAAGTGTTTGCCTTAGGCATTAAAATACACTCAAACATCAAAAGGGTAAGAGATGGTTCTTGAATCCATACAGTTAATTTGGCAACTGATAAAGATGGCATTTCAAATCACTGAGAATAAGATTTGCTCTTTTGATTGGCAAAAACAAAAGATTATTAATTTCCAATGGTGGACAAGATGTGGAGGTATGTGTAGGTATGTAAACTGGCGTGATCTTTTTGGAGGGCAATTTCTTAGGATTTCTTTTTAGAACTATGTATATACCTTACCCCAACAATTCCATCTCTAGATATTCATTTGCCTAAAGAATCACTTGCACCTGTGCACAGAGAGGACAGATTACAATCGGAGTGTCCTCATAAATCTTATACATCTATCCTGTGGTATGCAATGCAGCAGTTAAGCAGGTAACACTTTTTCCTTCCAGTTCAGAAGAACACTCACTACATGATGATCTTTGATGCCTTTGTTATTCTGACAAGCTTGGCCTCACTAATCCTGTGCCTTCGATCTGTGATTAGAGGACTTCAGCTTCAGCAGGTAGGGCTTGCTGCTTTCTAGAAATGCTACGGACACTGTGATCGACAGAGAAATTCATGGTGCCTCCCCTCTTTTCCCTAAAGGAATTTGTTGGTTTTTTCCTCCTCCATTATAAGAAGGAAGTTTCTGTTTCTGATCGAATGGAATTCGTCAACGGATGGTACATTATGATTATTATTAGTGACGTATTGACAGTTATTGGATCAATTCTGAAAATGGAAATTCAAGCGAAGGTAACTTTTTTCCTATTTATGCCATCATCAGTATCAGATTTGCACTAATATTTTTCCAGAATGTGAACATTGGCAGAGTAAACGATTTCTTTCAAACATTGTGTTGAGTAAACTTAAAATCAATAGCAGTAAGTTTCTTAAATCTCGTCAGGAAATCTCTCAGGCAGAGCTCTCCAAAGGTGATACACAAGCCTCTGTGTCAGAATCATTTGGGGATGTCATCTTGACCTATCAGCAGATTTTAACACTGCAAGCACTCCCTCTTTGTTGATGCACTTCTTCACTGGGCTATCACTTACCTGGTTTCCATCCTAAATCACAAGCTGGTCTTCTGACATCCTTTGCTGGATCCTTCTTATCTCTCTAACTGACTAAAGTGACAATGCCTGAAGGTGCAGTGCTTGGACATGTGCTCTTTTCTGCCATTGTCTTGGTGATCTCACCCTGTCCCGTGGCTTTAAATAGTAACTCTCTGCCAATGATTTCAAAGTCTGTATCTCCAGCTTGGAACTCTTCTCTGAACTCTAGTCTCAAATATCCAACTGTCGATTTCACATTTTCATTTGGATGTCTACTTGGTCTCTCAAACTTAACATACCTAAAACAGAACTCCCCAGTCCAAACCTGCTTCTCCTTTCTGACTTCAGTTAATGGCAACTCTTCTCAGTTGCTCAAGACGAAAGCCATAGATACATCCTTGACTCTTCTCTTTCACTAATCCTCTCTCCCCTCCATCTAATCCAAGAGGAAATGCTATCCGTCTACCTTCAAACACCACCTCATCGCCTCCACCATGACCAGCCTGGTCCCAGCCACCATCAGCTCTCACCTATATTATTGCAATAGACTTCTCACTCTTCTCACAGTCTGCTCTTAACCATAGCAACCCAAATGGGATCATATCACTCCTGTTCAGAGCTTTCCAATCTCCCCAGCCTATCAGACTAAAATGCAAAGTTGTTAAATTACCCACGAGGCCCTAAACTGCCTACTCCCTTACCTCTGTGACTCCATACTCTCCCCCATTGCTCACTCCCTCCGGCTTTACTCTCTATCTTGCCAGGCATCCTCCTGCTGTGGGGCCTTTGCACATGCTTGTCTCTGTGCCTGGAACACTCCTCTCCTAGATTTTTGCTTGGCTTGCTCCCTCACTGCCCTCAGGTCTTTGTTCAAATACCACCTTCTTAGTGAGACCTTCCTGATCACCCCACTTAAAATGTAACCCGGATAGCCATTCTTTCTCCCCTCCCCTGAATTTTCTCCTCAGCACTTACCATCAGTACTGAGGGTTTTGTTAATTTATTTCTGTTCTCTCTCCCCCATACACACTAGAAAGCAAGCTTCATGAGGGAAGGACATTTTGTCTCTTTGTTCATTTCTTTGTTCTTAGCACCTAGAATGGTGCCTGATTCATATCAACCCCCAAAATATTTTTTTGCCCAAATGGATTTCTGCTAAATAATCTGTTTTTTCCCCCCACACTGTTTTAGAGTCTAACAAGTTATGATGTCTGTAGCATACTTCTTGGGACTTCCACCATGCTTGTGTGGCTTGGAGTCATTCGGTACCTCGGCTTCTTTCAGAAGTACAATGTAAGGATTCCATGGATCTCCACGCTGCTGGTATTTCTATCTTTCTGAGTTAGTGCACTGCTTTGGCTGAGGGACGAGTGGATTCTAATGGCCTCTCTTCCTTTCCCAGCTCCTTATTCTGACCCTGCAGGCAGCGCTGCCCAATGTCATCAGGTTCTGTTGCTGTGCTGCTATGATTTACTTAGGCTATTGCTTCTGTGGATGGATCGTGCTGGGCCCGTACCATGATAAGGTACCAATAAACAACTCTTTCCTGTTACCGTTAAGCTCCTAAAATAGTGCCAGTGGCTCATTATCCTTTTAAAATGGGCTCCTTCCATTTTGTGACTCAGCCTGAAAACATTGAAGGTAGAATATATCTAGTATCATGTTTATAAACTGGCACGGTGTGACCAACTTGAGAGAATGATTGATTCACTCAACTACTTCACCTCCTTTTGTGGAATATATCAGATAATTACATCTTTTTTTTTTTTTAACCACCTATGAGGTCAAGATTAGTGGGTTTGACTCATCAGTATATATTAGAGTAAGCTATTTAGGCAAGACTTTTGGAAGTGTGACTTTATTAAAAAGATAGTATGGGGACAAACTTGAAGAAATATTTGAAAATTTTGTTACCAGAGTTATTGTCTTGATTATAATGCCATGACCCTAAGTGGAATGAGCTTTAAGATGAGAAGTATGAGCATGCACGGTTAGGACTTGGGTATCTCTACAGGAGTGTTTCTAGGATCTCTTTCTATGTAGGTAAAGGGGACGGTAAGACTTGACTCAGAAAAGCACTGAGAGTGCAGACCGGCCCCTTCTTCAGTTCAGGCTGTCCCATTAAGGGGAGCATCAAGAAGGAGCTGCTTATTCCCAGGCATTATACAGGTTGTGTATATCACACAGCAAATGCTTGTAGTTTTGTCAGATTAACTACATAGTTTGCAGGAGGAACTTGGGATATCTGGTCCCATTATTTTTAATATGCTGTCATGAACAAAATCTCCAGTGGGAAGGAACATGGAATAACGTGAACTTTTCTCTTTTCTTTTTCCTGTTCCGTTCTCTGAACGTGGTCTCTGAGTGCCTTTTCTCTCTGATAAATGGAGATGATATGTTTGCCACGTTTGCAAAAATGCAACGAAAAAGTTACTTGGTCTGGCTATTTAGCAGAATTTACCTCTACTCATTCATCAGCCTCTTTATATATATGATTTTAAGTCTTTTCATTGCACTGATCACTGATACATATGAAACAATTAAGGTAGGTTCATTAAGAGCCGTAGGTAGCAACATTTTTCCAGAACTTCTAGAATGGCAGTAAAATATGGTACCTAAGAGAGAAGAGAACTGATAGAATGTCAGTTTTTTCAGGGTAGAAAAGAAAGACTTCAATTTTAGATACTGAGACACAGAAATGAAGAATTAGAATTTGTAGAATGTTGAAAGTTTTATCTCTAAGTAAGCTTTTTCCAACAAGCTTTCTAAACTTTTATTAGAATTATAAAGATCCTGACTCAGTCAGGAAAGCATGTGACTCTTGATCTCAGGGTCATGAGTTCAAGCCCACATTGGGTATAGAGATTATTTAAATAAATTTAAAAAAAAAGACTTCTAAAAATCAGTAGGCTTTGATTGAGCAAAACATATGGCATTTCAAAATTTTATGGGGAATTTTTTTTTTTAAGATTTTTTTATTTATTTGTGAGAGAGAGAATGAGAGACAGAGAGCATGAGAGGGAGGAGGGTCAGAGGGAGAAGCAGACTCCCTGCTGAGCAGGGAGCCCGATGCGGGACTCGATCCCGGAACTCCAGGATCATGACCTGAGCCGAAGGCAGTCGCTTAACCAACTGAGCCACCCAGGCACCCCTATGGGGAATTTTTAAAATCCAATTTTCATAAAGAAAAACTGACCTCTTAGTTTGGAGTGTGCTGTGACTGAACCCATACTCTTTACAAGGCCCTGCCTGGGACCATCCCAGAGGCGTGGTCTCCAGAAGAATGAAGAGATTGATATATCAAATACTAGCCATGTATGCTTTATACATGTCAGAAATATGATTTGAAAAGCTGTTATTTATATTGTCACTCACATGGGATATTTTCAAAATCAGTCTGAGCCCTTTGAAATAATGGAAAGGCAGGGTAAGTATCCATATATATTTAAATTTCTAATAACTTTATACTATTAGGTATACCATTGACATAGACACTTCCACTTGGGGACTTTCTGGGTATGAAAGGGGTAATGAAACATGATGTCATACAAATATAGTCCCAGGGATTAAGCAAAGGTTAGCAGGAGTTAATGGGTTATGAGTTGACAATTATGAATAACTTGCTTATGAAGCCTGGGCCATGATTTCAGTTTTACTGAATCAGATTTCAAGAACTGACTATCCTCAATACTTGCTTGGCAGATGTGTGCTTAGAGTCACCAAGGCCGCTGGGAAAGAGTGTAGTTGTACTTATCCAAATCCCTCCCCACCGTGCTCTAAAAATTCACTGCCTTTAGCTTTGCATGCAGAGAACTATATGGTATTTAAGGGTGATATCCAAGGTCTCAAAGAGTAGTAATATGAGTTGACAACTCTTGATACAAGTCTGAGACTCACAGTTTAGATGTTTACCTCTTTCCATGAGCTCAGAGCACCTGTCAGGTAGGCAAGTGATGCCTGATCCTATCTGGTCAGGGCACGTTCTCGAGATCTTAGATCCAAAACTCATGTTAATACAAGGCCCTTAAATAAACCTGTCTGTCTGAAAGGGAGACTCCAAAAGGGTGTGCAGGCTGGACTGTCCCTGGAAAGACAGCTCAGACTCAGATTCAACATGCCCAATTTGGGTTGAACTAGACCCACAAAAGAGCCTATGAGGACACTGCAGAATTCTAGACTCGCTTTTCCTTAGCTAGACTTAAGAATGGCTCTAAAGGCTACATCTACCTGGAAATACTTGGAAGTGACTGAACTATCCCTCTAGAAAGATCCCCCTCCCTGGACAAATGATCCATTTTGAAATTGGAATAAAGCTGTTTTCAAGGTACTTATTCATGAGAGCTTTTTTTTTTTTTTATTCTTCTGTGTAGCATTACCAACAAGATGGCTTTCCAGAGACTGAACTTCGTACATTTATATCAGAATGCAAAGATTTACCCAGTTCTGGAAAATACAGATTAAAAGACGACTCGCCAGTATCGATATTCTGCTGTTGTAAAAAGTAGCTATCAGGCTAATCTGTGCCCTGGAGGGAAATATAATGTGTAGCTGAGTTGGGAAACTATATGGATATTTTAAGATCAGGTGTCGTATGTTTAAAGACTATTACTTTGAGCAAACTGATAGCTATAATTCATCAAGAACTATTTATATTTTTAAAAGCAGTATTTAATGTCTTTTGCAGCTTTATGTTGGGTTTATTTATTTTAAACTAACTTTGATGAGAGAAGCTATTGAATTCTTGTTATTTCTTGTTTATTTTGCCATAGCTTTAGAATGTGTTCTCCATCCCCCTCTTTAGCTCTTAGCTTCCAGCTCTTCTGACTGGGCTGACTGTATCATCAGTGGAGAATAATGCCTGGTCTGACTTAACACAACTCACTAACCCTGGTCTTAACCACTCTCTGGGGTACATCCCTGAGAGAGAGGGTTTGTGGTTGCTGTATATCAATAATCATTGCATTTTAAAATCTTCTCTTAAAGGGCAGAATAAGAAAGAGACAACTGTCACCAGCTAACAGTCTAAATTTTGGTTCTGAAGGACAACTGTTATATGATGCTGCTTTTAGTTCTGGAAAGAATCAGGTTTTTTTATTATTCATGTATAAGTTTTCTCTCCTTCAGTGTTAAAGTATGTAGTTGAAAGAGTATCCTATACATATATAGAAATTAAAGTGCAGGGCGCCTGGGTGGCTCAGTCGGTTAAGCGACTGCCTTCGGCTCAGGTCATGATCCTGGAGTCCCGGGATCGAGTCCCGCATCGGGCTCCCTGCTTGGCGGGGAGTCTGCTTCTCCCTCTGACCCTCCTCCCTCTCATGCTCTCTGTCTCTCATTCTCTCTCTCTCAAATAAATAAATAAAATCTTAAAAAAAAAAGAAATTAAAGTGCATACCAAATGCATATTCAATCCTGCAAGGATTAGTTTAGTGCTTGCATGGCCTTGCGCAAACTGTGTGATGTACTCTGCCCTTCACAGGCACATTCAGTCTCATGGAAGAGAGTGTTTGTTTTAGGGTCAAGAACTGTGGTTTCAGGTTTCAGGGGGAGAGGTTCTAAAACTCACATTAAACATATTTTGAAAAACAATTATGCTTAAAACGTAAAAGTAAGTGGGAAATGTATGCCTTAAATAGACACAGAAACAAAGTCTCCACTCCTTGGATACTGCTGATTGGAATTTCAGGGATTTTTACAATGTGTATCTTTGTTTTGAGTGTTATTTATTCAAGTAGAAATGAATTCAGTGGTGTGCAATAAAGGTTTTCTCAAAGCAGCTCTTTTTTTTTTTTTGTAAAGGAAACCTATTTGTTAATTTGTAATTTTGTTTTAAGGGTTAAATGAATATAGCCTTGAGACTCTGAAGTCTTACTATTTAACATACTGACAATCCCAATAACACTCCAGGTGTTGAAATGTGAGATTTTACAATGAGTATAAGCTATTCTTGCAGAACTTATGGCTTTTAAAAAATGGAAAATCTAAGTCTCTGGATCCCCTGGTGTTTCATTTGCGCACTGAAATTTGAGATACTTGGAGTTCCCCATTGCAACTATTTCTCCCTCTACAGTGTTTGATAAGAATTTACTTACTGTTTATTTTTAAAATAATACCTTTATAAAAATTAAACAATACCTTTTTACCTATCAATAATGTATGTATCACCAATTACAGCTATTTATGTACATATCTCTCTTCTCCACTTTGTGAAACTAAGGAAACTTCTCCAGATCAGGAAAGCAATTCAAGGGCAGTAACTGTTAATTATGTCTCTGTCAGTGTAGCAGTGTGGTGAGAATAAAGACCTGAATAGAAATCTTGGACCTACTACAAATTGTGTGGATGACCTCAGGGCAGTAACTTAAAGCTCTCTGAACCCATTTTCTTAATTTCAAAAGGAGATGACAGTACACAGAGTGCTGAGTGTTCAGTGAGATAACATGTAAATCAAGCTTCATACCTAGTGGGCACTCAGGGTTACTCCTGGCCCCTTGAAGCACACAGCCTTTGCAGATGGTAAATGTTCTTAATAAATGCACTGTTAACAAGGACTTTTCTTTTTAACTACCCATTCATAAGTTATTCAGTAGAATAACTCATGAGTTATTCAGTAAAAATACTGAAGTTTTAGAAAACACCCATAATGAGTAGTTGGCTGATACAAAAGGAAGTTATCCCAGTTTACAGTCCCCTTCTAAAGGGATTGTTGTCCCTAGTGGAGTCCTAGCATTTTGAGGTTAACAAGGTAGTTCTTCGTGGTGGTTTTTCTTTGAATTAAAGAGGCTTAAAAATTCCTTAGTGTAAAAACTGTGTGTATACATATACTATATATATGATATGTAATATATGTGTACATATTTACACAATATCTATAAGCATAATATGTCTTACTTTCTATATACTTCCCCCAACACTTTCCAGTCAAGCCACAGTCTGTCTTTTTCACGGAGTCCACATCCTCTCCACAAGAACACCACTGTACCCTTTCCTCTCCTCTTCTAAAAAGGAACCTAACCAAACCACCCTTGCACCCACCTGTGGGGACGGTACTACGCAAAAGGGATCTTCCAAGCCTGTCTGCACCCAGTGGGCACCTCTGATGAAAGGGACTCTAAAATAAGGCATTTTTGCCTTAAAAGTGACTTTCAAAAGAGGGTCAATTATGTGTATCTATTTACATCATTCTGTCCAATTACGTCTACCTGCAGACGCATATTAAAATAATTACCTGGCAGAATAGTCTTTGCCCTAGCTAACCCCAGAAACCTTTTAAACACTTGCTGATGCAGATCGCCTGGAACTCAGCACTTCGCTGCTGCCGCTACCACCGGGAAAGAAGGAATAGGGTTCCCTGGAAAAGAGGCTGTCGGCCGGGTCTAAACTGCCAAGTCAACATCACCCGCGGCTGAACATGACATTGGGGCATGTGCCCGAGACCCTCATCTCTAAGATTCATGCCTGGTTTCCAGCAGGCCGCTTGCCCTCCGTTTCGTGCTCTGGGAGGGAAGAGCCGCGGCAGCCCCAAGCGGGAGCGCGGGCTTACCCATCCCGCCGCTGGGGTCCTGCAAGTCTGCGCCAGCCCTCCGTCCCGCCCACCGTCACGCGGACACGCGCTCCCTGCGCAGGGGGTTTCTCCAGCTTGCCTACGCGAGCGCAAGGCGATTCGTGTCTCTTTTCCTTGTGCGCGCGTAGCTCTTAACATCTCCGAAACATGAGCCTTGTCACAGAGTTTTGTGATCGTACACTTCGGAATACATACGCGGTCCAATGAATGGACTTAATCCGAATGAACTTGCCAGTTTATGTAAAGCCCTAGAAGACAGGGCCATCTCTTTCTTATCCCGGTGTCCACAGTACCCAGCCCTCGGCTTGGCACTGAGTGTGTCCCGAACGCATCAAAATAGAAATGACTATTTCTACAGTCATGAATGGTGTAGAAACCCGGAGCAAAGGCAGGCAGGAGCCTCGAAGGGCAGGGAGTGCGCGCCCCCGCCACCGGGGGGCAGTGTGGAGGGCGCGCGGGCCGCAGCGGCGCTCCACCGCCCGGTTCCCGTTAGCATATGTGCTGCCGAAGCGAGCGCCCGCCCGGTTCCCTTTAGACGGCGCTTCTCCTCAGCCCGACCTCCGGGCAGACACCCAGGACGCCGAGCCGGCCGGCCGCAGCTCCCGACACCACCGGGGACCAGAGGGCAGGGGCCTCGGGCCGGCACCTCGGGGCCGAGACAGGTGCAGCCGTCCCACCCTCGGCCTCCTCCTCCTGACTCGCGGGGGCCGCACCATGCCTCCCGGCGTGGAGGCACTGGACCTGCCGGCGTGGAACGGAACCTCAGGCCGGTCCTGGGGGCCGCACGGCAGGTCAGTACCCCCGAGGCGCTCTGCTCCGCCCCGCTGGGCGCGCCCTGGCCGCCAGCCCCCCTGCATTCCACGGTCCCTCCCCGGGGACCCCACCGGTCCTCCCCGACCCCTCCCCGGGCTGCTTTCCTCCTGGGGTCTTCTGGCTCCCGCACCTCCGCGCCATCGCCCACCGCCCCCGCCGGCCTCCGCTTCGCTGCCTCCCGCCCCCGGGGCTCCGAGAGGCCCGCGGGCTTACACGTGGAAAAAGTGCCCCAGGGCCCAAGCTGAGAAGCTCTCCGCCAGCTCAGCCCTCTGCCCTGCCCCGGCGGGAGGCGACGCGGCGGAGGTGGTGGCTCGGGAGGCGGGAACGCCCGGCCACGCGCCCCTGGGCTCCCGGCGCGCACTTCAGCCCTGCGGTCCCGCCACCCCCCGCGCCCCGCCGTGCCCACCCCCGGGCCCGGGTCTGCGCGTCCCGGGCGGCTGCAGGAAGGGTAAGAGAAGGGAGCGTGCCTGGAAGGGCTCCGACTTTAGGGGAGGCATGCCCGGGAAGGCCGAGATGCGTGTGCGCTGAGCGGTTTTTCCTGCTCGGAAACTCGAACGAAAGCTGTGGAAAGTTTTGAAGGCGGAGGCATGGCCCCGCAGCCTTATCGGTTTGCCCAGGCCTGGAACCTGGAGAGAGGATCAGGGGTTTTCAGGCTAACCGTGAGGTGAGGCGCCTGAGCTGTCTCTTGGAGGATGTCAGATTCTGGAGGAATTCTCATCAAGCGGACGGCTTTACTGTTCTAGACTAGAGCTTCCTTGCTGCCTTGGGAGTGCTTATATTAACTGCTTGCAGTTGGTTAAATAAGGCTAGGCTTTGCCTTCCGGAACAAACAGGCCTTTTCCTCAGGTGGGAGGGTTACAGTGTGGTTCCTCTGCCTTGATGAAAAGGCGTACAGTTCAGCCGGTTGATGCTGCCAAGGGGCCCCACCTCCGTGGTCAGAGCTGCAACCACCCAGCTGCGCGGCTGACCCCGGAGCGGGGTGTGGGGGGGAGTACAAACAGGCCTTGGCTCCCCCTCCTCTGCTCACAAATATAGAGGTGGGGCGTTAAATTTTCTTAAAATAGTGTAGAGACTCTCCTGCTTTTC
This sequence comes from Neomonachus schauinslandi, assembly GCF_002201575.2. Taxonomy (NCBI): domain Eukaryota; kingdom Metazoa; phylum Chordata; class Mammalia; order Carnivora; family Phocidae; genus Neomonachus; species Neomonachus schauinslandi. The sequence goes on along the minus strand of NC_058406.1, from coordinate 69,806,343 downwards.
CTGCGTGGCATTCACAGGATCATAAACGAACTTAATGCTAGCAAGGAAAGCCAGAATTCAGAAGGAGAATTTACTTGATCTCTGGTGGCTGTCCAGATAAGTATTTAACTAATTCCAAGCAAGCGTGGCATATACTTTTTTAGACTTTTGAAAGGCCGGTTTTTGTTGTTTTGTTTTGTTTTGTTTTTTGGCCAGTTTTGAATTAGAAGACATAACTTTGGTACAACTTTTTTGACAACCGGATACTTGTGAATGTTACAACAAAATGACCATCTCTCTTAAGACTAGATGTCTAGGGCGCCTGGGTGGCTCAGCTGGTTAAGCGACTGCCTTCAGCTCAGGTCATGATCCTGGAGTCCCTGGATCGAGTCCCGCATCGGGCTCCCGGCTCGGCGGGGAGCCTGCTTCTCCCTCTGACCCTATCCCCTCTCATGCTGTTTCTCTCTCTCTCTCTCTCTCAAATAAATAAGTAAATAAAATTTTTATAAAAAAAAAAAGACTAGATGTCTATTTTTAATGGGGCAGATGGGCAGAAATTATACATTTCTGCCCATCTGCCTTAGCTCTAAAAGCCTGTCCGGAAAGGTGGAGAGAAAATTGACTCTGGCTTTATTTATTGTGTTCTGCTTGGACTGATAAACAGGCTTGTGCTTACGGTGGGTGTGGTCTATAATCTTTCTCTCTCTTTTAATCTTTATGCCAGTATTTTTCTTAGCCTATTTCCTTCAGGGCTTAACCATTTGTATCCTTTCCGTGAGTATCTCCAGAGGCTCCCATTCTTACAGTATGGGACACATACTCAGCGGTGAAGCTTTTGTGAGGATTCAGGTTTGACATATATATGTGTGTGGGTCTGGTTGTGCAGTGCCAGTGGGAAAGAGGATTGTATCATTGTGAACTGAGGATGGAAGAAGGGGTCATTGAGAGAGAGGTGGGAGAAGTTGTCTAGACATCAGGATAGGAATTCTGATGTTTTATGTGGAAGGGACCAGCTAGCTCGTTCTCCGCAGAGCTGGGATGTTGGCTTCACACTTTCAGGAACTGCTCACCACCTCTGTGATGTGCTGACCAAACCGCCCAAGTTTGGGGGAATCCAGTAGCTTCTTCCTTTTGAGTCAGCAGTCTCAAGATTTTAGCTCATCTTCCTCTTCATACTTTGAGTCAAACTCCCATTACCGTAAACTTGGCCTTCTCCTGTAGCAAACCTTCCCTAAACCAGGTTCTGTGGCCTGGACCCTTTAAAAAGCACACACGTCCCATGCTTCGCCTGACTGTTCTCATGCAGAGGTCAACCTAATGGTGCCAATTTTATTTAATTTCCTGCACTTAAAAATCAGTAAATCCTGATGAAGTGTTTGAGGAGGCCATGTTTTTTTCTCTCAAAAAAAACATATCAAAAGTGTTGTTTTTTAACAACAGGATAATAAATATAAAATCTCTTAATGAAGCAAGGAGGAAGAGTAGGGAGACAAATTTCGAACAGAATGACAGAGAATAGAGAACTGAAAGTCAGGAATGATCGTATTCACAAGCTGAGCTCTTCAGGCTCGGTCTCTATTAGTGAAGTGAAACCCAGGATAAGACAGTCTTCAAAACTTAGTGGGAAAACAGGTGGCTTCTTGTAGCTACAACTTTCAAAGTAAAATCAGTGGCCAAAAGAAACCCTTTTGGCCAGGAAAGTTAGAAGTGGGATTTTCCCTAAGGCTGCGCTTAGCAGAGGCCAGGAGTCTAGGTTCCATGTGTCAGTTCTGAAGAATGAGATCACCCTTCAGGGAGCTCTTACATCACCTCTTGTGAGCTTCACAGAGAAAAGAAATTTTATTTCCAGACTTCATTCTTTTTTACGCAGACTGCAATATTCTTTTCAGGGACAAATGTTTAAAGCCAGGTTTTAGTTGGTTTATTTGTTTGCTTTGGCAATCATCTGGGGGGTTTTCTTCTCATTTTCCTTAGCCTACCCCTAGCTGAGCTTTCTACTCTGTTTTGATCTTGGGTCTCTGCCTCCTTTCCCCCCCTTCCCAGCTCCCAAACCCCAGGTGACAAGACAGCTTTGAGGGGGAGGGGGTGTGCCAATATTTCTGTCCCCTCAGTTGGGAGATGGCTACCTTTCTTTTTCTTTGAACGTTGTCTTTTGTGATCTCCCCTTGAATACATCTGGTGTTTCAGCCTAAAACATCTGTCAGGCTGTAATTGGTGACTAGTGAAGCTAAAGGTTCTGAAATATTGTCCTTGCTATAATTCCAGGAGACCCATAATTTAAGCAGTGGGCTTAAAAAAATCATGTCACCTATGGCGACTAGAGGGACTTGTTAGAGATAGAGTGAATCTAGGGATTCCCCAACTGACACTGAGGTGAGCTTGTCTGAAAATAAGGTCAATTCATTCAGTGGTTTGAGGAGAAGAGGATTAATTATGGCTTTATGGCTTTTAATTTCACTTTTCCTTAGGGATAGGCATCAGCATGACCCTGTTAAATTGGGCACTTATTGATATGTTAGAGAAAGCAAAATGTAAGGAGTGTCATAATTCCAGTCATCTTCTCAAGCTTTTTTTTTTTTTGAGAGGGAGAGATTGAGAGAGAGGATGAGTGGAGGGAGAAGGAGAGAGAATCTTAAGCAGCCTCCATACTGAGCGCAGAGCCTGATGTGGGGCTTGATCTCACGACCCCGAGATCATGACCTGAGCCGAAATAAAGAGTCAGAGGCTTAACTGACTGAAACACCCAGGCACCCCATCTTCTCCAGCTTTAAGTGCTTTTGGAATCCTGTATTGCTGAGAGATGGAGTTTTGCTTTACTTATCTCTGACCTAGGAACCTGATTGGTCAGGATGTGCTTTCAAAGGGGGTGTGACTTTTTCAGAACAAGCACTTTTAAAATGTGCAGCCCTAGTTCTGCTTTTCTGTTGCCCAGAGGCAGCAAAGTGGTGATGGGAGATGATTTTATAGGAACTTGGTGGCATGGTTGGTCATCTCTAGGGAAATTCCTTAAAGTTGTAGCATGCACATTTTTTATGAGTGGCTCTAGTGGAAAATGAAAAGCCCTACAGTCTTTCTTCCCGGTGCTTCTCAGGATTAGAATGAGCACATCATTTATGTTCTGAGAGCTATGCTTAGAAGGTAACCAAGGTTTCTCTCTCTGACTTTCTTTTCTTTTCCCTTTTTTTTTTTTTTTGGCTCCTGACTTCCTTTAATTGGGGCCTAACTATCCCAGAACCTCAGCTGTCTGGATCTCTCTCTTTCTCTCTCTCTCCCTCTCTTTCTCCCTCCTCTTCCCTCCCTCTCCCTTTCTTCCTCCCCCTCCCTCCCTCTGTCTCTCTCTCAGCAACTCAGCAAATCACAACAAAATCAGTTCATTTTAGGAACTGGAGTAGAAGAAAAAACCCAGTGTGGGTTGTTGGGATTGTTCTAAAGTCTTCCATCTGCCAGATTGCCCTGTGACACCACCCCCCCCCAACACTGAAGTTCAGTCTCTGCATGACTTCCCCACTTTCTCCCTCCCATATAAATGTTGGGCAGGGAAATGCTGGATTACCTGGTATGTATTATTAGATCCTTTTCGACATACCTTATTTTAACTCATAATGATAACTCAAGAATCTGTATGTCAGTCACCAAAAATCAAGAAAATGTGGAATACTTAAGAAAATTAAGATTACATATAACATGACTTCAAGAGATTACTAGGATTTTTTTTTTCTGGTTTATGCACTTTCAGACTTTTAAGATGCCTACATACAGATATAAATGTCAACATTTCTTGGAAAGATGGAACCTCAATATATTTATTTTATAACTTAAAAAAAAATTAACAATATGCATAGACATCTTTAGGCCAATACAAAGTTGCCAGTAGGGTTACAATGAACATTTTTGTAGCCATTGTTCTGACTGGTGCTTGTTCTAAAAAACTCACACCCCCTTTGAAAACATACTTTGAGGTTCACAAAGTTTTAAACATTTGTGGCATAAATCCAAAGAAGGTTGATTCCTAAATCACAGTTACTCTCCTAGATACTGAGTCCAAGTGCCCTTCAAAAATTTACATTTCCATCAATAGAGTTTTGTTGTCATTATTGATAAATAAAACTTAAGATAGATTTTCATCAATCTTGCTGTTAGTACATTTTTATTGTTAAATGTTTGCTGTCCTGTTCAGATCCTCAAGCCTGTTATTACACTGGATTGTCTTTTTCTTACTAATAACTCAGAGCTCTCTACAGATAATAGGTCGTAAGCTTTTCTGCCTGTTTAAATATATTACAGACCTTTTCCCCATTCTGTCTTTCAACTCCTCAAAATTGTAGATATTTGTATTAAGATCTGTCAGTCTTTTTCATTGGCTTCTAAATTTTGTCATTCTTAGAAAGACATGTCAAATTTGGGGCCCCTGGGTGGCGCAGTCGTTAAGTGCCTGCCTTCAGCTCAGGTTATGACCCCGGGTCCTGGGATAGAGCCCCGCAGCATCGGGCTCCTTGCTCCACGGGGGGCCTGCTTCTCCCTCTCCCACTCCCCCTGCTTGTGTTCCCTCTCTTGCTGTGTCTCTCTCTGTCAAATAAATAAATAAAATCTTTAAAAAAAAAAGTTCTATTTTATGCTTCAACCAATTTTATTTTTTTAGATGTATCTAAGTTTTACTTTTGTGTTTGGTTTCAAGGAGGACACTCATTTTCTTTCTCCCCAGTGGATTGCAAATTTTCATGATAACAATTCATGGAATCATTCATTCTTTGGAAAGACTTTAGTAATATTAATTGAAACACAATAGGGTTTCTATCAGCAAACCAAGCAACTAAATTACCTAAAACTCTCTTATGTATCTTGACTAAGTGAGCCTTTTCAGTATATTTTTAATTCAAATTTTCCTACCTGTGTTTTAGACTTTGCATTCTTGTTGTTGTATTGTTTTTATTATATTTGTTGCTGTTGCTGGCATTATTATTAATTCACCTTATCAGGTACCGGCCAAGGAAATGTTCATGTTGTCAGGGTTATTGTCTCCTTCATTGACTCATTTCTTCCCACCAAATGTTCATTGAATACCTATTATGTATTAGGTGCTCTGCTGTATGCTGGGGGATATAGTGATGAGCAAGACCAGGCCTTCATGCAGTTCTCTTGTAGGGAAGACCAATAAAGAATGTGATCTCAGTTATAAAGGAAATTCAGTGATGGGAGAGGCAGTGGGGAAAGATGAGACGGAGCCAGACATGCAGAGAGCTGGGGGCAGAGCAGAAGGACAGGTGAAACAGCAAATGCAAATGTCCAGATCAGGGACTGTTCCAGGGCCAGAAAGGAGGCCGTGGGGTAGTGAGGAAGGGGAAGGGTGGGTATGGGAAGGAGCGGGTAGGAGACTTTTAGGCAATGATAGGGGGGTTGGATTTTAGTCTGAGAGCAGGGGAAAGCCACTGTGGAGTTTTAAGCAGGGAAATGATAACTGACTTGGGCATTTAACATTACCCCTCTGGCAACCATGTGGGAAAGTGGGAGGCTGTTGAAGTTGTCAGGCGAGAGGTGACAGGGCATGGACCAGGGCGCTGCAGTGGTTAGAGAGAGATGGGGACTAATCCATGACGTGCTTTGAAGGAAGACTTGATCAATTGGGTGTGAGGATTGAGGAAAAGGAGGAGTCAAAGTAGGGCTCTGGAGCACAAGTTCCTACACTGACCTGCCCATTAGAATCACCTGAAAAGCTTATCAAAAATCTTGACGCTCAGCTCATAACTGGGCCCCAGTTAAATCAGAATGTCTAGGGGCTGGAAGCCAGGCACTGAAACCTTTTAAAAGTCTCCAGATGCTTCTACTGTATAGCCAAGGGGGAGAACCACTGATAGGGGAAGTGATTTCAGCTGAAACATCTGGATAAATGTGTGTGATCACTGCATTGAGCAGATGGGTGGAGAAAGGGTTGGGGAGGTGGTTGAGAAATCTATTAGACACATGGGTGGAGTTTCAAGGAAGAGGTTGGATAAGGGAGCCTGTTCAAGAGAGAGATTCGCTGGAGTGACAAATGTGAAAAGTCCACATCATGTGGGTAGTATTTAAAGCCACAGGACTGGGCAAAGTCTTCTAGAAGGGAGGACGGAGGATGGAGTATGGAAGAGCCCTGGGCTATGTCCTGAGGCACTCTGGCAGCTGAACTCAGATGGAAGAGGAGCCAGCAAGGAGGCTGGGAAATGCCCAGTGAGGTAGGCAGAAAAAGCAGGGGAGTGGAGTGTCCTAGAAGCAGAAAGAAGAAGTTGTTCCAGGGATGTAGTGGTCAGCGGTGTCAAATGCTGCCAAGCCCCTAAGCTGCAAGCCTGAGTAGTGGCAACTGGAGTCCACAGCAGGAGAGGGTTCACCTTGAGCACATCCACTGGGGTACAACAAATGGAAACCAAGGGTTTGCTCTAGACAATCTGAAGCCCAGAGAGACCCTGAGCAAAGTAAATGTTGGATTTCTTCCATCAGATGGCTTTACCTGTTTTTTCCTTCTCATTTTGATAACATGACCTTTTAGGAGTCTCCTGAATTTATGGATTAGGATGCTATTGTCTGCTAAACACCACACATTTCTAAATAAGAGAAATTATATCTGAAATACTAGTTTATTTGAACATAACATTTTTTTTTCTTCATTCCTGACTATCTTACAGGCCATGACTCCTTAAGAAAAATTTAATTCCAGGATCAGGAAGGAATACTGGAGGGGGTCAGTAAATTGGACTCTTTGGGGGCAGGTTGCAACTTTAGGGGCCCTTAGTTGTTGCCTCACTCATAAAATAAGGAGATGGGAACAGATAATCTCTAAGGTAGAGGATTTCAAACTGGGTGCACAGTAGAATAACTTGGGGAGCTTTTTAAAAGCCCTGATGCCCAGGCTGCACCCACACCAATTATGCCAGAATCTCTGTGGTTGGAAGCCAGGCTTCAGTGGTTTTCAAGTGCCCCAGGTGACTCTGTGTGTGGCCGATTTGGCAAACAGTGGCTCTGTGTTTTTGTCTAACTCTTATATTGAATTACCCTATTCTTGGGTGTTAATATATTCCCTACCTTCAACAAAATCAGGAAGAAGGGAGGAATGGATACTGGGTAGGCAGTTAGCAGTGTCTATCAAGGGAGGTCTCAAAATTTACCTTCCAGGTTTCCTTTCACAGGAAGGGAATGAGGGATACTCTCCATAAAAATGAGGTAGCAAAGGAAGTCCAGGAAATGCGGAATCCAATTTGGGAAGAAAGTGGAGAGAATTCCCAAATTGTTGGCCCTGAATAGGGATTAGGAGCAACCAGTGTGTAGGCTGGAGCAGGAGGATGAAGCTCCAGGAATGATGAGAAGAAACAAACTGACAAGTTGCCCAACTTATTTGACTGTATTGAAAGGAGCTGGTAGATTGAGCCAGTTTGGTGATAGACTCCTTATTGGTATGTTGAAAACTAAGCAAATGGGGAAAAAGGCAATTAATGCCAGAGCCTTCTTTTTACAAGAAAGAATTAAAAACGGGATGGTTGGGGGGGGGGCGGTGCCTGGCTGGCTCAGTCCACAGAGCATGCCACTCTTAATCTCAGGGTTGTTAGTTTAAGCCCCATGTTGGGCATGGAGCCTATCTAAATATATATATATATACACACACACACATATATATAATCACAGTGTACTAGTAGCTCAACTATGAAAAGTATTTGCATATTCACTTTGTAAATCTTAAATATTTATCCAAAAGTTTTATTAAAATTTTATTGGGACAATGAGTGGGGGAGGTGAATGTATATATTTGCTGGTGGGGAGCAGATATAAGAGCTAAAATCATCTTTTCCATGGGAGGATATAAATTGATGATATCTAAAAGAGTAATAAATAGTGGGACAATATTGAGAAATATTAAAATAAATAACTGAAGAGAAACATGAAAGAAGTTGCCTCGGAAGGAGTGAAAATCGGGGGTGGGGTTTGTTACAGTTCCTTTGAAATTATGTACACTATTAAGTTTGAGGGGAAAAAAGATGACATTGCGGGGGGTAGGTGAGACCAGATGATGCAGAGCTACCCAGATGTAGGTTCCTGGAAGGCTGGTGGTACTTACTGTTCCCTGTGCTAAGGATACGGGAAGGATAGATTTGGGAAGTGGTTCCCTGCTTCTGCTGTGTCATCCTCTGGGACTAGTAAGAGAGTTGTGAATTAGGAAGACCACTCTGTTCTAACACCACTGCATCAATACAAGATACCTAAGGAGTGATGTCTGTCAGAAGCTGGGGGAACAAACACCAATTTCTCCCAAGCTAAGGAGTTTATAATAATATCAGCAGGGTAACAAAAGAACAACCACATCTAAGCTCTGAAACACTAGAGAAGTCATCCCAAATATTTTTGATAACTTACCCCATCAATTTAAAGAACGTTCACCCCCTCTGAATGTATATTTGTATATTGTATGTAGAATCATATATACTATAAAACAGGTAAAATGAACATTTTTGGAGGGGGGGAAGGGACAGAGGGAGAGGGAGAGAGAGAATCTTAAGCAGGCTCCATGCCCAGGGTGGAGCCTGATTCAGAGCTCGATCTCATAACCCTGAGATCATGACCTTAGCCAAAGGCAGACGCTTAACCAACAGAGCCACCCAGGCGCCCCTAAAGAGTTTTCTTGATAAATCTGTTTCTTTTTTCCAGATTCTTTTCAGATCAGATCTGCTTTTCATCTTTTTTTAAACTCATGGCAAAGTTTGCACGAGGAGAGTTTTCTTGTTAACTTAGGTCCTTATTAGTTTCCCAGTGAGTCTCGTTTTTTTGCCAGGATCTTTATGTCCCTTGCCCACCTTGTGAGGGTTGACTAAACTGGATAGTATACTCCAAAAGTGCTTAAATGGGCTCACATAAGCCTTTAGTATTAGGACTGTGCTGAAAATCAGTGAGGCCACCACCGCAAGCCCCTATTTTGGGAACTCGCTTTCTTTCCCCCAGGATGCGTTGCCCACCTATGTGAGGCACGGGCATCCTTCGGTCTGACCAAGTGAGGGCAGTTTTGATATGCCAGACAATGATCCCTGTATTGAACCTTCTGTCTTTGCTAGGTTGTCCAGTTAGAAGCCCTAACCCTTTCTTCCCACATAGCAGTGAATGGTCTTAATTCTCCCTTGTAGGCACACACCCCTCTTTGGAGGCCACTGTGGTAGAAAACAATATTTTCTACCTCTTTTTGAGTCATGCAAGCTGAAAAAGTAGCAGCCTGGGCTGGTTAGCTTATTTGCTGAGCTGATTGTACTAATAGGAACAAGGTACCATCATTGAAACTGGTGTGTGCGTTTTTCTGAGGTAACGGTCAAAAGCTTTCACTGGTTCTCATAGGGGGTTATGACCCATGTGAGATTAAGAATTGCTGTAACTTGTTTTCTTTTACGTTTTTTAAAACTTCAAGCTTCCATAGGCTTTCTTAGTCATTGATTTATTAAAGCTGGAATTGCCCTTGGTCACACGATAGCCTTAAAATTAGCTGACATTACACAGTCCTGATTATCTGAGGGAAGAGTAGGTTTTCTGAATAACAGACAGTAACTTTGATGTGCTTCCTCTCTGACTTCTCCCCATAGTACTAAGGCTTGGGCTTCTTTCTTTCCCAAGTCCTGTTTACTTTGCCATTCTAGCATCTCTCGCTTTTATTTAGCCCATCATGCGGGTGAATTTCCATTCTATTCCAGATCTTGTTTTTATGTTCACCAGTACTGTACTTTTTCCCTCTGATACTTTGGTCTTTAACAGTGCTCTTTATTAAGCTTATATAATCCAGATCCTATAGTTTAGTGAAACATAAATAATTCATGAGTCATGATTGTTCTTATTTCGTGCAATTTCAATTTCACGACTATGCTGCAGCTGATGCGTCAGATTTAGATCTTCATTGATTTCTCTTCCTTAACTGTTTTTATGGTGCAGTTTCTCTTCCCCCGAATTGTGTTACAAGTTCTCCGCTCTCTGTCCTTTTCTCAATCCGCTGGTGATTTTCATCATTTGTGATAAAACTTGCAGTGTTTCTCCCGCTGACTTAATTCTTGCTTATAAAGTTGTGATTGCAGCTTCAAGCCTCCTGTACCAAACACCCAGCCTGGTGCTCAGCACAGGAGGGTGTTGGATGAATATGTGTCAAATGCAGGGATGTTTTAGTCCTGTGATACTCTCTTGCCTCTTTTGTTTTTTTAGTTTTCCTTCTTTTTCACTTTGCCCCATTTGTTTGTTTGCACCATTATATTTTTGTTATAAGATGTCTAGTTGTATGTGAGTGTGTGTTTAATACCCTTCACTGACCAGGGAAATAGGGCAGATCTACAAATTGGGAAGATCAGGGCAAGAACGAGCCCTCAGAAAAGTAAAGGTTAGCAAGCTTAAGCATTTACGTTATCCTTGAGATTCCGAATTCTTGAACCAAAATATCATTACCTTTTCTTCCAAACTTAGGTGTTATTTTTTTTGGTAGAGATTTATTTATTTACTTTGGGGGGGAGGGGCAGAGGGAGAGGGAGAGAGAATCTCAAGCAGACTCCCCGCTGAGCACAGAGCCCACTCCGGGCTCCATCTCACAACCCTGAGATCATGACTGGAGCCAAAATTGAGTCTGAACGCTCAACCAACTGAGCTACCCGGGCGCCCCCAGATGTTATTTCTAAACTTAAGTTGGACTTACTAAAAACAGCCATCTCATAACTTTATTATTCATATTAATTTTTTTCTGTATTTCTATTGATTACATTTGACTAGTACTATATTTCACCAGGTGGTTCCTGTATGCTTGAGGGGAAAGTTTTTCATGCTGTCTTTTCCATTTTTCTTTTCATCCTTCACCGTGCTAGAATTATTACAGCTGCTCTGTAAGTGAAAAACTTCCGGATGGACAGAGCTCTGTAAATAATTTAACACCATAAATGCTGATGTTTGTTCTCTCTCACTTTGTGTATGTGTGTGTGTGTGTGTGAATTACCTTTTTTTTTTTTAAGATGTTATTTATTTATTTGACACACAGAGAGAGCACAAGCAGGGGGAACAGCAGGCAGGCAGAGGGAGAGGGAGAAGCAGCCTCTCTGCTGAGCAAGAAGCCTGATGCGGGGCTCAATTCCAGGACCCTAGGATCATGACCTGAGCCGAAGGCAGACGCTTAACGACTGAGCCACCCCGGCGTCCCTGTGGATTATCTTCTTAATAAGGTTTCTTAGGGTAATGTTAACTTCAGTTACCATTTTTTGAACATTTAGTGGCCAAGTAGTCAAAGAAACCAGCAGCTGAAAGAATTATTTGAAGCCACTTGAAGCAGCTGGGGCACTGTCTTCTCTGGGCCTGGGGTGCTCAATGCGTATTTCAGTTACAACACAGAACATGTTTTATTGTACTTTCACGTATTCATAGCTCTCCTTCCCATTGCACTGAGCTGGAAGACAGGAAGATGTCTCTGGTGGAGCTGGGCTCACAAGGCATTCACTAAGTATTTGACCTAGTGCTCTGTGTTTCACACCACTGTTTTTGAGAAAACCATCTCTTCTTTCTTCAGTATGGTGTTTCTCACATTAGAGACCAAGGCAGGAGTTTCCATGCCGTGTTCTGAGGGTTCTATCACAACTTTTCAGATGCCTTTTTCCTTTTATTAAATGGAAAAAATACCATGACTCATCAGGATGACTACATTAGCAACACAGATCCACTAAAGTGATGGTGGTGGTTAACTCTAAATTTAGTACTGCTCAAACATGCCCACGAAGATTTCTTCTGGCATGTTCTCAGGGGTCTGAAGGCTCATGTCGGAGGATGTTGCAGTCAGGCACAGTTAAGATACCACGTTGTTCTGGGAAATGCCTCCCTCCATACTCCTTGTCGGGGGCCGCCATGACACACACCCCCTGTGTGTTCTGATGGGATTTCCCCTCTGGCTCTGTGAACCCCTCTGTCAGAGTTAGGCCTGTTTCCACAGTGCTTTTCACACTAGTGTACAGCATTCACTGAGCTCTGTGGTAATTTGGGAATATGCATTCACGGGTCTCTGCTATCGGATGTCGAGCATCTGCAATCAGGGATGCTCTCCAGCGTTGAGTCCCAAGTACCCAGCTCAGTCTCAGTAAGGCGGTCCGATCCAATCCAAAGCTGACTAGAGTGGATGCAGACAAACACATTTTAAAGGTCTCCTCATTCTTTTGAGATTGAGACTCATGTGGTCATTGATTTTTCATTTCTACAAGTATTTTTTGTTTTTCCCAAATTGGTCTTATAGATATTTTTACCTGTTCTTGTCTTTCAATATGCCAAACATGATCATCTTCCAACCCGTGTCTGATTCTTATGGACTTGGCACTGTTTCTGCTCCCTGTTTCCAAGTAGACTCTTCATGTTGCTTGGTTATATCTTACAACCTGCCGATCAATGAGTTTTTCAAGTTATATGTCAGAGTGGCCAAGTCTTAGGATGAACCTCTGGAGAGGTCTGAGTTTGCTAGGAGACCGGGCAGTCTCAGTCTGGAGCCCCCTGAACCGAGCAAGCTCATGGTTTGATGTTCTCTGGCTCATCCAGGTATGAGGCTCAAAGGGCTGTGTTGTGGGCATCATTTCTCAGGATGAGCCTATTTTTTAAATTTCCTTTTTCTTTTCTTTGATTTGAAACTACTCTGGCCTTCTCCGTAGTCCTTTAACTTTGGGGACAGGCCATTGTGATGCTAGGTACTTTTCTGAGAGGGTGGCTCTTTCGGACCCCCGTCTAAATTTGAGGAGGATCTCCTGTCAGATCTTGGATGGGCTTTGGGCCTTGAGTCCTGGCTCCCTCATTCCCCTTTCCTGGGGCCGTGGACTGAAGCCTAAGTGGGCATGAATGGCAGTGGGCCCCCACTTCTCCAGGATCCCCCCAAGACTAGACTGGGAGTTCCTTGCTCTTAAATTTTTAAGTGTTCTTAGAAATACCTTTATTATTATTATTTTTAATTGAAATATATTTGATGTATAACATTGTACAAATTTAAGGTGTACAGCATTTTGATTTGATACATTTATATATTGTAATATGATGGCCACTGTAGCAATAGTTAGCTCCTCTGTCACCTCACAGAATTATCATTTCCTTTTTGCGGTGGGAATAATTAAGATCTAGTCTCTTGGCAAGTTTGATGTTTATAATACAACATTATTGTCTATATTCACTGTATTGTGCATTAGATCTCTAGGACTTATTGGTCTACGTTTAACTCCTCAGTCTTTTACAGGTACTTCCTCCACCTACCCCCCCAAAAGAAGTATGCATTTTATCCAGCATCTGTCTTTTCTCTTTTCTTTTTCTTTTCCTTTCTTCCCTTTCTAACCTCCCTCTTCCTCCCCTTTCCTTTCTCTTTCCTTTCCCTTTTCCCCTTCCTTCCTTCCTTCCTCCCTCCCTCCCTCCATCCCTCCCTTCTTCCCTCCCTCCCTCCTTCCCTTCCTTTCTTCTACCCAGCAGGAAAATTCTGAATAACCTAGCCTACTAATTCTGGAAATAGGAGATCTAAAAATCAATTTAAGGATAGAAAATTATTAACTGAGTGTAAGTCTTAAATAGTCTTAAAATAAGCCTTAAAATACTCTTTCCCTTTTAGTCTTCTTTTTGTTTGTTTGTTTGTTTGTTTGTTTGTTTATTTATATAGGCTCCACACCCAACATGGGGCTTGAACTCACACTCTGAGATCAAGTGTCACATGCTCTACTGATGAGCCAGCCAGGCACCCTCACTTTAGTCTTCTTTAAAACTTGTTAGTTGAGGTAGGTAATATAGATCTGAAGTCAGTATAAAAATAGGTCATTTAGATATTTCAGTTGAAGAGTTGTCCCCAAATGACCCCCAATTATAAAAACTTCCCTAGAAATGGGTACCTTGAATGATTGGCTGAACTTAGTAAAATTTAATCCTTAAATTTACCATCAAGACACTTCCTGTTGTATGAAGCACAAAACTAACTCAAACTACCATAAGCCCTAAAGAGTATTTATTAGCTTACATTGCAGGTCTTGGGATGAATGGCTTCAGGCACAGCTGGATCCAGGAACTCAAGTATTATCATTAGGCTTAGTGTCTATCTTTTGTCTGTTCTGTGCTAGCTCCACTCCCTGGCATGTTCTTTTATGATGGCAAGGTGACTTCCACAAACTCCAGACTCACAGCCTTTGCTTTAAGTCTATGATCTCCAAACTTTGTTGATTATGTATCCAGTGATAAAAGTTAAGCACATGTTCTCAATGTGTGTATATTTACTTATAAATTATATGTGATTATATACCACTGTTATTCTATATGTTACATTAGTTATTAGTAGAGTTCAGGTTTCTTTTGTTTTAAGATAAAGAAGAAAATAGGGGCACCTGGCTGGCTCAGTCAGTAAAGCTATGACCCTTGATCTCGGGGTGGTGAGTTCCAGCGCCTTGTTGGTCATAGAGTTTACTTAAAATAAAAAATTAAAGTATAGAATTAATTTCTAAAAAAGATAAAGAATAAAATAGAAGTACTAATACTTTCTGTACTGCCAGTGGATTGTTTTGCATACCCCAATTTGGAGACAGCTTAGTGGACATCTCTCCCATCAGATATAATCACAGTCTTGGGACCACAGCTCATTAGTTCTTTTTGGCCTAGCTTGAGTCACATGCCCATTCCTGAGTCCAGAGCTGTCAAAATAGTAAAAGCAAACTTTTCTAGTGTAAAGTGACACAAATATCTGAATAGGCATAATTAGATACTATTTTAACTTTTTAAAGGTATTTACATTTTTGAACCTTATTTCATTGCTATATTATCAAAAAAAAGGGCATAATCATTCAGTACGATGTTATAGAACAAAGATTCTCTATTTTCATAGCAATTTAATTCCATTAGTCAGTACTTAATTTCTGTGATGTCATACCCAGTGTATCATGAAAGTATCCAATCTAGTTTTTGTTAATATTCCAGTGACAGGTGAATGCTTCATGTTAAGATATAGGAATTGATGACTCTTGCAAATAAAATCCTGTTCTTATAAATTTTGACAATGGCCATTTTGCACAAGATGGATAACTGTGTGGAAAGGCAAGTGATAGAGGGTGCTGAATAATTTTCGGATTTCTAAAGAGAAGAGGAGGTCACTGGTTGAACAGAGAATTTTGCTTGTAAGAATGGGTAAAGAACATGAACAGAAAATATTATTCAGAAACTTTCTTTTTTAAAAAAATATTTGAGAGAGAGAACAAGTGTGTGGGGGGGAGGGGCATGGGGGGAGAGAGAGAATCTCAAGCAGACTACATGCTGAGCATGCAGCCCAACACAGGGCTTGATCTCATGATCCTAAGATCATGACCTGAACTAAAACCAAGAGTCAGACGCATAACTCATTGAGCCACCCACGTGCCCCTCAGAAACTTTCTGATGAACAAGATGTTCTCTTTTTTTAAAAATTGGTCTTCTGTGGCAGAAATGCAATGGCTCATCTTGATTCTGAGGTGAAAGAAGAATGTCTGAGGGAAGACCTGAAGTTTTACTTCATGAACCCTTGTGAAAAATACCGAGCCAGACACCAGATTCCATGGAAGTTGGGATTGCAGATTTTGAAGATAGTCATGGTCACCACACAGGTAATTCATATTATCAGTTTTTTTTTTTTTACCTTATCCCAAGATGAAATTGTTTTCATGTGTTCTGCCCTTGACTTTTTTGTTCTGAAAAGTCCACAGTCAAGTTCATAAAACTATAAAATTATGTTGACTCTGGAGGGCAGATGATAGGTTGAAGTTCAGTTTCGATGATGACCTTGTTTTAGTAAGGGCTTCTGAGGCCATCTTCCCACAGGTTCTGTAAATAGAGATGAATAGTAGGTCTATATAATAGCAGATCGATATGGGGTGGGGTGGGGTGGAGTTCTATATCTGAATGAAGCACACAGACTGGTGAAACCTGCTCAATCCCAAGTGAGGGTGTTCTTGAAATTTCTCATCTTCTTTCAAATACACTTTTGAAATCGCATTTTTTACTGTTTTGACTTGAGACTTGACAGAATTCTGTTTCCCTTCCCATCAGTAGCTAAGCTGGTAAGTAAATGCTTATGCTTGGGCCTGTCAGGAGCATAGGAGGGCTACATTGGGATCTTCTGTTGAATTTCATATCGTTGAGACTTTACTCTCAGGATCACACCAGCCATCAGAGTTGTCATCTAATTTTTGAAACTGTGGTTTGGAACCCGTTTCAGGGAGGCTCCTTTCTAGGTAACCACATTTAAAATGTGTGCCCTTCTAAAAACACTACCAATTTGGGGTGTTTGGCTCCTTTGGCAAATCATCATCCTGTTATCAATGTAAAGATGTTCTTTCTGGAACATAAAAATGAATACCTTTCTAAAAATACCTTCGTATAGTTTTAGAAATGAGAGGAGGTTCCTGTTGTAACTGAAGTTGCATCTTTATTCTGTGATCATAAAGAGGTCTTTTCATTGTATGTCATGCTTTCCACTCCACCAAGTTTTAGGGTAACCAAGTTGCTTTAAAAGAAACAACAAAGTTGAAAAAATCCAACAAAGTTGAGACACAGGGACCCCGTTAAATGTGAATGCTTGGCTTTTTCTGTTTAAAAATCTTTTCATTTTAATTCTTGGTTTTGAAGTTTTAATTTTGGCATCCTATGAAGTAGGTACATTACTGGTATTACTTGGAAGGAGGAGAAATAATGTCCCCTTTCTCATTTGGTTAATTTTAATTGTTTCCCAATTTCTTCTCTGGACAAACCAACTTTCAGTTCAGCTTCTTGATCTGTTAATGTTACTAAAACTCCACCTCATCTAGGTATAGAACATCCCGATCTTTGACTTAACTTCTTTGTCCTGACGTCTAGTAAATCTCATGGATTCTTCCTTAAAACTGTGTCTACTTATGCTTTGCCATACTCACTATCTTCTCTCTCTAGGACAGACTCTTATCTCATTAATTTAAGATATGTATGAAGCACCCCCCATGCTGTGTGTCTTGCTGGGAATACAGCTGGGAATAGGTCACTGCTGCTGAGAGGTAACCTAACACGTGGCATAGCATTCGCCATGTGCCAGGCACAGGTGCTCTCTGCATGTTCATTCATTTCATCCTCACGGCAACCCTGGGAAGCGGGGTCAGTTATTGCTCCCTTCTTGTGGATGAGGAAATGGAGTCAAAGAGAATAAGTAATTTGCTTATGGCCATTCAGTTGGTAAGTGGTAGAGTCGGATTGGAGCCCTGCGGTCTGGCTCTAGAGTCTGCACTCTTACCTTCAGATTGGTTTTATTCCAAACGTGGGTGCTGTCCTCAGTTTGCAGTCTAGGAATACAGACGAGTTGATGAGGCTGCTTCCAGACTTTGTCTTATGCCTACCTTCCTTATCCACACCCACACCAGTGCATTCAATGCTAATATCAAATGAATTTTTCTTAGAATGCCTTAATTGGGTCACTCTCCTGCTCAGAAACTTTTGTGGTCCCCATTTTCCCACAGAAGAAAATCTTGATTATGGAGCTTGAAATTCAGATTTCCACAGTCTCCTTCGACTTACCTTTCCAATGGGTTTTCATCTATTTCCTCCCCAATCCCAGCCAGCTGGATGCACCCGGGGATTCTCATCCCTGCCCTGTTTGCTCCACGAAGTCCAGAGTGATTCTTTTTCTCCATCATCTTGCAGGTGCCCTTGGAAGTCCCCTACCGGTCTTGCCTGACCACTCACCACATGGTTTTCCTGGGGACACTAGTACCTGTTGCTGTCTATCTCGCTGCTTTTGCTTTTAATAGACTACTTCTGGGAAAAGATAATTTACTTTTTGTGTGGGTATAACTTGTCTTCCCTAACAGTGTTGGGAGGGATTAAACTCTTGTCCTGCTGGAGGACCATTCTAATAAGTTTTGCTACAGGGGTGATATCTAATTGGCGCAGATTTCTCGAATACCTTTCCTTCTTTCAGATCCCACTTGTCCCTCCTCCTCTTTTTCTGTCTCTTAGCACTCCATCCTCGAGTCTATTGGGATGGGTGGCATTTTATCAGGGTTGATGGGGAGGAAACTTTTAAAAAAAAAAAGACATTCCTACTCTGCATTCTGCAGTAATTTATAATTTTGAGAGAGGTGTCCACATTTTTTTGCCAGTTCTACTTGTTCCTTCCCATTTTTTGGATATTATTAGAGCAGTATCTTGTTTTTATCTGGTACAGAATATTTTCTCCTACACTGATTTCATAATCAGTCTTACCTTCACAATCTTTGCCAGGCTGCACTTAATGTGTAACTATTTTTCTGTCTAATATCATAGTCTCGGCAAATCTTAAGATCCAGTTAGTGGGGCAAGAGTGCATTTTTCTGTCAACCATTTGACCAAATCCATCATCTTACTCTTGCTCCATAGGGAATATTTGGTTCTGCCATAGCAGGAAGGGGACTTATGATCTCCTCCTGAGGGTTTCTCTTCTCTACTAACAGATGCTTTGAAAATCCCAACCCTGACCTGATGCTGGGCCATATAAGTGGATCTTAGCTTATTCTAGGAATAATGGAATGGAGGACATTTCTTGTTCCTGATGCCAGATGGGGGTGGTTCTAAGCAGAGATTACACCTTCATGTTCTCTCATTCCCAAAGTTGGGTTGATGAGCTTTGAGTTTAAATAAGGTGGTAGCTTAAAATATCAGCAAATAGTATGCCACTTTTTTGGTCAAGTTATCCATTCCCCATTCAGATTTTTTTGGTGTGTTTTTTTGTTTTGTTTTGTTTCGTTTTTAGCTCAAGTCTGACTGTGGGAGGAATGGGTCAAATATCCCTGCTTGTAGAGTTAAGTTGGCAACATCTCTGTTTGAGAGGTAGTGTGGCCAGGCGGTCAAGAGAAGGGATATGTAAGCCTAACAGACCTCACTCTGACACTTTCTAGCTGTTCCAACCTGAATAAGTTCCCTGACTTCAGTTGCACGTGTATAAAATGGGATTCTATTCATCAACGGATTCAGTATTTGACCCTGGCATTGTGATGGGCACTATTCCAGTTCCTGAGCAGGGGGGAAAAGCCTGTCCTTGTGGAGCCCAGTGTAATATCGCCCTCATAGGGGTTTGGCGAATTAAATTTTTTAAAGATTGTAAATTTTAGGCATGGTCCCTGATACTCAGTAGATAAGAGCTGTTATTCAACACCATGCAACTTGATCTTGCCTACATCATATCCCAACTCAGGACAGAATAAGCACTCAGCAAACTTTGACTGAAAACTTAATTCATGTGCGTGTATACCAGTTGTTTTTTTTTTTTTTCATTTGTGTGTCAGTATTTAATAAAACCTTGAAACAATCATGTGTGTATTGGTTCCCTGGTTTACTTTTGGCTTTCAAAAAGCAACATGACCTTTTCTGGCATCTCCTACAGCTACCATTGACAGATGTTGTGTGCTTGGAAAAACCTTTAGCTTCCAGTTGCTTGATTTCTAGCACAGGTTGGAGGATGTGGGGTTTCTTATCTGATATTTTCCTTAGACTAGCTGGGTTTTAACAATTGCTCAATCCTTTGACTTGGTATTTGAGGAATGTGACCTGGTGAGGCTCAGATGCTAAAGAGTGTCAACTAAGTACTTCTCAAACAGTAGTGGCAATTCTCAAAAGCTAGCCCTTAAATTCTTTTCTATAAGAAGAGTCCCAAAGGCAGATTCTTCAACAGAGGTAAATTGTATAGCACAATAGAGTGACTTTGGAGTTAGACCTGACTTTCATTCTAGTTACAGGACTTAGGGCAATTTAATGGGGCTACATCTCAGTTTCCACGTGCTTTAACCATAGTGACGTCACCTTAGAGTTGTTGTGTTAGTAACGGAGATAGTGCTTGTAATGCAGTTCAGTAAGCACCTGGAGTATAATAGTTGCTGAAAATGGTAGCTAGTATTTTTAATTATTCAGCCTTTTCAAAAAGTCAGACAAAAACTTAAAAGCTAAAAAATAGTATATACATTTGCATATGCAAATTACCATGTGTTTATCTGAAAGTTTCATTAGTTGAGGTCTGGTTCAGTGCCATGCAGTCTCTCATATCCAACTGTGGAGTGACAGCACATAGCAGAAATGCCACCGTCATCTAGTCGGACTTGCTGATTTCACACATGAAGAAACAGAATCCCAAATTGCTTTGGAGACTTAGTGGGATGAAGATTTAGGGCACAATTTTTGGACTTTTATTGTCTTATGAAGCAGATGAGGAGATAAAATAGGTAGATGGGGAAGGGTGTGTGGGACAGAGCTTATAAAGGTCTGACTTGTCTTCTGCCATTGCGTGCGTGCGTGTGTGTGAGAGAGAGACAGAGAGAGAGAGAGAGATTGTTGGTGTGTGTATAATTTCCTGGGGTTTTTTGGTACACATTTAGTGCCTGCTAATTTTCCCCACTTATTGGATTCCAAGATGGGCAGGAAGAATACATTCCCTCCTGGTAAAAAGAGCTCTTGGTGCCTAAGCTTGGACTAGGATACAGTGTAAGGAAGAATAAGTAGGAGTTTTATTGCAAGAAAGTGGGTGCTTGCTGCCAGTGAATGGTTTGAACTCAGAGGGGTAAAGCAAGCCTTGTTCTTCTTTCTGGGGCTTTGATGCTATTGATCTTAGAGTGGGAACTCCTAGGTGTAAATCTTAGATAAGAGTTCTTGCAGAGCTGGAATCACTGAATTTCTTTGACAACTCTTACCTCTTAGCTGGAGTAAGTATCATATAATCCACTTTTCAAAAGCATTCTTAAAAGCTATATATAAAACATAGCTGTGATTTTTAAAAATAGTTACAATTTCTAAATGTTAAATCAACAAAAAATGACTTACTACTTTATTAAGTACATCAATTTTTAAAACAATTAATTTGAAATCCAACTATACAAAAAATGAATTCCGACTTCACTGATTTGGATTTCTCCTTTTTCTCCTTCATTAAAGACCAGGAAGGTTGGTAGTCACTGGGAGTGATAATTTCCCCTAATTTTATGCTATTTTGACTTGCTGATGTAGTTTGATGAGGCTATTCTTTTTTGGGACTTGTATTTTGACATTAGGTTAGTAAACACTTGCTGAAGTTTGTAGGCGGGGGTTGATGATAATAAGAATGCATTTGCCTGCCCTGGTAAATGGAAAATTCACATCTTCCTATTTGATTTTCTTTTCTAGCTTGTTCGTTTTGGTTTAAGTAACCAGATGGTGGTTGCTTTCAAAGAAGAGAACACTGTTGCTTTTAAGCATTTGTTTTTAAAAGGATATTCTGGCATGGATGAAGATGACTATAGTTGCAGTTTGTATACTCAGGAGGATGCCTATGAGAGCATCTTTTTTGCTATCAATCAGGCAAGTGTTTTGTTGTGAATGACCTACACTTGGAGAATATGTTGATACTTTGTTGTTTTAGCAAAAACAAAATTATACATGAATTAAAATATCTTAATTTAAATTTTGCATAGTGTGCCAAAAAATGTTCATTGCTATTTGTCTAGCTACATTTCCACATGATAGATTTTGCTTATTTAAGTTTTTTCTTAAAGATTTGTATTTTTTTATTTATCCCTTTACACCCACTACTTTTGGGAGATTACTTTACCCAAGTTCAAATTGCCAGGAATGGATTTATAATCTCAGAAGTTTTGGTAAATGAGATACCAAATCTAAGACTCAAGAGTCTCAACTTTGATGTCTTAGCATTAATAAGCCTAGCTGAATCTTGAGAATATAGAGTAGGATATGATATAGTTGTATCTAAGCAGGTATTGAGAAACCAGATTGATAGGCCTGAAGAAAGCATTTAGGGGGAGAGAAATCGTTATTCTTATTTTTTCTTTTCTCATTTATTCAATAAATATTTGGGTGCCTACAATATACGAGGTACTGTTCTAGACACTGAGAATGCATCATGAATAAAATGGACAAAAGCCCTGTCTTATAGAACTTCATTGTAGAGGAGAGAACCAGACAAATGAAAAGAGGTGAAATGTATAGCACTGAATGCTAGCTCCCTGAAAACACCACCAAGAAAACATGTTGATAAGCAAAACTGAGCTTATTGCTTACAGAGGTAAGGGAGATGCTCCCTTGATCATTCTCATTAGTGCCTTGGGTAAAGAGGGCAAAGTCCAAATTCAGATTTTGAAGACTGATGTAGGTGGGTCTTTCAGTGTGAGGGGAGCTCAGTTAGAATTGGGTAAAGATATGATGATGTAATAGTTTTGTATTGGTGGACACAAGAAGGTGAGGGTTTTTGGGGAGAGGGGCATGATTTCAAAGAGTCTTGGATTTATTAAACTAAATCTTCAAATTGATTATCTGTCTAAATGAGTTGTTTTAGATGTTCCTGAAATGAACAATAGAGTTATTTGTAACTTATGTTTCTGAGCAAAAGTTTTCTGCAATAGGGGAGTCTGCGTGGCTCAGTCGGTTAGGTGTCCAACTCTTGATTTCTGCTCAGGTCATGATCTCATCTTAGGGTCCTGAGATCCAGCCCCAGATGGGCCCTGCTTAAGATTCCACCCCCGCCAAAATAAGTTTCCTGGAATAATAAAGTCATGAAGGTGGGAGCTAGTAAAGCCCTCTTAACCCTCTCAGTGCAGATAGGCGAATGGTAAAGTCATGTGATGAGAGCTGCTTTAAGTTCATGTAAGCAAAGGCCAGTTGTGTTAATGTGAGCTGTGGGGTATGGATGGCTTGGGTCTTCAGTGGTGTGTCAGAAAGTGATAGATGCTGTGAAATAAAGCAGGGGAGGAGATTGCCAGTGCCTGGTGGAGCCTGTGTGCTGGGGATGGATGTTTGCAACTTGCACCGAATGGTAAGGGAAGGCCTCACTGAAGAGGTAATTTTTGACTCAAGATCTGAAGGAGTGAACCTAGCAGATAGATAACACGGGGTTCCAGGCAGGGGGAACAGCAAAGGCCCAGGCAGGAATGTGCCTGGCAAGCTCCAGGAACCGCCTGGAGGCCCGTGTGGCTTGGGAAGGTGGGGCTTGGAGCTAGGGGACAGTAGTCTGCTGTGAGGTCAGAGCACCTCGGCTTTGGCAGTCAGCGAGGTGGGAGCATCTGTCAGCAGGTTTACTTTAGCTCTGAGTTCTGTGAGGCTGTGTATTTCCTGCCCAACCATGAGAAAATTACCTTGTGGTATTTTACACAGGGGGGTTCTAGTGAGGGATCTCATATAAACAATTTAAAATAGCTAAAAGTGTATTCCATATGCTGTAACTTCTGATGAAACTCTTAAAAGCTAATATATTTTTTTAAACTATTTTTAACAGTATCATCATCTAAAGAACATATCCCTGGGGACCCTTGGTTATGGAGAAAATGAAGACAATACAATTGGCTTAAAAGTCTGTAAGCAGCATTACAAGAAAGGGACCATGTTTCCTTGTAATGAGACACTGAATATTGACAGTGATATTGAAATAGGTAATGCACTGATAATTTCATTATATGCCTTTATCATCTCCTGTGGTAAGAACAAACATCCCCTCATGTGCTGACAACCCAAATGGAACGATGTTGCTTTTGTGACAGCTAACTTAGTTGGAGGCTTGAACACACACCTGCAAAGGGCTTTGCCTCAGGGAACTGCGGGTCTACTGAGATAGGACTGGGGAGCATTTGTGGAACTTCTTGGTACAACTTAAGATTGTTGGGGGTTGAGGTAAATGGACAGGTGTTTCCTGTTTGTTGAGGTTTTTCCCTCCATGAGGAGGCAATTAGGCTTTTGAAGGAAAAAAAAGTATTTATAAATGAAATAATGTATGTTAAAATGCTGGGTACTCTTGCAATTATATGTTAACTACATTAATGCTCTTCAAAGATGAATTGTGGTTAGTGACTCATTTTCTCTTTGAGGAGATTGCTTAGCAAAAAGTTAACATCTAATCAAGTAGAATTATTTTGTGCCACTGTTAAGAATTTAAAAACACATTGTATGTAAGTGCAAAGTGGTTGACTTAAGGCTCCAGGGGTTTTGTCATTCATTCAACAAATCTCTGGTGTGGAACCTATCATGCCCAAGGCACTTCTTGTTTTATGTACTGGGGTTATGTACTACCAAGATTAATCAGTCATGACTCCTCAAGAAGCTAACAGTTTAGGAGTGGGGGTCCTAGGAGCAGTTTAAATGTGGAATGGTTTTATTAAGAAGAGAGCATCACAGAGTTCATTTGACCAAACTTCCTATAATCCCATCTTAAGACGCTTTGGTAAAATAATCAAAGACACGTCTATAAAATAGAGATTCTGAGTCTGTTTCCACAGGCTGCCTGTTGAGAATCTTTACATGAGTAAATGTGTCCCATGCTCCTGACTCTGAAAGATGCAGCCCATAAGCCAGCACCACCAGGGGCCTCAGGGTGCTTTCAGAAATCATCTAGGTTGTCAGCAGCTTGGTTCTGTGGCCAGCAGCCTTGAAGTGCCCCTTGTCCTCTTAAAAACGTGTGACTTAATTAGATGCATCTTACAACTATTTTCCAGTGATTCTTATGTTGCTTTCCTCAATTGATTTTTCTTGGAAAATTGATTAAAGAAATGTGGCCCAAGTCAGTGTCCGTGGCTAGGTAGGACAGACAGTGCCAGAGAGCAGGATTTATTACCTGACACCTGGGCAGTGGTGTCCTTGTTCATTTTCCTTCTATCAGAATATGGAATAGTTTTAGAGAAGTTGGTGATTAATTTGACTTTATTTTAAGAAAGACTGCTTTAGCAAGTTAATTGTATTTTTGACTTATGAAATGTAACTCGTCCAAGAGAACCCTTTGACATATCTATTCAAAAGATGTAAAGAATATTCTTAGAATGCTTGATACTGGATCTTAGCCTTTCTTTTCTCAGATATAGTGCAGGAAGCCTGCACATGATAGGAATAGGAATTGGTGAGGCATTATAGTTTATGTAGGTGAATTAGCAGAAGCTGTTCTAGATTACCTATTCATGAATTTTGCATCATCTTTA
Source organism: Neomonachus schauinslandi (assembly GCF_002201575.2). Taxonomy (NCBI): domain Eukaryota; kingdom Metazoa; phylum Chordata; class Mammalia; order Carnivora; family Phocidae; genus Neomonachus; species Neomonachus schauinslandi. The sequence goes on along the minus strand of NC_058406.1, from coordinate 69,781,444 downwards.
TTATTAAGAGAGTCATCCTTTGGTGTGCTAAATGCAGAGGTCACCCTCCATGCCCACTTCCTCTGTGGGTCTCTGTTTAGTTGCACAGCTGGTTGTGTAGTTCAAGCTAAGGGTTTCCCTTAAATCAGGCTGTGGGCATATCATGCCTCTAGACCTATAGCTTTACAGTTTAGTCTCATTGGGGGGTCTGTTATAAATCCTGTTTTTAATAAATGTACAACATTTAGATGGCTATCATTCTAATACAGTAGTGCTTCATTTTCTAGAACAGATTTTGAATTCATGTTCTCCTTTCCACATATTCTCAGCATGAGATGTTACGAGCATTTCATCATTTTCCCTGTTGTTTTAAGAACATGTAAACTCTACCTTCCCTTTATCTTTAAGAGCTTTGTTATTTCATTCGCTGGAATATTCTGCCCTGTAGATGAGATTCTTTGAGGGACGAGGCTGCTCCTCTAATACCAGTTTGTTCTATCTGAAGTTTGATGTTTTACTTAAGGCTTTTGCCATCCTTAAAAAAACCCCAAAACTCAGTTCTTAGGTTTTATTGCCACCGGGTGCTTGGTGGCCTCATTAGCAGTGTCTGTAACCTAAGGTTGGCCAGACTTCAGAGAGTCCTGAATGTGTATTTAGAGAAAGTATAACTCCATACTTACAATTACAAAACTTGAGTAACCAAATAGGTTTTATAAGGCGAATTTTGTGTAAAGTATAAAATTAACAAATGCTATTATATTTCTCTGAATCTAAGATACCATCAATATTGTTTAAAACTCATCTTTTTTTTTTTAATAGTTTTGGGTTTTTTTAAGATTTTATTTATTTATTTATTTGAAAGAGAGAGAATGAGAGAGAGAGAGCACATGAGAGGGGGGAGGGTCAGAGGGAGAAGCAGACTCCCTGCTGAGCAGGGAGCCTGATGCAGGACTCGATCCCAGGACTCCAGGATCGTGACCTGAGCCGAAGGCAGTCACTTAACCAACTGAGCCACCCAGGTGCCCCTAAAACTCATCTGTTTTAGAGGTATTTAAAAGTGAAAAAAAAGAAATATCTTAGAATGAGTGAAATATAGAAGAAAGAGACCTGAGACAGTACATGGCACAGAGATTTTGAACATGTTCTTTCTCTTTTCAGAATCTAGCACTTACTCAAATCAATTTAAATGTTTTGTTTTCTTTTACTTTGCCTTCAAATGAGGATGTGACAGGTGGAAGGACCTTAAATATCATCAGTTTGGCTTTTACTTTACAGCTGAGGAAACTGGAGTTCAGTCAGGCTAGGTGGTTAAGCCAAGGTCATGGACTGTTTAGTGATGGGAGGTCATTGCTACACCTGGCCCAGTGGGAGAAGACGCTTAAAGAATCGGCCATCAAGTCTAGTAAGATTCTCGAGCACCTCCTGGGTATTAGGCACTGACATTTCCATTTCAAAGGCAGCATGAAGGGGCAACAACAGCCTGGGGTGACAGTCAGCCAGGCTGGCTTCCCCCCTGTTCCATGTCAGGGTTCTGTGACCTTGAAAGGCATTCACCATTTCTAGACCTCCTTGGTTTACTGCCAAGATGTTGAGCTACACAATGATGAGACTATTTTTATGTGAGCTCTTGGAATTATTCTTTTATAGTTTACAGCTCATAATTTGTTTCTACTTGAATAAAACCTAAGTTTCTTTTCTCTTTTTTTTTTTTTTGTTTTGAAAAAGCATCAGACTTAACAGAAAAGTTGCAAAATAGCACAAAGGTTTCCTTGTGTACTCTTCATCTAGATTTTCCCCAAAGGCTAATGTTTTACCACATTTGTTTTATCATTCTTCCAATGTATAAATATTTCTCCTGAAGTGTATGAGAATAAGGTGCAGACATGATGTCTCTTTATCTCTAAATACTTCAATGTGCATTTCCCCCAAACAAGAACATTCTCCTACATAACCACCATACAGTGCTCAAAAGCACAAAGGAACATGGATACAGTACTGTAATCTACAAACCCTATTCACATTTCACCCATTGTCCTGTTCTTTATAGAAAAAGAAAACTGCCTGACCATACTACCCCCTCCATGGGCCCCCTCCCCCATCCCCTGCCACCTCCCCGGTCCAGGATCACATAATGCATTTAGTTGTCAGGTCACTTTAATCTCCTTTAATCTGGAGCAAAATAAAATTCCTTAGCCTTTTTTTTTTCCCAATAACCTTGACATTTTAAGAGTAGAATGTTCCTCACTTGGGTTTTTCTGTTTCTTTATGACTTGATTGAGGTTATGCATTGGGGGCAGGAACACCACACAAATGGTACATTATTTCAGGAGGTTCATGATGTCTCTTTGTTCCATTACTGGTGATGTTAGCTGTGATTATGTGGTTAGGGTGGTATCTCCAGGTTCTTCCCTGTCAAGTTACAGGTCTCGTTACAATGAATACGGATTTTGTGGGAAGATATGTTGGAAATTTTAAGTGTCCTGCTTCTCAGCACACCTTGTCCCAGCATTTGATTATTGTCTGAAACAATCCTTCTTGTTGTTTCATTGCCCTAGATTGTGTTCACTTAGACCTCTCCAAGTCCCCTCAGGACTGGAAGAACTCGTCATTCTTCAAACTGGAATTTTATCGGTAAATAAGTTTCTAAGTCTCATTTCCCAGGAGACAGGGATGGGGAAAGCAGAGGAGGATAGTAAGACTATGACAGTTTATACCTTGTAATATTTTTTTATTCAGGCTCTTACAAGTTGAAATTTCCTTTCACCTCAAAGGCATTGACCTACAGACGATTCATTCCCGAGAGTTACCAGACTGTTACGTCTTTCAGAACACGGCAAGTGTCTTGTCACACTAAAGCTGGATTTTATTATTTTTCTCTACTCCTGTTGCAGATGCCAAGTGTAAAACTCATCAGCCTATATAGATGTGTCAGATGCAGTTGTGTTTAAAACAGCTTAATGACACTTTCTAGCCTTGTTGGTCCAGAGACCGTTACTTTGGGAAATGACACTTTCTAGCCTTATTGGTCCAGAGACCGTTACTTCGGAAAATGAAGCAAGCCCTTTCCAACTTTTTACAACTGGATTCCTGGGCTGGAAAGTGGAATTTTCAAAATTGGCTTTGACCTCTTACTCCCCTAATACATTAGAGAAGAAGTTGATGACAAGTGTCTTAAGTGTCTATGATGTTTTTCCTACTTTCAAAGGAAGGTCTTTGCAACTGTTGTAGCAAATGTTTTCAAACCTCCAGGCAGAAACTGCCCCCCCCCCCCCCATCTGAGGGCCAGTCTGCAAAGGATTAGGTGTTGCTTCTTTTATTTTGGGAGGAGGAACGTGCAGTAGAGGAGAATGTTCACTTCTGTGGGGAGAGTAACCCGCCTTCTTGTTCCATGGGCTTCTGTGCTTTCCCTCTCTCCCTCCCCCGTGTTTATGGAGGGGCAAAACCGAACGCTGAGCTGACAGTTGTGTGTGAGCGCCCTTTGAAACAACTCAGAGGAGTGCCTCTTCAACAACAGTCAATCGGTACGTAATGACACGGCCATACCGTCGGGGTGCGGCAGCCCTCAGGAAGCTTATAGCCCAGCAGACGAGCTCAGGTGGAAAACAAGTACACGAAGAAACAGAAGTAATTATAAATCTTGACATGTGGTGAGGAAGAATGTCTCTGGCACAGAAGAGCATGATTAACCTCCCTGGGGTGACCTACATGTTACAAAACACATTACGAAATCCCCCCAAATTCACAGGCAAAGAGCTTGCCAGCTGCATGTGTAGGTGATCTGTAATTAAATCCGTGAGTGCCCGAGCATCTCCTCACATGAGCCACACTCCATGTAATCCAAGAATATCCCTCTGACCAAACCAGAGGCTTGAGAATTAAACCTGTTGGCCTCGTTTCAGTGCCTATGAACTATGAGGACAACTCTGCTGACCCTGGCTTACTCACGGCCTCATTCTCTCCTAAGAAAGCCCCCCAAATACTTCTCTCAGGCCATAAGATACTCAGCTTATTTCACTTGGAAACAGCATGACTGAAACATAATGTGGAACGTCGAGGCTGTTTGGAAATCTTAAATTCAGCCTGAAGCCTGGGAGCAGTCTTTGTCACTTCTGAAAGCATTATATGTAGCATTTGAAGCAAACAAAAAGATAATTTCTAGCCTAGTAAAGACCTAGAATTTCGTACCTAAAGGACTAAGTTGAAGCAAATGCTTTTACATTCCATTCAGTATAATAAATGAGATCATTGTATTCTCTTGTCAAAGATTGGTGAATCTTGTTTTTGTTCCTGGGACCGGTTAGTTGTTATGCTCTAAGATTTCTCTGAACCCAAATGTGATTCATTAGAACTTCACATATTCACCCTTTGGATCATATTTTTTCATTAATAATAGAAACTGGTGAAGGAATCATGTGACGAGGACATTTTCATCAGTATAATTATTTTTGAATCAGCATGCTATTTGGATGCCAGTGATATTTGAAGCAGAGTTCATCTTGTGTGCCATACTTTCTGCTGGGCGGTAACCTTTCCATACATTTGTGTCTCCAGATTACCTTTGACAATAAAGCTCACAGTGGCAAGATCAAGATCTATTTTGACAGTGATGCTAAAATTGAAGAATGTAAAGACTTAAACATATCTGGATCTAGTAAGTATGTTACCTGCTTGCCCATTATGGATTTTGGATGGTTTTTAACACATTATTTTGGGATTTGGGGTGTTTAAATGGTGATGGGAAGAAAGAGCTCCAAAAAACTCTTGAGCATTCAACTCAGTACAGCATATCCTAAAGCTTTGCCTTTTTGTTCAATTTCGGCAGGTGTTGATTACATACCTCTTAGAAGAGGCAGTGTTCCCAGTCCTTAGGAGCACAGTTTCTGGAGCCAGACTGCCTGGGTTTGGGTCTTTGTTCTGTTCACTATGCCTGTGATCTTGGACAAATTACTTAACCTCTCTATTTCTCAGTACCTTTCTCTATAAAATGAGGGTGATAACAGTACCTACCTTTCAGGATGTCGAGTAGTAAATGAATTAGTGTGTCAAGGAAAGCACCAAAAACAAGAGTTGGCACACAGTAATTGCTAGGCACTACGGAAAAAGAAAGAAAATGCCGCAGTGAGAGAGATTGACGTGCTTGTGAAATCTAAGTGGTGGAGGTAGAAAGGGATGCGGATAAAGAAAGCAAATGTAACGTTGGGGTAGAGTGAGAAATAAAATCTAGCAGTAGTTTTTGGAGAATGTATGCTTTGAGCCGAGCCTTTGACAATGGACAGAGATCAAGGCCTCTGAGCTCAGAGAGCAGCCTGTACAAACATTGGGTCGTTTACTCAGTTGTTACTCAGAAAACACCTCTTCATCCAAAGTTTAAAATGGGTTATGCAGAACTTCTCAATGAGGGGGTCGTGATGGTGTTAATAATGGATTGTCAGTATTTTTTTAAATTTAAATCCAATTAATTAACATGTATTAATTTCAGAAGTCAGTGTTTTTTTTTAAGATTTATTTATTTATTTGAAAGAGAGGGAGAAAGCATGAGTGAGTGGGGGAAGGGGTAGAGGGCGAGGAAGAGAGAGAGTCTCAGGCAGACTTCCTGCTGACCACCAAGCTGGGCTCTATCCCATGACCCTGAGATCATGACCTGGGTGGAAATCAAGAGCCGGACACCGACCTGACTGAACCACACAGGCGTCCCGGATTGTCAGTATGTTTTAAATTAAAAAAAAAAAAAAAAATTTTTTTTAAATCAGAGAGAGAGAGAGTGAGCACAAGCAGGGGGAGCGGCAGGCAGACGGAGAAGTAGACTCTCCACTGAGCAGACAGCCCAATGTGGGACTTGATCCCGGGACCCCAGGATCATGACCCCAGAGCCGAAGGCAGACGCTTAATGGCTGAGCTATCCAGGTGTCCCTTGGCAATGTTTTTTAATTTACAGGTTTTGTTGAAGTGAATTTGCCTTTGACCAGATTATCAGAACCAAAAAAATGTAAAATACCTGTGGTTTTTAACTATTTTAGATTTGTTTTAATCTAGATTTGTGTGTGGCCTGTGGCTGTTCAGTTCTATAATATATCCTAATGATTCTGAAGGTTTGGTGTCAGTATTTCCATTAACCTACTCAAGGCTCTGATCAGCATACACAGTTTTAGTTTCTTTCTGTTTGAAAGTGGTTCCTATTTCCCAGCAGACACACCACCCTCCCACAGAAACACACAGATCACATGTGTATTTGCCAAGCCCGAGTATAGGTTCAGCCATTTAATGTGAGAAAAGCTAACCTTTGTCACAGATGAAATGTGGTTTGGAACAGTCATTCTGACCGAATGAGTTAGTGGGTCAAACATGTTGCCAAAACCTGGTTTCCTTTCTCCCCACAGGGCTGCTAGGATGTTTTCCTTGCCTGTTCTCAGGAGAGAAGAACTCTGGCTCCCTTCTGTGGCCAGTGAGGAGAAACACAAACCTCACAGACCGCTGAGTAGAAACACTAACATTTATGTTTCTCCCAGACCTGTGTCCTAAGAAACCAGATTCTGTTACTAGGAGAATATGAATTTTAAATGATGTGACGTGAAAACCTTAAAAAGCTGAAGTTTGGACACCAGCTTGGGAAGTGGATCTTTTTTTTTTTTTTTTTTTCTGTCTATGGAAGCTGTCTGGTTGATTGATTGCTCTGGCTTTGAGGGAAGCGGAAAAAAGGCAAGGGTGACCTCTGGTGGGGTCTTTGTGCTATTTCCAGAAAGTTCTGAGGCTCTTTCAAGTCCATACTCTTACCCTGAGGTTTTTCTCTTCCTCTTGTCATTACCTATGTTATCTCAGGAAGAATGATGAGGGATTGTCCATTTTCACATACAAACCTCATGTTGCCTTTTATGACTTCTCATACGTATTCCCCAAGTTTGCCACTAATCTTCACTTTAACTGGATTTTATAAACATAGCAAGTTGGACATGAGGGGCTGAAGGCGGTAGGGACTGGTGGGCAAGATCCCCCACTGATGGGTGATTTCCCAAGTGTCACAGGGAAAGGGGGTTTAGCAAGCAGGGGAAGCCCTGGGTTAGAGTCCCTCTGATGGGCAGTAACAGTGCATGTGAGACTCCTCAGGACCTCTGGGAGGAGGGATGATATGTAGGACTTCCCTAACCATGTTGACAGGGATCTCTCTGGATTAGTATTTTATAACCAAAGTTTAAGAACTGTTCCCCTGGAGGTAATATAGATTCAGTGGAGTAAGAAAGCAATTGCAACATTCATAAACTACTTTTTGTAGCACACCAGCTAGTCTTCTCAATAGATCAAATTAAAACAGAATATGAGAGAGAGAGAGACAAACCAGGAAATGGGCTCTTTTTTTTTTTTAAGATTTACTTATTTGAGAGAGAGTGTGGGGGGGAGGGGGCAGAGGAAGGAGAGAGAGTCCTAAGCAGACTCCACACTGAGCGTGGAGCCCAACACAGGGCTCGATCTCAAGACCCTGAGATCATGACCTGAGTTGAAATCAAAATTCGGACAAACCAAGAGTCAGACATTTAACCGACTGTGCCACCCAGGCACTCCAAGAAACAGACTCTTAACTATAGGTGATGGGGATTATGGAGTGCACTTGTCGTGAGGAGCACTGGGTGTTGTATAGAAGTGTTGAATCACTGTATCATACACCTGAAACTAATATTACACGGTATGTTAACTAGAATTAAAAGAAAAAAAATAATAAAAAGGTGTCTGAAGCTAATATGACGACAACAACACCACCACCAGAATATTATACTGGTTTCTCTGTTAGGAGGGATGGTTTATCCTTTTAGATATGGGCCTCTATTTCCCCATTTGTAAATAAGACCCAATACAAGTAATCATAGAGGTTTTGTTCTGTTTGTATGTCAGAAAGGAAAGCACTAGATGCTGTCCTTGCATTTCATAAGGTTTTCAGTTTCATCTTCCCAAGAACTGTACCTATTCCCTCTGTCCCATTCCATGGCTCCGATAGGTAGATAGATAGATAGAAAGAAAGGAAGGAAGGAAGAAAGAAAGAAAGAATGTCAGTCTTGGGTTCTGGTTAAGTTGTTTTCTTACCTACCCATCAGATGATATCTCAAGATAACTTAAACTTCATAATTGCAAAATGGCTATAAGTAAGTGTAAATGCTAGGTGCTAGGCGCTGTTCTAACAAGCATTTGACATGGATTATTTCACCAGATTTCCCGACAGCCCATGAATAGGCACAGTTGCTGCCCCTATTTTGTAGTGGAGGCATCTAAAGCTTCGCAAGACTAAATAATTGGCTCAGGGAATTACATCTACTAGCTGGCTATGCTCGTAACCCACAGGATGAGCTATTTCGCCCTCAGACCGACCGGCCACTGTTGCTCACGCCCTTACGTTACTGAGTCCATGGACACGTGGTCTTTTTGTTAAAGGCCTTTTTGGCAGAGGTATCGCTGTGGAGTGCTCCACTTTATAATCCCTCCTACGGGCCCTTCCTAGCCCTTGTTTCCCTCTGTGGTCTCTCTCAGTGGCCGTGTCCGCACCCATGGCTTTAACTGCCACTGAGTCGCCCTCTCTTGTCATGAATGTCCAGACTGAGCTCAGTTCACCCAAGATAGAAAACCAAGAGTCGTTCTTGGCTGGACCTTCACGGGTTCTAACTTTTGGGTTATTCAGGGGCCTTCTCATATTCTGAAGGCTCTGCATGCCTCTGTAAGCACACTGAAGCATTAGGAAAGCACAGACACTGTCGTGTTGAGCAAACACATACAGTCCCTGCTTCCTAGGGTCAGGCCTTTCGTGGGGAAGATAGACCTCACGTGATACCCAGTAGGAGGCACTGGAGATGCTGTTCCAGGGGCTTTCATATATGAACTTGTTTCATCCTCACAACAGCCCTATGATGAAGGGTTTTTTTTCCCCCACCTTTTTTTTTTTTTTTTTGGATGAGGAATCTGAGGCAACTTCCCCAAGGCTCCACAGCTCCTGAGTGCAGAACTGAGATTTAGACCCAGCTCCTTAGGCTCCTGAGACTGTGTCTTTCTTGTTCTGCCCTGTCTCTGTGCCCCTTGCTGTGCCATCTTAGAAGACACGATCACAGGGGCGGTGGCCGGCCATCAAACAGAGAGGGATAAACAGAGCGTTGGGTGTGTATACTTGTGGAGGGTGCTATGAAAGAGTATAAGAGGGGGCTGATACAGATGGGAATTTAGGGAATTCTCTTCAGAGGAGGAAAATATTTCATCTGAAACCCAAGGCTGCAAAAGAAGAATCTAACTTGCAGGGTAAGAAGGGCCCCCTGCTCCAGGCAGAGGGATCAGCACTTGCAAAGTCCTTGAGGCAAGAGAGCAAGCAAGCCTGGTAGGAGCAGGGATGGAGGAGGAACAGTGTGACCTAAAGGCAGAGAAGGTGGGGAGAGAGGAGTGGCAGGTGATGAAGCTGCAGGAATGGGCAGGGGGCCAGGCGTTGGGAATGCTACCATCAGGTCTCAGAGGCGCTGGGGTTCCAGGTGCATCTTCCTTCAGTACATTCCCCCATGCTACTGTGTATTCCACCACAAAAATTTGATTACTACTGTTCTTGCTTCCATTCCAAGAGGCTCTTTGCTCCATGTGCAGAAGCAGCTAATTGGATTGGCACTATTTGCTGGTCAAGTACACAGTAAGGTTGAGAAGCAGAAGTGGGGATTCTGAGGAGTGGTGTTTTATTTTTTATTTTTTTTATGATTTTATTTATTTATTTGACAAAGAGCGAGCACAAGCAGGGGGAGCGGCAGGCAGAGGGAGAGGGAGAAGCAGGCTCCCCCCTGAGCAAGGGAAGCCCGATGTGGGATTTGATCCCAGGACCCCCGGGACCATGACCCAAGCCGAAGGCAGTCACTTAACGACTGAGCCACCCAGGCACCCCTGGAGTGGCATTTTAAATTTTTCCTTTATTAATGGAGAACTTGGTGTTTGTGTTTTTATGAAAAAGAACTCAAGACTTTGTCAGTTTTGCCTCTTGAATAGAGCCCATATGGACCACCTTTTGTTGAGTTCTATTCAATAGAAAATATTTTTAGTACATTTAGCAGAGAGTTTATGTTTTTAAATGTACAACTCATAACATCAGAGAATGTTTTACCCTATTTAAAGACTTCTGAATGAATGCAGTGTGATTTGTTTCTGATGTTTAAGCATTTATCAATAGAACTTCTTCTCAGACTACCATTTTGCTTGGAAATTATTCCCAAGTAATATGAATTTAACATTTGAATTCTGTTTTTGTTCCTCAGTTCAGAAAAATACTCAGTATGTCCTGGTGTTTGATGCGTTTGTCATTGTGATTTGCTTGGCATCTCTTATTCTGTGCACAAGATCCATTGTTCTAGCTCTCAGGTTACGCAAGGTAAGTGTGTGTTCAAATATTCTCCCTCCCTTCTTGGCCTCTGCCCTCTTTGTCCAGACAGTGGACCCTTGATGTTGGGTCATCCTGCCCTTTCTGGAGCTCTCGACTAGATTAGATTCCTTTGAATGATTGTCTCCCTACAAGGCATTAATCAACCTGAGGTGTAGAGGGTGAGTAAAGGCTCCTGGCGTGTCAGGTGGGATCAGATAATTATCCTGCTTGAAACTGAGCTACTAGGCAGAAGTGCACAGTGGTGAACTCTCTAGCTTTTGAGTGTTTCCAGAATAAAGGAGACCCTTTTAAATTCAGGAGTGATCTTAAGAACAGAGTAATAGCATGTGTGGGTTACATCTTTTGTCTTCAAATCAGAGTTCATTTTGACAGGGAGTCGTAAATGGGTTATAATGCAGCATCAAATACTTTATTCTATTTTTAAAAATAGTTTAAAAATTCTCTCTTGAGTTTCATTTTACCTTTTTACCCTCAGAGTTCTTGTGAATACATACTTCAGCTTCCCACAAATCTTATTCTGGTTTGTAGCATGTGAGTAAATGCAGACTGGGGTCAGGGGAAATAGGAAGTCATCCGTTGTGGATATCATTTGTGGGGCAAGAAAATGGTCTACATTCTAGTTTTCTTATTCTTGACCTTTGTTGACTTATTTTGTAAATATCCACTTCTCTTACCTGTCCCCCAAGCCTCTTGATATTCTGAATCCAAGGTCAGGGTCTTGGGTCTGCCAGAATTAGGAGCCACCACTGGGAGCACACATTCGGAGCCAGGCTGCCGGGACCCAAATCATGGCCTAGGCTCTGTTTCTCAGTTCCCTTTTCTGGAGAAAGGCCTGATTCATGGGGTTATCGGATTGAATGAGTTGATGATAGGTAAAATATTGGGAATGTACTGCGTGTTAGCTATTATGACAAGAGTTTCTTGGTGTTAGAACATAAGCCTTTGATGTGTGAGTTAACTCAGCAGGTGCTGGAATGGCTTAACTTATAGCTGCAGTAGATTATGGGAGAAAGTGGGGGCCATAATCGCCATCCTTGGAGTGGATCTATCCAGTTGGGAAAGGTAATGCCATTTCACTTTACAGGCAAGAGCACTGTTTTGCACTTGTCTTCTCCTTCCAGAGGGCTGTGTGGTTTGTAAGAAATGCTTTTTAAAATGTTTGCCACAGAGATTTCTAAATTTCTTCCTTGAGAAGTACAAGCGACATGTGTGTAACGCCGACCAGTGGGAGTTCATCAATGGATGGTATGTCCTGGTGATTATCAGCGACCTAATGACAATAATTGGATCCATATTAAAAATGGAAATTAAAGCAAAGGTGAGGGACAACTCATTTTAATCTTCTGTTCTTCCCATTCTTCTGGGTGACCCCAGGCACTTTGAGATATAAAATCCTTATGGAGACTATCTTGAGTCTCATGTTTTCTCTTTTCTCACATCCATATAACTGAAGCTTCCTCTGACTTCATTCCTCATCAAGGGAACATAAGAAAGCCATTGTTCTGTGGCAGATGATATTCCTATGAGTATCCCCCAGGAGACTCAACAGCATCTCCAGAATAGGAACTGAAGTTTGAGAAGATTGGCTGTTTGGGTGGGCTTCATTTTTTTTTTTAAGTTGCAGAAGAAGAAGCTGACCCAAGAACCAATTATATCAAGAACCAGTAGTGACCCTCCAGTCACTTCCTTAGAATCTCGGAGGGGAGTGAGGGCAGGAGTATTGAGTGACCTCCAAGCACCTGATGCTCTCTTGTTGTTATTTGTTGATTTAATCTCATGACTACATCTTGCCTCCTCCTTCATCCGGCTGTTTTCCCCTCTGTGCTGTCAGCCAGCAGGTCTCACCACCTTTGCCTCCTGGCCGCATACCATGCCTCCCTCCTCTCTACACTGACTACTCTGCCTCCCTTCAGGCTATCTTGCTCTCTGGCCTGGATGCTATAACAGTCTCCCCATTGGCTTTCCTGCCTTCCACCTTATATGCCTCAGATCCATCTGTCGGACTCATTTTTCTCGAAGTATCAAAACGCTCTCTGCCTCACGGGGCCCCCATTGGGATGAAGTGGCTTCCCTTCACTGTGGCCTCTGGGGCTCTCATCCTCTTGCTCTGCTTCCCTCCCTGCCCTAGCTCTCCCGAACCCATCAGGACTCCTCTCTAGGACACCTTGCCTGCCCTTGGCCTTGGGCCTTTGTTCAGCCTTTGTCCGTCGACCGGCAGTGCCCCCTCCCACCCTGTCCTCCGGGCCCAGCTCCATTCTGGAGTCACACCGTGGAAAGCCCTATGTGACAAGCCAGGTGTCGTGGCTCTTGTTGAACTTAGCATACTAAGTTAGAGCTGCGTGTGTGTGTGTCTCCTCAGTGAGAACTGGAAGGCCTCAAGGGCGGGGACTGGGTGAGCAAATCACGTTGGAGCTTTCTTTCAAAAATAGCTGAGTGGTATTGTTTGGTATTTACCAAGCACCATTACTTTATATTCTTTAATGCCTAGGTCAGTAGTCAAGGCAATTTCTCTTCCAGGATATTGTTTGAACAGAAATTCAGTTCAACCAATTCAAATATGAAGAGGAAATGAGAAATGCATTTGGAATTGGGCTATTTTCTTCTTCAGTTTACAGTTCTTGGTGTCACCTAGAGAAAGGCAGGCAGTCCATTCTTTTGCAAGTCCCTTCTTTGCAATTTAAAGTGAGGTCAATAAGCTGAGTGGAGTGGAATGTTTTACTCACGTCTGTTTTTTCATTCCTTAGAATCTCACAAATTACGATCTGTGCAGCATTTTGCTTGGAACGTCTACGCTCTTTGTCTGGGTTGGCGTCATCAGATACCTGGGGTACTTCCAAGCATATAATGTAAGGATGTGGCACTGGGTAGGGCATGAGACTCATTTCTCCATGGGTCCTAGTAAGCCACTTTTTAATTTCTCTCATTCTGCTGATTTTTATTTCAGGTGCTCATTTTAACGATGCAAGCCTCACTGCCCAAAGTTCTTCGCTTCTGTGCTTGTGCTGGTATGATCTATCTGGGCTACATGTTCTGTGGCTGGATTGTCTTAGGACCATATCATGACAAGGTGTGTAGCACTAATTCTTCCTTCTGCACATTAGGCACTTGGGGCCCTTCCAAGAGGGGCCCCAAACTACCCTCTTCCCACTTTGCTCTAGCATGTACCATCGATGTCAGTAAGACATATCTTTGCATTGGTTTTCTTTGCCTTTTCAGGATATTGAAGTGACTTCAGGATATTGAAACAAGAACTATAGAACTGTAACTAGAAGATACATTTCCTAGTTGTCTGGGACCGGCTTCAGGGGGCACATACTAACCCAGCCGATCACCAGCTGAGAACTGTTCGGACACGAGATCGCTATATTAAAAATGAAAATTAAATGAGAATTATTCCAATATCCTTCTCACTAAAAGTATTAGGGTTTTCATCCACATTAATTGAGGAGAATGAAGATGGACAAAGACCGCCCAGAAGGACCATCTTAGGTCTATGATTACAATGATAACAGATGTTGTCTTTGCAGGTGGTTTTGATTACACTGTCATCTTAGTGCCTTATTAAAGATCAGTATCTGAATTCTAGACTATCACTGGGCTTTGGTCAGTAGCAGCATCTCAAGGACGTCAAAGTTACATTCAGATGTTCTTGTTTTAAAACGATAAATTTGATTGATAGATGCCTCAGGAAATGAAATTCTGTAGGCCTTGTTTTCAAACCAAAAAAGGTGAAAGGAATTATTGTATCTTATCGTTTTTCTTCCATGGGCCTCTGGCAGTTGGAATAACAGAAACAACACAATGAACAATAATAACAGCTATTACTCGATGCTTGTATGTTAGGTACTATGCTAAGCATGGCTGTCTTCTCTTATTTCATCTCTACAGCCCAGGGGACTGTTATCTTGGCTTAGATTCTCTGTAGAGAGAAAAGAGGTGAACATACAAAGGATGGTGTTGAAGCTTGTAGAACAGCTTAGCCTTAAGTTTTGACCTTGATAGTTGCATTAAACAAAACATGATCAAATCATAGAAAGTGGGCAGTCCACAAGGTTCCACCTTTCTGTGTTCTCATACTAAAATAAATCCTAGTAACTTGACACACAGGCAGGTTTTCTCCCCCGTAAGTGTTACATTTAACATGTCCAAAGAGAACTACTGTTTTCCTATTTGAGCAACTGTATAATTAACAAAGTGACAATCCCTGGGTTAATAGTAAATCTGGATAATATTATTGCTCTTCCAATTCCATGCCACTGCTTTAAAGCTGACTCATGAGTAAAAATTGTTCTTTGATATAATCTCTCTGATCTGGAGAACTTACTGTCTTGGTACCCAGGAAAATTTCCATTTTTCTTCCTTGCTTGCCTCCTGCTCTGACTGCTTCTCCACATTTTTGTCACTAGAGGGCAGTGTTGCACTGTGTGGAATAAATACTGAGCCTGACTTTTCTGCTTCAATTGACTGGCTCCAAGGGCTCAGGATGAGTGCTTCTATCTCCTTTGCCCTCCATCTCCCCTACCCCATCATTATTCTGGAAGGTGATCAGATAATGTTGCTTGAATTTTACTAAGAGAGCTACCATTCTCAAGCATTATCTGCTAATAGACATAGTGCCCAAGCTCTCTACCTCTTGCTATGTCAACCCTCCCAGCAACCCTGTGGGGAAATATTATATTTCTTTTACAGAAAATAGGGCTCTTAATATGTTAGATAGTTTTCCCAAGGTTACACAGCTAGAAAATCGCAGAGATAGGATTCACACCCAGGTTTGTCTGACCCCAATACACATGCTTTGGCCAATACCCTGCAGGGGTTTTCTTGGTATTATCTAAAACAGATTATTACAAAAGAGCATTTAGTTTGATCTATGAATAGATCAACTGTGAGAGGAGAGCTGTGTAATCAGTCTTATTTCCCTCAGTGAGTAGATCAACTGTGAGAGGAGAGCTGTGTAATCAGTCTTATTTCCCTCAGTGTGTCAACCTTGAAGAAAAGGATGTTATTTGTTTTGTGGGTCTGAGTGTGTTTTCATATGTTGGGTTCTGTCCTTTTAAGAATCCAGGAGAGATTGGGATGCTCTGGACAACACTGTCCAGTAAAAATATGAAAGCTACAAATGAGAGCCCCATGTGTCCTTTCACATTTTCTAGTAGCCACATTAAGAAAAGAAACAGATGAAGTGATTTAAATTATATAATTTATATAGATGTAAATTATATATTTGTTAAATCCAATATATCTAAAATATTAATATATTACTTTAGCATGTACTCAATATAAAACATTGAGATAGTCCACATCCCCCCCCCCTTTTTTTGGTACTTTGAAATCTGGTATTTTATCCTGATAATGCAGCTCAGTTTGGACTAACTGGTATATATCAGGTGCTCAGTAGTCACATGTAGCTAGTGGCTATCATATTGTACCTTGCACCTCTTGACTTGTAGCTCCCACTAAATGCCAGCCTTCCATTTCTCCCCCAGAGGACCAGAGGGATAAGGGCTGTCTCTAGGGTTGCATGGCAGATGTTTATGGCATCTATCTTTCATCTTTAGCCAGACTGATATATTGGGGAAATGCATAGTCGAATTAATAGTCCAGTGGATGCATTAGTCAATGGAGGGAGAAAACCTTCAATTTGGTTCTGGACTTCTGTGATTTTCTTCTGTATTTTGCTTTTTCTTCTTCTTTTTTGAATCTGACATTTAAAATGTTGACTGCCCCCTGTACCCCTTCCCCTGCAAATTAATCCAAACCGTCAGAATTTTTAGATTCTGTCAGCATCTGTTGCATCAGAAGATCTTTAGAATTACCTGAAGTCTTGAGAAGCTGGGCACCACGGCAAGCATTTTCTAGGATTTCTAAAGTACAGCAACCTTGGGTGTGGAAGCGAACTCTTCCTTTAAACAAACAAAACACTCCAAGAGGAGGTATTGGGAAAACTAGGTTCACACTGCAACTTGATCAGCAGCAGGACTGCCATATTTCAGCTTCCTGTTTTCCTGTCAGACATTGGATTTCAGTGGTTCAGCTGAAAGGGAGTAAAGGTACCAGTGTCCTGCCAACGTTGATCCCAACACTAATGGACTTTGGCGCAGCGCTCTTTCAAAATGTCTGGGCACAGAGGACTAGAGATTGGTGTTTAATAATTGAAGATGAGATTTGGAAGAACATTATTCTAATGTGGCTCTTCCATTTCCAGAGGACTTCTTCACTGTGAAGAATAAATCAACCTTACCTTGCCCTCATTTTACAAACGAGAAGTCCAAGCCGTTGAAAAACCGTTGGACTTTGCTGATGGCCCTGGGTAGAAGTTCAGCAGAACCCACATGACATCCTCATGCTTTTAGGATTTCTCTTTGTAGCCAAGCTCCTTTCTTATTCAAAACAATGGTTAGCCAGTTAAAATATTTCACCTGAATGTTGCATGAGGTTCTCAGTACCAGCTCTTGAAGCAAATTTTTATGTCATTCTCCCTAATAAGCCACTGTAGGTTATGTGTTCATCCAAATGAAAGTTCTTTGTGGCTCAATCACAAAGTGATTGTTTGTGGAACAAATACTCGAATTCTCACTCTGGTCCCATAGAACCTAGGGGGACTCTTTATGGAAGTAACCATTTAATGTTTACTAAGTGTACACCAAATCTTGTCGGGTTCTTCTGGATTGAGTTCTTCAAGGACAGTGACTATGGCTCCTTGCTCTTTGCATTCCCCATGTCCAGTATGGTGTGTAGAACGTGGTAGAGGCTCAGCAAGTTTTTTAATGAACAAAAAACAGAGAGACAGTAGCACCCACTTTTTAGGGGCTTACAACCTCATAAGAACCATAGCAATTCCCTATAAATGTAGTCCTTTTAGACCAGAAGCCCATGAGAATCTTCTTCCTCTTACCTTGGGTATTATTAAAGTTCACTTCTACTATGGATTTTGGCCACCAAAACTGATTGTGTGGTTCACAGCCACTTCTTGAGGTACAAAATGGCAGGCTGTGTACCACTTATTCTATTGGGTCTCTTTTAAATTTCTGGTGGGTTAAAATAAATCTCATGTGCATAGAGGAGAGGGAAGTATAATGGTTGTGAATAACATTAACATTGAGGCAGGTATTACATCTAGGATGATCCTAAGTAACTGCACAAGAGACTAAGGAATGAATTTGATATGTACTTACCAACTAGCTATTTGCACTTTTGGAACCCGAAGTACAGACTGTTATGGGTTCTTGAAACTCAAGAAAGGACTTGACCAGATTCCAAAAGAATTATTAATGGTGCTGGCAGAGTTTTAATTCATGTCCGTAGAAACCAGCTTTGATTTTATTGTCTTAAGGCTGATAGGGATGGAAAATATTTACTCTGAGAACTGCCTGTCTTACTGTTAAATAATCTGCATATTGTTAAGGGATTTGCTCAAATGGATATTCCCTCCAGATCTCTGTGGAGACCAACTTTAGAGTTTTTCAGAGTTGTTGCTGATGTGCTAAAGGCATATGGGCATGATCTCTGTTTGGGCTACATTTGTGTACTCTCCCTTGGTTACAGGCTTTACCCTGGGGATTCAGTCATGGAGCAAGGAGGACGTGGTGTGTGTGATCTAGTTGGGTTATGGAGAAGTATATATACCAACTAGAAGACAAACTAGTGGTTTCCTTGGTGGTTCTTACTGATGCAGAGAACAGGGAAGGGACTAGAGCCGCCAGGGCAGTCTGGCTTGAAGTAGATGTTGAAGTAGCCCTTCAACATTGGCTTAATGGGACACAGGGACGGGGAGGGAGAAGAGGAGGGGGAGGAGGACATCCCATCAGGTGAAGAGAACCCATCCATGAGGAAAAGTGAAAGAAGTGGGCCTGGTGTGTGGGCGCAGACAGGCCCAGGATGCTGATACTGACAATGAGGAGAGGGGAAGAAGCCAAGTGAGGAGGAACTTTATCCCAGCCTTCTTGGTTGGGATGTTCACTTTGCATCCTAACTTTGTACATCCTTAAGCAAGAGAAATGACCTGAAGGCTATATTCTATGAGGTTTAGATTTTCCTGAAGTGTGGACTGCAGGATGAAGAGGTTGGAGTAAAGACTCGCTTGGAGGTTTCCATAATAATCTGGGTGTAAGTGCTGACATCGGAGCGGTTCAGAAAAACATCCTAGGAGCCGACAGACCTTAGAAGATTGAAGACAGGGGAAGACTAATCAATTCGACACATAGTTTTAAGTACTTGATTATTTTGGTATATGTGCTGCCGAAGCGAGCACAGTACTTGATTATTTCGGAGTAAATGGGTTTTTTTTTGATAGGAGACTGAAGTCACTGACAGCAATAGGGAATTTGGAGGGAAAGGCCAGTTTCCGGGTCAGGGGGTGGGAGGTTTTGCCTTGTGACATGTGAAATAGTACCACGACCTCTGAGTGGAGGCACCCCATAGGCGTTCATCAGGGATGGGGCTATCCCCAGAGCCACATGGACTCCGTGGACATGTGCGCCTTGTGCTCGGGACAGAATTGGGTTCAAAACTCTACACTAATGTGGCCCATCTGTGTTTGAAAACTGCATTGTCTTTTGCCTCTTAGGTCATTATTGTTCCTTAGATAGAAGATTTTACATTCCACTAATGTTTAACCCTCTGGCCCTGGAGAAGTCCCTTTATTAAGCACCTGCTGTTTGTTGTTAGTTGCCGTGGCAATAGTTTGTCAACCACTTCAAGCCAGGACGGCTGCCTGTGGGGTTCCAGTGGGATCCCCACTGCGCACACTCAGCTCCTGAACCTCCCACTAACTGCCGCGCAGCAGCATTTCTCCTGGCACCTCAGACTTGCCTCACCGAAAACGGAGTCCCCTAGGTGTCTGTCCCTTCCCAGACTTATGTTCATCTCCACTTCCTCCTCCTCCTCCCAGTCTCTCCAGGATTCCTTGCAACCCCAGCCTCCTGCACTCCCTTCTCCCTGGCCTCCCTGCCCCTAGGCTTTGCTCATTCTAGATCTTCCGAGTGCCATGGTTCCCTTTAACATAAGACACAGATCAGATCCTGTCACTGCAGCATAAAGCATTTTCCCGGTTTCGAGTGATGGTCTGTATTAGTCTGAAGTGTGGAGAAGACCACAGGGGCCCTTCGGCACCTCATAGACGCGCCCCCTTCAGCATGGCATAGACACACCTTTGCAGCCACTGCTTCCCGGGCTGAGAGCCCTATTTCTCCTGTGTTCACCGAGTAAACCCCCCCTTTCTCCTCTCACTGGGGAACCACTCAGCCTTCGGGCCCCAGTTCTTTTTTTTTTTTTCTTTTTCTTTTTTAATTTAATTTTATTATGTTATGTTAGTCACCATACAATCCATCATTAGGTTTTTTTGTTTTTTTTTTTAAAGATTTTATTTATTTATTTGACAGAGAGAGACACAGCGAGAGAGGGAACACAAGCAGGGGGAGTGGGAGAGGGAGAAGCAGGCTCCCTGCAGAGCAGGGAACCTGATGCGGGACTCGATCCCAGGACCCTGGGATCGTGACCTGAGCTGAAGGCAGTCGCTTAACCAACTGAGCCACCCAGGCGCCCCATCATTAGTTTTTGATGTAGTGTTCCATGATTCATTGTTTGCGTATAACACCCAGTGCTCCATGCAGTACGTGCCCTCTTTAATACCCATCACCAGGCTAACACATCCCCCCACCCCCTCCCTTCTAAAACCCTCAGTTTGTTTCTCAGAGTCCATAGTCTCTCATGGTTTGTCTCCCCCTCCGCTTTCCCTTCCTTCATTTTTCCCTTCCTTCTCCTAATGTCCTCCATGCTATTCCGTATGTTCCACAAATAGTGAAACCATATGATAATTGACTTTCTCCGCTTGACTTATTTCACTTAGCATAATCTCCTCCAGTCCCATCCATGTTGGTGCGGAAGTTGGGTATTCATCCTTTCTGATGGCTGAGTAATGTTCCATTGTATATATGGACCACATCTTCTTTATCCATTCATCTGTTGAAGGGCATCTCGGCTCTTTCCACAGTTTGGCTATTGCGGACATTGCTGCTATGAGCATTGGGGTGCATATGGCCCTTCTTTTCACTACATCTGTGTCTTTGGGCCACTTTCCTTCCACAGCACACCCTAGCCCTCCCACAGGATGTTCTGTGTCTAGGTTATGGCCTGTCCACTGTCAGCACGGGAGCCCCTCGAAGGTACGAGCCATGATCCTTCATCTTTTGACACTTCCCCAGCCTTGGAAATCTTTAGTTTTTAATGTGCGGTTGGAGAGGCTAAGGTAAAACCCTCCATGTAGCAACACTTTCTTGAGCCTGGGCTATGTCTCAGCCATTTCCCTCTCTGCTGGTTGTAGAACACAGCAGCTGCTGTTCTTTCAGAAAGCGGTCTGGCAGATTAGACCCAGTAACAGGAAAAACACTGTGCTGAGAAATGTTTATTACATTGTCTTTTATTATTGCGAACATTATTGGGATTCTAGCGAAAGGGAAATAGTTAAATCTGACATCCAAGGAATGAGCTGTTAATTAAAAAAAAAAAAAAAAGGCTTTCTAAGTGTGAGTAACATAAGACAATGTTCAGTAGAAAAAAAAAATCAGGATCCAAAATTGTTAGATGATATGACCACAAATATACACAAAGTGTAAAGGAAAAAAACTGAGGAAAATATCGAGAGATTTTCTTTGTAAGCATGGAGGAGAGTGTTTTTTTTTTTTTAAGATTTATTTATTTATTAGAGAGAGTGTGCACAGGGGGAGGGGCAGAGGGAGAGGGAGATGAGCAAGCTCCCCACTGAGCACAGTGCCTGACAAGGGGCTTGATGCCAGGACCCAGCGATCAAGACCTGAGCCAAAATCAAGAGTCAGACACTTAACAGAATGAGCCACCCAGGTGCCCCGAGGAGAGTTTTGGATAATGTTTTCTTATTGTGATATATTCTAGATGTTTTATTTTTTTTTTTTAAGATTTTATTTATTTATTTGAGAGAAAGTGAGAGAGAGAACGGGTGGTGGGGGGGAGACAGAAGGAGAGGGAGAGGCAGACTCCCTGCTGAGCAGGGAACCTGATGTGGGGCTCTGGGGCTCGATCCCAGGACCCTGAGATCATGACCTGAGCCAAAGGCAGACGCTTAACCAACGGAGCCAGCCAGGCGCCCCGGTGGTGAGCATGGGGCTCACTGACCAGGAGGGGAGTCTACTTGTCCCTCTGCCCCTCCCCACCTGCTCATGCTCTCTCTCTCTCTCAAACAAATAAATAAAATCTTTAAGAAAAATAAAATGACTGTTATTTAATAATAGTGATGACGACAACAACAAAATACGTTAACTAGATACTTCTCTGCTTTTTTGGATCACACCTCTTAAAAACTAATTTTGGTTTCCCCCCTACAGTTTGAAGATCTGAACACAGTTGCTGAGTGTCTGTTTTCTCTAGTCAATGGCGATGACATGTTTGCAACCTTTGCTCACATCCAGCAGAAGAGCGTCTTGGTGTGGCTGTTCAGTCGTCTGTACTTATACTCCTTCATCAGTCTTTTCATATATATGATCCTCAGCCTGTTCATTGCCCTGATTACAGACTCCTATGACACCATTAAGGTAAGTCATATTTCCTGCCAAAGAGCGACCACCAATTCTGTATGGATTGGAACATAGGAAAATACTATGCCTTTTTACTTAAAGTAGTACAATTTTACTTTGATTTCAAGGTTTTTTTTTTTAGAAAAGAAACTTTGTAGGTGCTGCTGGTGAATTTTCTTTTTTTTTTTTTTAAAGATGTTATTTATTTATTTGACAGAGAGAGAGAGAGAGAGCGAGCGAGAGCAGGAACACAAGCAGGGGGAGTGGGAGAGGGAGAAGCAGGCTTGCCGCCGAGCAGAGAGCCCGATGCAGGGCTCGATCCCAGGACCCTGGGATCATGACCTGAGCTGAAGGCAGGTGCCCCAAAACTGAGCCACCCAGGCGCCCCGGTGGTGAATTTTAAATATGCATTCAGGGCATTGTCCCTGTCATCCAGACCGGGGTGGACTGGTCTGGAAGTGCGTTGGAAGAGAGAAAGGACGTGGGTCCGGATGGGCTGCGCATGGTCAGTCAGTCTGCACAGTGGCAGCTGTAACTGCCCGTCTTGGAACTTAAGCTGTGACTAGTAAGCTTCAGCGATAAGGGGTGTCTCTGCCACCTTGACAGCCTGACCAGGCATGGGCACACCTGTACACAACGACAGCCATTTGCGTGGTGCGGGTTTCTTCGAAATGGTGAAAGCTAAGATTTTGGTGGCTGCCTCGCTTCCTGCCTCCCTCAGCCACCCCATGGATCCTGGATCCTTTCAGGCTGGAGCTGTTGAACTGTGTGGTAGCTTGATGGAAGCTCCGTGCCGCCTCATGTGGTGGCATCTCTGCAGCAGGTGGCCGTGCATGGAAAACCCTGTTTCGGAGCCAGTGTCGGAACAGCCAGAGGTGTTATGTCAATGCCTTGGGCTTTTGTCTTCTTCATAAGCCCTTCTCAGACTAATTCAGAAGACCATCCATTGAGGGGCACCTGGGTGGCTCAGACGGTTAAGCATCTGCCTTCGGCCCAGGTCATGATCCCGGGGTCCTGGGATTGAGCCCCACATCGGGCTCCTTGCTCATCAGGGAGCCCGCTTCTCCCTCTCCCTCTGCCTGCCATTCCCCCTGCTTGTGTTCTCTCTTACTCTCTCTCTGACAATTAGTAAAATCTTAAAAAAAAAAAAAAAAGAAGAAGAAGAAGACTACCATCCATTGGAAATGCTCCTGAGTGCTTTGTTTGGCCATGGGGAGATGAGTGCTCACGTGGGGATGGGCGGTTGGCTCTAGTAGCAGGGCTGGGCATGGAGATAGGAGCCGCACACTCCTGCCCTGGGGGTTCCTCTCTTTGAGGAGGCAGTGGCCCTGGGAGTGGGCCAAGCCTCGGTGACCTCAGTAAACATGGGGTGAGCAGGGTCTCAGGGTCTTTGTGTCTATCGAGAAGAACTTGCTGCCTTCTGCCCCACTAAGTGACCAACTTCTATAAAAGTAGAGGAAATAGGGCTTACTGCCCTGTAGACTCTACATTGGCAGTGAGGGTAAGGGGAGATCTTATCTGGTCTTATTATTTTTTTTTTTAAAGATTTTATTTATTTATTTGAAGAGAGAGACACAGCGAGAGAGGGAACACAAGCAGGGGGAGTGGCAGAGGGAGAAGCAGGCTTCCCGCCGAGCAGGGAGCCCGATGCGGGGCTCGATCCCAGGACACTGGGATCATGACCTGAGCCGAAGGCAGACGTTTAACGACTGAGCCACCCAGGCGCCCCCTTATCTGGTCTTATAATTAGGATTAAAATTTTAGACTTTTGGGGCGCCTGGGTGGCTCAGTTGGTTAAGCGACTGCCTTCGGCTCAGGTCATGATCCTGGAGTCCCGGGATCGAGTCCCGCATCGGGCTCCCTGCTCGGCAGGGAGTCTGCTTCTCCCTCTCATGCTCTCTGTCTCTCATTCTCTCTGTCTCAAATAAATAAAATCTTAAAAAAAAAAAAATTTTAGACTTTTGACTATTTCCTTCACTCCCCTTATTAATACACCCCTCCCCTGCCCAGCCATGGCTTTCTTTCTGGGATTTTTGGATTGTTTTTGTTCTCATGGTGGCCCTGGCTTGGCTTTCTGGGACTGACAGATTGATGCATCACTGTTAATATCAGTTTTTGCATCTGACCTAGCAATGTGGGAGAGTTTTATTTTAGCAAAGGTGGGTGTGATGTGTTGACAAAGGGAGCAGTTTCTCATGTTCTATAAATAAGGTAACAACATTGTGTACTTTTTACAGAAATACCAACAGAATGGGTTTCCTGAAACGGATCTTCAGGAATTCCTGAAGGAATGTAGTAGCAAAGAGAAGTATCAGAAAGAGTCCTCAGCCTTCTTGTCGTGCGTCTGCTGCCTGAGGAGGTCAGTACTGTGTTTAAGCAGGTCTCCATGCTCCTAAGGTGAGCTTCTCCGTGGCCTTAACAAAGAATTCTTCCAAGGTTTACTCTACACTCAGAAATCAACTTGTTGTGGGAAATAATTTGTCTTTCATTTTCTTTCCTCCCACTGAAACTGGCTTCAGAAATGAATTGTTCCTTCTAAAACAGGGTAGAAAGCTACATGACATGGTTGAAATCTCTTGGGAATACATGAGTTATGTCCCTAAAGTCAAGAAGGTGAATTCTGAGGTGGCCAAGTAAGAGGTCAAAACACTTATTTTTAGAGGTGGACCTCTGGGAATGTCAAAGGCCTTTTCCCTTGCTGCAATATTTGGTACAAATAACCTTTCTTGAGCAGAGTAGGAAACCTCCTTGAGAGGAGGCTGTGCATAACTTTGGCTGGGAACACACATCAGAAGCTCTGCCTTGACCAACGGCACTTTGCTCATGTTCAGCCGGACACTTATGCAAATGGTCTGCACCTCAGCGGCAACACATCCACATGGTGTTTTGGGGACTAGAATGGAGGTCAGATGAGGATACTTTTCTTAATTGTACCCTTATTTGTTTTCATGTGAAGTCAGAGGTGGGGTGTTAACTAAAAATATCCCCTACCCATGTTTTTCGAGAAGAATTCTCTAAACCAAATTCCTGAAGGAAGATGGAAGAACGTAATTGCTACTTAAAACCACAGGATGTATTTTCTGTTCATCAATTCATACCACATCTTGGGATTTTGAAATGATATGATTGAGCATTTCCAAAGAATGTCTGGTAAATATGAAATGAGGTCTTCTGAGAAAAGTGAAGTTTCTAAAAATCACATTTCTTCCTCTTAGAGCATTAAATTATTGACATAGGAGCTGGGTTAAGGAGAAATTAATTTTCCTAATAGGCAGCTGCTTCCTAAGAGGCACCTTGTATAAGGAAAAGTCTCACAAAGTTGCTTTTTCTGATGTGTATTTAACTGTAAAGAAAAAATATTCATCAGAGGATATAATTGTGAATTCTGGAAAGTAACCAATCAGTCTTAGGTGTTTGGTTTTGGGAACTTGGTGTGTATCACAAAAAGCCACAGGAGGCGGTTAAATGTTTTCTAGAGCAGCCATATGGAACGAGTAGAAGGTTTAAGGGGTGGACGGGAAAAGTTCTTGATCAGATTGGGTCTGAGAGCTGAGAAGAAGTAGCAGTATCAGCAGACTGTCCACTGTATGGTGTGCTAGGGGCCGTCGAGAAGATGCTGGTTCAGGGGGAGCTCTGCTCGTCATGATGAATGAAAGAATTAAATGGAATGAGGGAGTCTATCAAGGAAGTCAACTGAAGAACTAAAATGTTGAAAGTTTTGAACAAAGGGATATCAAAAATAAAAACAGTAGTGTCTGTTCCCAAAGATGGTTATGGGTGAAATCAGCTGGACCAATTTGAGTTGAATCATCAGATCAAGGCCTGGATCCCGGGCAGATTTGGATGGATCCTGCCAAGAGTAAGTGAAGATCATGGGACTGATGCAGGAAATGGATTGTATTGAGAATAAATGATGGCTTTGACTCCATCAAAACCTCAGTACACCTGAATGTGTTTAAAGGCTACCAAGCTACGAATGGTTTAATTGAGGAAGGCCATAAATGGAGAGTAAATATTGGAGCAGGACCTCACTGAGGGAATCTGGGGAGGGAGGGCAGCACAAATGTTGGTGTCTGGGGCCCCTGGCTGGTGCCCGTGACTAACAGCCTCAACTATCACAGCTCTGTCTCCTGCAGAGCAAGATGAAGGTCACTCTTTTTTAATCAAGCAGTCCAGCAACCACCACAGACTGATTCTCCTTCAAATTATTGCCAGAGCCTCTAGCCTGATCATCAGAACACCTGGGTTTCTGTTTTGGACCCTACCGGTTACTGAGTGTGTTCCCTGACCTCTCCTTAACCTCTTGGTCTTTCCAGTGCCACCAGGCTGCAACATGACCTCTGAAACCTCTTCCAGTTCTAATGTGATGTGATTCTTTGGAAAAATCTACTGAGTTGGACAGATGCAGAGTTAACCTTTCCCCTTCTCCACTGCAGCGAAGGGGAAAATCTGTTGTAGCCATCGAGTGAGGCTTTGTCAATATAGGGAGATGCAGGGTCCCAGGACAGGGACAGCTCTTCAGAATTGCCAAAGGCATCTGCTCAAACCAAAAATAATGTGCACTGTCCTTCTTAACCTTTCTTCCTCTTACACGTGGCATTCAGCAGGTCTAGAACCTATACATGCCTAGAACATTAAGTATTCTTATTCCAGCCCCAAGATTTTGAAATCATTGTTTTCTCTTTCTCCCTCCCCCTTTCTGATACAGGAGGGGAAGTGATGACCACTTGATACTTGTCAACTAAAGTCCTTCTGCTAAAGATAATCAAGTTTCAGGCCTTTCTACCCAGTGACAGTGCAGAGGGACCCCGAACAGCTTGGAGCAGCACTTCCAAAAATACTGACTTATTACTGGTGGAGCAGGAAAGAGGACTGTCAGCTGGTTGAACACAACTGAAGTTCCAAAGTTCCTTTTATAAACTTGGATGGGATGAAGCATAGACTACAGTCAACTACTGGGCATGAGTGCAATAGAGCAGAGATAATGACATTCTGCACGGGACTTTAATTTATGACATCACAGTGTGGGGCTGGAAAAAAATATCACATTTCAGAGTGTGCAAAAACAATGGCACTTAAAGCCATGCATTGAAAGATGCGTGTTTATCATCCACTAGGTGTTTGTTTTAAAAGTGATTCTTGGGTTAGAAGACATTTGTTAATTCATGGTGTGCACAGCAATGAAGTTGGTTGTGATACTAAATTAAAAATTCCAAGTTGGAGAACCATTAAGCCTTTTAAAGAACACACCTTCATCAACAAAAAGACCTCTTGTAGTGGATATTTCTAGGCCTGTTTGTATGTGTGTGTGTGTTTCAGCATGATAGGAAGCAACTGTTGGCATTGTCAGTGGGATAAATTGGAAATAGAGTCATTTGGACACCTTGTCACTTGTGCTAATTGTTGATTGTACACATGACATGTGGAAGTGAACTGTAACAGTGCTCACTCATTTTAACAGTTGAACTCTACTATGGTGGTGATTTGCCCTTGTCAAGCAAGGAAAGATGGTATTTTTTTCCCAAATAAATTTATTTTATCACAACAAATGGAGCTATTGCTTTTTTTGTTTTTTTTTTAATGTGGTATTTCTTAATATCTACCTAGTGCAAAATTCAGATCACATCTCTTTTAACTATCTGGTCTCCAAAAAGGATTTCTCACTTTCTTAAAGGCAGTGAAGGAAGGGTTAGTATATAGAAGTTATTCAATAAATATTTATGATAATGACTTGAGATTAAGATCACTTCATGCATCGGTTTATCTCATACTTGTGCTATCTTTTAGGGCTCAACTATTTTAAATTTATTAGTGAAGAACAGAATTTGAATTAAGCAGGACCCTCATCCCAAGCCTCTCTCTTTTTTCCCTGCCCCTCCTGGCCAAGCTCCTATCAGATTTACTTTCTCGTACCCCTCCCTTTGCCCCCCCTTCACCAAATCTAGGCCAGGAAAATCATTCACTTAATATCATTAAAATTAATAAGTGAGTGACTCATGTCTACACACAGAATACTTTGCCAAAATGATCATTTTAGTTAAATTTTTTTTTAAAAAAGATTTATTTATTTGAGAGAGAGAGAGCATGAACGGGGTGGGGTAGGGGCAGAGGGAGGAGAAGAAGCAGACTCCACACTGAGCAGGGAGCCCAACTTGGGGCTCGATCCTAGGACCCCGAGACCACCACCTGAGCCGAAGGCAGATGCTTAAATAACTGAGCCACCCGGGCACCCCATTTTAGTTAACTTCTTACCAAAAAATGTCAAGGGTTACTTTCAACTTTTAAACTAATGACCATTTAACTGGTGGTTCTAGGTTCATTCCCAAGACTCCAGAATCAGGTATGCAGTTAGATCACTCGCTCACTTCTGAGTGCACCCCCAGTATTTAGCTTGTCTCTGAATAGAAGTGCTATTAAAGCCTTTCTGTAATCTGCAGCAATGACTGCCATTTGAATAGAAGATGAATGATGGTGTGTTTTTCTTTTATTGGCTTTCATGTTTCCTTTTATTTCTTTTCCCTCCAGCCGAACAAAACCCTTTCAGGAAGAAAAATCTTTTTCAAGGTGACCCTCTCTCCATGGAAGCCTTGTTTTCTCTCTTTTTAATAATTTTAAACAATTATCATTTTACCAAAGGTATTATCTGTTTGGATTTTATTGAACAATGTTGCTCACAGAGCTCTGCTAATAGACACATCTGGGACAAACCATTTTTTCTCCCACCTAGGCCTCCACTTGGAGAGTTCACCCTGGAAGGTGGGAGACGTGTTCTGTCTGGTTCTGCTGGTTTCATCCTGGGATCTCCATCTCTTGACGATGTACATTGTTGGCTTGCAGGGACTCCCTCACAGCTGGACGCAACCCCCTTGAGCTTGTTGACCTGGGGCAGGAGGAAAGGGCACAGGTGTGGGAGCCATCTGGACTGACTCGAGTGAAAGTCCAAGTCTCCCCTGGAGCTTTGTGGCCCTGGGCACATTACTCTCTGCTTCTAAATGATGATGATAAACCTCAACGGACTGTGGGACTCGCATGTGAGTCAGAGAACTCAGACAAACCCAGCATTGAAATCGAAACCTGAACCATTCTTTCCTTTTGATTTTTCTGCCATGTTTGTAAGTAGGTTCCATGGGACCAGGCAATAGTGAAGACATTAGATGTTTAGTCTGCATCCCTTCTTCCTACTGAGTCTCCTTGGACAGATCCCACAGGGCCTCAGTTTCCTCTTCTGTACAATGGGTACCGTGAGGATTAAATGAGTCAAACATGAAGTGCCTTGAACTGGGCATGACTCCTGAGTGCATGGTGAATGTTGTATCTTCGAGAAGATTTTCTTTCTTTCTTTTTTTTTTTTTTTTAAGATTTTATTTATTTATTTGACAGAGAGAGACACAGCGAGAGAGGGAACACAAGCAGGGGGAGTGGGAGAAGGAGAAGCAGGCCTCCCGCTGAGCAGGGTTCCCGATGCAGGGCTCGATCCCAGGACCCTGAGATCACGACCTGAGCCGAAGGCAGATGCTTAACGACGGAGCCACCCAGGCGCCCCGAAGATTTTCTGTCATAGTCTACAAATGTGCAGATCTATTCACCTCGGCTGGCCAGGAAGATCTTTATTTTGTTGTGAACTCACCACACACTTTTGGTGGACTATGTTTCAGTTAGGACTTTAAGTGTGTAAATACCCCACATCCAGTCCTGTGTAACAGTAGTGGGAGGGCAGCCTGGCTCAGGGGAGGCCTAGGCTCAGCATTTCAGGGTTAGGAAGAGCACAGCAGGCCAGCCTTTTACTCTAGGGACACACAGCCAGTCACCCTGCAATGCCCGAGGGCCCCCTGTAGAAGTGGCCCAGCGCTCTCACCGACGGGCAGGGGCCCTGGAGTCACTGGGGGAGTATGCTTGGTGAACTGCTGCTGTGGTCTTGACCATGGATTGCTCCTGCCACTACAAAGATCCATGCTGTGTAAAGATAATGAGTCCCGTCATCTGAAGGATTCCCCTGTAGCCGCCACTTCTTTCAGTAACTTTGGGTGACTAGATCGTGCTTTATTATTAACCATTTCCACGTAACTCGAGCAAATTTAATTTTGCTACTCCTCACTTCAAGTTTGAACATCTCAGCCATAACGTTAGCTGAGTCTCTCTACCAAATCCAGAAGTTCGCACTGCTTGTGAGACACACAGGAGCAGCTCTTGTGGGACCGAGGGACTGAGAACCCCCCAGATGAACCCCTGAGCATGGTGCTCAGATCTGAGGCACTCGAGGAGGGACAGGGAGCTCTGGGCACCGGAGAGGAAAGGTGCTGCGCCGAGCTGGAGCCAGTGCCGAACACCTCTGCTTTTTGGCCCCTTCCATTTGAGATGCTTGATATCGATGCTGTGCAGCTTTGTGGCCATGTGACCTGTGCGTTCCCAAAGGACCCCACACGGTGTTTCATGCTTTGCCCTCACAGCCTTGCAATTCTTAATATTTTTTGAACAAGAGGCCCCACAAGTCACGTAGCAAATTCTCGTGATAGGACAGTGTAACTCAGTGACGACCTCAGCGATTAAAGCATGGCCCTTTAGGAAAAAGCTAGGAACCCAGCATCGTACTTTATCTTTAAACCAACTGAAATTTAACGAAAGGAGAGTGAACCTGAGTGCATCGGCAGGTTGGATGCTGGGCGGCTCACCTTTCCCCCCATGCCTCATTTTCTTACTTTCTGTTCCATGCGTTTCCCTTGACAGAGAGGCAGCTGAGGGCAGTTCATCCTCTAAACTCTAGCATGTTCGCCGAGGTTACCATATGACCTCCGACCTGGCTCAGCAAAGGCTTGTGGGACCTGCTCCACCCGACGGTCAGATGCTCTCTCCAAGCTCTTTGCAGCCATCTCCTGTTAGAATGAAGGGCCTGTCTTGAATGGGGAGATGTAGGATTGTTAAATATGCCGTGTGTTGGAGAAAAGGACATATTAGCCCTGGGAAGACATCAAGATGAACCAAATCCCAAAATAGACATTCAAGTTGTTAGGGAAAACAATACAACTCATGGCCATCCTACCATGGGCTCATTTACAGCAAATGCTGTGGCAAACCAGTGGGTGGAAATGGTGACAAGTGTCTCTCCTGCCATCTGTCTTTGCCAGAGAAGCG
Organism: Neomonachus schauinslandi; assembly: GCF_002201575.2. Lineage (NCBI taxonomy): Eukaryota > Metazoa > Chordata > Mammalia > Carnivora > Phocidae > Neomonachus > Neomonachus schauinslandi. Next base: position 69,750,409 of record NC_058406.1, on the reverse strand, counting down.
GGGAGTGAATGAGAAGCTAAATGAGTCACATACAACATTTCCACACCGTCTTGTATAACAAGGACAGCAAAACTCTGACTTCTTAAAGACCCCTGGGAGCTATTGGTTGTGGTGAATGGGAGAGACAATTTATTAGGGTGATGTATGTTTCTTAGTTTCTAATGATACATAAATTATCCCATGAGCCATGATACATATGGTTTAAAGAGAATTTTAAATGAAAGCAATTTTTTTTTCTAGCAACACTAATTGCCTAGCAGCAGTAAATTACTCATCCCCCGCTGCTGTGGGCTGTGGTCATTATTCTCTCCTCGAGGTTGAGCAGATGTCCCCCAAGAGGAATGTTTGCTTTGACAAAGTGAATTGACATCCTCTCTTGTGAGCCTGCCATGCTGGGTCTACCAGAGGAGAGAGTATTAATAGCACCATTTGGACTGAGCACAGTGGTTGTGCCAGCCCGCATGCGTTATCCATGATAGCCAGACAATGAGTTGGTCTTAGCTCTTGGTTGCCTTTGGGGGGAAATCAGGGAGCTGTTAACAATATTTAATTTTCTCCAGCTGGGGGGTTTGAGAGGTAGACTTGGCTAATAAGCGTGAAAGTTTCCTAGATGACAAGTTAGGCAAGGGAAGTGATAAGCACCACTAATTTGGGGAAACACTAGGTAACAACATGACGTGTAGATGGAAAATGGAGATTCTATTAAACACCATTAATTCAATGCATATTTGTTGATTTCCAATACTGTGCTAGGTACTAAGGACGTAAGGAATGAATGCCATGACCTCTGGCCCCAAGAAGTTTGGAGTCTAGTGGGAAAGACAACAATGTACAAAGCAAGGATAAGACAGGGTCACCCCGAGTGCTATATGAGAGCAGAATGGCCATAGCTCCTGCCTGTCTGAAGTATAAATTAAGGCCTCTTAAGGAGAACTAGACAATGTTAGAACTGAGACTTGAATAATACATTGTGCTTGACCAGATGGCCATGGTGTGGGGTCAGCATAGAGCTTTCTGAAGAAAAGCAATGGTAGGCCAAAGGCATGGACATCTGAGAGAGAACCCAGCCAGTTACAAAAGCTGTTTTGGGGTGGTTAGAATGTAGGTTATGTATTGAGGAAAGTCACGGAAGACAAGACCAGAGAAGTGACAGGCAAGGCCACAGGGACTGTGAACACCAGGGGAGCTACACGACCCTAAAAGGCAGAACCATGAAGGACGGATTGGGGTTGGGTGAGATGAGCAGGGGAATTAGTTACAAAGCTGCTGCTATCATCCCAATTAAAACAACAAAACAGTGATGCTATTTCCCTGTAATTACACCCAATAACAAACACAAGGAGAAATTTGCCTGAAAACTGTCTCTAGGGAATATACTAGATCTCATGTATATGTTTTATCTATCTGTATACATATTTTTTCTTTCTCAAAAGGCTTTTCTGCTAAATACTCTGTCATTTTCTTGGGAGTTCATGCTTTTGGACTATGCATTTAGAGAAGAGGGCCTGTTTTCATAACTCCTGTTATGGAGAAATACACTTATTAGGATTAATGGCTTGAATGCATGTTTCTATCACATGGGCATTTCTCCTTCCCACATATTTAGAAGAAGCTTATCCAAGACTTTCTGTTTCTGCATCGTCTGGCCCCTCCTACCCCCTTCTCCCTCGCACACGCACATGCGCACACACGTGCATGCACTCTGAAGTACTGGGACCTTAAGGCCAGCCACAGTTTGTGTCTATAAAGGCAGCAATACGTGTGGGTGTAACTGCCAACAAAGCCAGCCTGCTATCTATATTCTGAAGCTTACAGATTGCACAGAGACTCTATGAAGAGTCCATCCTCCTTACCCCCCGCCCCCCATGACCGCCATGAAGATTTGGGTGTGGAATCACAAAGGTTCAGAACTAAGTGGGGCTCCCTGAGAAAGGGGGGTGTTCCAGGTAAGTACTAGGAGGTGCTTTGCCTTTATGCCTCCCTTAGGCAGGGGCAGCGTGTGGGGAGGTTGAGGATTAGGAGTTGGGGAGACGAACTGACTGAGGGACTCAGAGAGAGGATTGTGGGGCGCCTGGGTGGCTCAGTTGGTTAAGTGACTGCCTTCGGCTCAGGTCATGATCCTGGAGTCCCTGGATCGAGTCCCGCATCGGGCTCCCTGCTTGGCAGGGAGTCTGCTTTGCCCTCTGACCCTATCCCCTCTCATGTGTTCTCTCTCATTCTCTCTCTCTCAAATAAATAAATAAAATCTTTAAAAAAAAATAAAAAAATAAAAAAAATAAGAGAGAGGATTGTGTTGTGCTCACCCCCACTGCCTCGATTTGGGGGGTGGTAGTGAATGAGGTCATGTTAGAGGAGTATTCCTGCACCTGGTGGCCGGGGGGAGGGGGCAGGGCAAAGAGGGTGGCGTGGCCCCCACCTCACAAATGAAGAAAACATGGAGTTGTCCAAATGCCTGAGTACACGTGGAGCTGATCTGCCTATTTCCTTCCAGAGCCTTGCGGAGAAGGGCAGCGGTTTGTGCCAAGACCAACCCCAGTGATACCTCTTTGCACGCTCTACCTGACTCCAGTAAAACAACTCCGTGAGTATTGTGGGTAGTAAACTCTTAACACTCCCTTAACATGTGGAATGTGTGGGGCGGCAGGGTAGTAGGAAACCCCAGTAGGAGCTTCTGCACCTCCCAAAGCAGGAGGTCAGAGGAGCCCGGTTGGGCTTCGGTGGCGAGGGAGAACTCTCGAAGCTCTGCGGGCTGACCATGGAGCAGGGAGCCAATATGTGCCCCAAGGGGCGCCGTGGGCAGTTGGCACGGGCTGCATGCTCAGAGGACCAAACCATGGCCTTAAGGGGATCCACACCAGCACTGTGACCCTGGCCGAGCAGCGAGACAGTCTGTGGGGAAACTGCCATGTCCATACTCATTCTTGGACAGTGAGGCCACCCAGCCCAAGTCTGATCTCTGGAGAAGGTGCATTTGAACTGCCAGCCAGACTAACATGGAGATTGCTTCCCATATCCTTTCTTGAGTAGGTCATGTTCCTGGAACAGCTTTTAAAGAACCAAAGTAACAGACTGAGAAAGGGGTATGATTCTACTAGAATTTTCTTTCGCTGGCATAAATGATTCCATAGTCCATCTGGAAAAGAGGACCATAAGATGACAGGCAGATGAGAGAAGATTTAGTGTGAGTGTCTGTGGCTCATATGGTGATGACATGACTTAACCTCTCTTACATGTTTCTCTGGGCTTAGTGTGCCTCTGACCTTTAACCCTTGTACAAAATATTCCATTTAAGTTTCCACATTTATATGATTGAGACAAAAGAACTGACATTTATTGTTCTGCCTTAAAAAGGAAGCAACTAAATGGGATAAAACCCATTGATATACATTTTTCTCCTTTGGCCTTTTCAATGAGTGGCAATTCACATTCACGGCAGGTGGCTCAGAGGGGAAGTTATTGAGCCAGAACTGGGTACACGTCATATGAGTTACCAGTATCATCAACCAGTGTTATCAGGAATGTGTCTTAAAGAGATGACTCTTCAGCACCTTACCACCATGTAGCCAAACAAATTCCAAGTGGATTAAAGATTTAAATGTGAAGAACAGTCCGTAACAGAACTAGAAACAAATACAGATGAACATTGATCTGATACAAGAAGTAGAGAAGGGCTTTCTGGGTTTAAGGCTATCAGGAAACCATAAAAGAAAAATTGTTTAGATTTACTCCACAAAAATGAAAAACGTCAGAGAATTAAGAATGTAAACAAAAGGGGAGCCTGGGTGGCTCAGTCAGTTGAGAGTCTGACTCTTGGTTTTGGCTCAGGGCTCAGGTCATGTCAGGGTTTCGAGGTCGAGATCCCCCTCAGGGAGTCTGCTTGAGCTTTCACTTCCTCTGCCCCTCCCCTACCCCTCTCTAAAATACATAAATAAATCTTAAAAAAAGAATGTAAACAAAATTTAAAAAGCATACCCGGAAGAAAATTACAGCGTATACAACTGGCTTACTATCCTTGCTAGATGAGGAAGTGTTACAAATTCCTGGAGGGTGAGCCCCTGACAGCAGGGACTACATTTTCTGTGTCTCCATGTTTCCTGTGCATATCAGGGTCCCTGGCAAGCAGCAAGAGCTCAAAAATTAGTATATATTTAAAAAGCTCTTTTGGTTGAATGCCTACTATGTGCATGTAGTATTGCTACTCAACCCAACATCCGAATTTCCATTTTACCAAAGAGAAAACTGAGTACAGAGTAGGTGGCAGTAGCCTGGCTCAAATCCGAAGCTTCTGGCCCCAGAAACCTCTCCCATCTCCCCCTGCTGCCTGCCTTCTAAATATTGCATGCTGAATAGAATTGAATGGTAGAAAATTGTCACCTGCTTAATGAGAAATGTGACTTTTATTTTTGAACAACACCTTGTCAAGGAAACATTCCTTGAACTCACACAATGCTGGTGCTAATGGAAAACAAATCTGTATCTTTGTAGGGGCGTTGAAAGCTCCATAGAAGTTCCCAGCTCTAACAGGGAATTGCCAAGTGATTTAGATAACTTGCTGAGCTTCTCCAAGCCTCAGAGTCCTTATCTGTAATGCAGGGATAATAAAATCGAGAATACCAGGAGGTAAAGTAACTTGTCCAACGTCACACGACAGTAAACACTGGAGCTGGGACACAGATCGAGGGAGCACATCTTTAGAGCTGGATTGTTTACAAGGTAGATGTCTTGTCTAGGAGATAATGGACATAAGGAGCTTTAAAAAGGATAAACTGGACGCAATGGTGAGTGGAGGTAAAACTTAAGGTTATAAGCCTGTGTGTGTGTGTGTGTTTAAGAATTATGAAAATCAAAGCTTGGTAGGGACATTGCAAATGTCTGGGTATGTCCTTCTTGACCTACTATCTGTCTTCCATTTTTTTTAAAAAAGATTTTATTTATTTATTTGACAGAGAGTGAGAGAGGAGAGAGTGAGCATGAGCAGGGGGACCAGCAGAGGGAGAGGGAGAAGCAGACTCCCAGCTGAGCAGGGAGCCCAATGCAGGGCTCGATCCCAGGACCCTGGGATCATGACCTGAGCCGAAGGCAGACGCTTAACTGAGCCACCCAGGTGCCCCACTATCTGTCTTTCAATTGACATAGCTGAAAACGTATGCTGGTGGGCTGGGCGTCCCCTCCCTCACACCCCCTTTACATAAACCAGTGTGGTAATACTGACTAATGGATCAAAGTCAATATGCCCACATTTAGAATCTTATCTGACAGACTCCTTTTTTTTTTGAGATTTTATTTATTTGAGGGAGAGAGCATAAGTGGGGAGGAGAGGGAGAAGCAGGTTCCCTGCTGAGCAGGGAGCCCAATGTGGGTCTCAATCCCAGAACTCATGACCTGAGCCGAAGGCAGATGCTTAACCAACTGAGCCACCTGGGCGCCCCTAACACCCGGCTCCTTTAAAAAAAAAAAAGAAAGAAAGAAAATGAAAATAAAACAGATAATCGCAGACAGTGGGGTGGAGTTTCTGGCAAGTGCAATAATGATTCACCACATAGTTGTGATTGAATAATGAAAGCCACCCCATAAAACTTTGACTCAGCATGTCTTTCATTTCACTGGCCAGAAGCCAGGAGAGCGGGTATTAATACCGTGTTTTAATATCACTCATGTACTTTTCATGTCTCGGTGCAGTATTTGACCATTGATGAAGTCAGCAGTCGTACGTGTGACTCAGTCTGTGTACCTTTCAGAAATGTCCTTCATATTCTCTGTATCTCTAATTTATAGAACTTATTTTTCTGCACCATTTGAGAAAAGGTTGCGTATATTATGTTTCCTTATACCTTAATACATTAGTATGTATTTCCTATCAAGAACAGCCTCTTATAAAATCACAGTACAATGATCAAACTCAGGAAATTTAACATTGATACAATGATTTTATTAAATCTTGCAGCACATAATCCAATTGCATCAATTGTCCCAATAGTCTTCTTGCTGCCCCTCTTTCCCCTCAGGTACAGGATCCAATCCAGGGTCACTACTGAGTTTAGCTCTCATACCGCCTTAGTTTCCTTTCATCTGGAAAAGCTCCTCAGCCTTTCTTTGTCTTCCATGGCACTGAGATTTTTGAGAACTACTGGTCGTTATTTGCATGTAGCCCCTTAATGTGGATTTGTTGCTGCTTCCTCGTGATTAGATTCAGGCTATGCATGTTTGGTGGACATATCACAGAAGCATTGCTGTGTCCTCCTCCAGGTATCATGTCCAGAGGCACATGATACCAGTCTGCCCCTCGTGGGTGATATTCATTTTGATCGCCCAGTGAGGTGTTCTCAGGCCCTCCATCCTTGTGGTGGCCACAAACATGCGAGGCCTGGCTCTCCTGCTGTGAGGAGCCTCCTGGAGGCTGCCTCTGCTGCTGGGCTCTGCTCAGAATCTGTCTGCACCTGCCTGGACATGAGCTTTCCATGGATGGCTTGGCCAGTGAGGGGATGCAACAGTGGTCCTAAAGCAGGCTCATTTCTGCTACACAGGGGACCCTCTGGTGGACTCCCCATCAGCTCGGCTGAATCCCTCCCAGAACTGGGCTGCATCTAAGACTCTCCTCCCTGGCCCTCCCCCTTTTCCTCTCTCTGTCACGGGGTCAGACCTGCACTGCAGCCTCTCAGCCCTCCTGGCCGCGACTGGCCCACTCCCCTTTTTCCCTTATAGGAGCTGTCCCACAAATTCTCTTGCATTTCTAGTCCTGTCTTGGCAATCTGCCTCTTGGAGGGTCTGAAGTAACACATGGTACTGAAAACCATGGTTGAATGCCGTGGTAAGATGGAGATTTGGGCCTAATTTACTCATCCCTAGTGGGTGAAGAGGATACTGTCTTGAGCAGTAGGTGGGGCACAGAGAGTCCCTGATACAAGGCAGTGGCCCAGTTGCCGAGGCTTTCCCTGGGGGTGACCTGGGAAAGTGTCGTGGTGGTGGGGACTGCTGTCACAGCTGCGATGATTCGGGATGATTCCGGCATTTAGAAGACATGGCGAAAGGGATGCTTACAAAGACAGTAGAGTTGTCTCATCACTGCTAAGTTGATTGACACTCTGCAGATGGATGAGAAACTGGGGGCTGCGATCAAGTAGTTAAGGCCAAGTGGGAGAGCGGAGGTCTTGGTGGAAGCCTACATAGAGGCCCTGATCCCCCGCGGTGTAAGAGCACACAGGCTGGGCAGCAGACCGAGCACCCTGTTTAGGAGACTTCCTCAGCCCTACCCTGTATGTCGGCAGGCTTCCTCAGCCCTACCCTGTATGTCGGCAGGCTTCCTCAGCCCTACTCTGTATGTCGGCAGGCTTCCTCACCCCTACTCTGTATGTCGGCAGGCTTCCTCACCCCTACTCTGTATGTCGGTAGGCTTCTTCACCCCTACTTTATATGTCGGTAGATTTCCTCACCCCTACATTATATATCGGTAGACTTCCTTGTCCCTATTTTAAAATGGAGGCTTGAAGAGATGATGTAACTCACCTTTCTTCACCCAGATTTCTGACAGGTCGGCCTGCCTCCACAGCACTTAACTCTTTCTGCAGATGCCTCTGTACAGATCCACAGATTCTACGGAAGGAGAAGAAGGCCATGGCCTTCGGAGGGAACACTGCTATCTCATATCTACTGTCTATTCTGCCTCATCCCCTCTTCACTACAATTTGACTGAAATTTTTTTTCTTACCAGACTCACATTATTTACCTCAAGAATTCAGTGTTACCTACATAAGAGTAGTGAATCAAATCATAAGAAGGCATAGCAAGATAGTCTAGCCCTGCTTACAAGAGCTTCAGAACCCGTTATTAAGAAAAAACATTTCTTCACACTAAATACTGAAGCAAGGTTTCCTTGTCTTCGGGTGTCCATGTAGCTGTGTGGGGTGTGTGTGCAGCAAGAGAAAGGTGAGCGGCTGTTTTACTGGGCCATGGTTTGCTAATATTTGTGTAAATATATAAATGGGAGTAGCTTTACTCTTCAAGATTAGACAAAACCCAATAACAGAAAATTGAGATTTTTTTACAGGAATGTTCAAGAAAGCGTAGGTAAGGCATTTTAATACTTGCACTCCACCCCAGGACCATGGATTCATAATGATCTCTTACATTACATAATGCTGAAAGGTTTGCAGAGGGCTTTCCCATGTATTATTTAGTTTCATCTTCACAGTAACACTGTACCAGGTAAAGCAAGTTTTATTATCCCTAGTTTGTGTATGGGGAAATTGTATTCTTTCACAAACAGAAAAACTGAATGAAGAAAATTAATTGAAATGCCCATGCATTACAGGAAATGTATCTGAAACCTGGCATAAGAGGAACTCCGTTTTTGAAATTACCCACTGTTTTGCCTAGAAACTTTCATTTCTTTTATAATATTTAATGTAATTGCTAATACACTGGAGTCAGTGTTTCCAACCTGCAGGGAACCCTCACGTAGATCTATAATTCTTTTTGCTGCTCTTTGCAATAAGGATTTAATAAAGTAATAGGAGCGCTCAACATGAATCCTTTTCCTTTGACATTGCTGAAAAATTTAAGTGACTTTAAACCTTTTAGATTGCCATGGGGTTAATTAAAAAGAAGAGAGAAAAGAACCAAACTCAGTCATTTAGATCTGATTTATTTGGGAAGTTAGATAGGAAGGTGTTACTATTTTTTCCCGGTAGGAATACTTCTATAAAAGTTGCAATGGAAATGGTGAGAACACAGTTTTATGGAGAAAACTTTGCTTTTTAGCAAAGTAGCTCCTTGGAGAATTATTACTTTTATATAGGTGGTGATTCTCTTTATCCCAAATAACACTTTTTGCCTTAAGGTTTCTTTTGTTTGATATTAATAGTTACACAGGCTTTCTTTTGGTTAGTATTTCCTAACTCTTTATTTCCTGTCCTTACCAATTAAATAGATCTCATTCACACACCATGTAGCTGGATTTATTGGTTCCATTACAATCTCTCTATATCAATTAAGTTGTTTGTTTTGCTTACATTGTTATGATAATGGATATATTTGGACTTATTTCTATAATCCTAATTTGTGTTTTCCATAAATTATACTCTTTTCTTTCTTGTTTCTCCCCTTCACCGCCCTCCCCCCCATCTTTCCTTCTGTTGGATTAATGGAGCTTTCCTTGATTTAGCTCCACTTCTTTTCTTTTAGTATGTACTCTTAACTTGTCACCTTCTTAACTGACTTAGAAAACTCGAAAGCTAATCAAAATATCTCCGCTACTCTTCAATAATATAAGAACCTTTGGTCTTTTTCCCCAGATCACCTTCATTCTCTATTTACTTTGTCTTACGTGTTTTTCTTGTCTAGTATGTTAGTTCCTTTTTCCATTTTTCTTCCCTCATTAATTGTTATTTTTACTTACTGTCTGGTACAGACAATGTTTCCTCAGATTCACTCATGTTTTTACCACTTACAGTAATAAAAATGCTTTCTGCAGACCACTTCTTCTTTCTGAGTCCAATTTCCTTCTTTCTTTAATAGTTTTTTTTGTTTATTGAGGCTCAGTCTTCATCTGAAAAACATTTTTATTTCACCCTTGGTTTTCAATAATTCTTTAGTTGGACATTAAATCCTAGGTTACCCCTCTTTTCCCTCAACACTTTGGTAATGGAATTCCATTTTCTCCTGGTCTTTATTGTTGTTGAGAAGTGTTATCAGTCCAAGTAATCTGTCTTTTCTCATGGGTTGCTTTTAAGATTTATTCATCTTTAATACTTCATTGTGTGTATTTGTGTGTGTGTTTTAAAATTTAATTGTTTGAGGCACTTGTGGTTTTTGAATAAAAAAATTCATGTCTTTCCTCAGTTCTGAAAACTACTGAGTCATTAGTTTTTGTTTTTGTTTTTTTAAAAATATTGTTTCCTTCTGTCCATTCCCCCTTGTCATGCTTTCTGATGCTCTGATTAGAAACATGTTGAGGGGCCCCTGGCTGGTTCATTTGGTGGAGCACACAATTCTTGATCTTGGGGTTGTAAGTTTGAGCCCCACATTGAGTGTAGAGATTACTTTAAAAAATAGAATCTTTAAAAAAGAAAAGAAAGAAACATGTTGAACCTTCTCATTTTCTCCTTCTTCTCATTCCTTCATCTCTTAATCTCTCCTTCATATTTTCAATCCCCTTTCTCTTTCTGTTATAGTCTAATGAGTTTCTTTAGATATATCTTTCAGTTCATTAATTCTCTCTTTAGCTGCTTTTAAGTTTTTTTTTTTTTTAAGATTTTATTTATTTATTTGAGAGAGAGAGAATGAGAGACAGAGAGCACGAGAGGGAAGAGGGCAGAGGGAGAAGCAGACCCCCTGCTGAGCAGGGAGCCCGATGCGGGACTCGATCCCGGGACTCCAGGATCATGACCTGAGCCGAAGGCAGTCGCTTAACCAACTGAGCCACCCAGGCGCCCTGCTTTTAAGTTTTTATTTAATTGGTTCATGAGGGTTATTTGTTTTGTTTTGTTTTTGGCATATAAGCAACACAAATTTATTTCTCGTAATTCTGGAGGCTGGGAAGTCCAAGATCAAGGTGCTGGCAGCTTCAGTGTCTGGTAAGGGCCCACTTCCTGATTCATAGACAGCCATCTTCTTGTTATAACCTTACTTGATGAAAGAGTCAAGGAAGTCCTCTGGAGCCTCTGTTAACAGGGCTCCACTCTCATGACCTGATCACCTCTTAAAAGCCCCACCTCCAAATATCATCACATTGGAAATTAGGTTTCAATATATGAATTTGGGAGGTGGGGGGACACCAACTTTCAGTTTATGTACTCCCCATTGTCTGCTTCCCTTTCCCCATCAGCCCTATAGACAACCACTTTACTTTCTGTCTTTATATATTTGTCTATCATGGACATTTAATTCAGTGAGGGTTTTTTTTTTTTTTTACAATGACTTTTTTTTTTCATTTCTAGAAGTTCCTTTTGGTTTTCTTTTCTTTTTTAAAAAGACTTATTTATTTATTTGAGAGGGAGAGAGAGAGAGCGAGAACATGAGCAGTGGGGAGGAGCAGAGGGAGAGGGAGAAGCAGACTCCCGGCTGAGCAGGGAGCCCGATGTGGGGCTCGATCCCAGGACCTCGGGATCATGACCTGAGCTGAAGGCAGATGCTTAACTGACTGAGCCACCCAGGTGCTCCTATATTTTCAATTTCTTGTGTGAGCTGGACTCAGTAAGATATGAACAGAACATAAATTTAATCTTTCCCCAACTACCCATTAAACCCAATATATAATCTGGACTTTTTCTTGCCTTTTGGGTGAAATCTTAGGCAAGTCTCATAAATGTTCTAGTTATTATTAGATAATCAGGCATCTTGTGATTACTTTTAGAAACAAGAACAGCCTTATTGCAGTAATTGTAATGTCCTACCTGGTATAATAATTAAATTTCTGAATTTCATTTAAAGTTAAAATTTCTCTCCTTCTAAGGCTTGTGTTTTTCCAGCTGGAAAGCCTGAAGTAGGAGAGGGAAACCTGGTGGTCTTTGTTTTTCTTTTTCCTTTCTGTGTCCCTCTACTCAATTGTCTTAGTTTCTAACCTCTCGGGATCTAGCCAGGAGGAATACAAGTAAGGGGGCATTCTTATATGGCTGGTGCTATCTTGTCTGGCTTTGGTACTCTCTGGATAGTAAATATTCAATAGTTGTTTCTTTCTCTCACAGGACTTTTCTGGGTTTCTCAGAGATGACTCACTTCCCCAAAACCCCTGCCTCCCAAAACCTTTAGAAAAAGATAGCTGCAATTTCCATGAGTGGGCAAAGCCTTATTTGTAGCCAAGTGCTTACTTTCCCAGTCTTGGCCCTGGAGCCCTCATCATGCACCCCCATGGACTACTTTGCTCTCAAGCAAAATCCCCTTCAAACTAGCCTCAGACTGATGGCACATTGTGTGGATCTTGTTTGAATCACGGAAACACAACTCTGTGCTGCCTTGGGTGAAAGTGCATTGGGCTCCCAGTGTAGCCCTCTTTCCTCCTCTGTGCTACCCGCAGGGTGACTTGAACACAGTTCCTCATTCCAGTCCAGATGTTCCCCCAAAATCTAGGATAGTGTCTCTCAACATTTAATGCACATACCAGTCCCCTGGGGAATACTGTTAAAATCAAAGTCTGGTTCAGTGAGTCTGAGTTGGGGTTGAGATTCTGCATTTCTCACAAGCTCCCAGGTGATGTCCATGCTGCTGATCTGTGGACCACAGTTTGAGGGTCTAGGGCGTATATGTCAAGTTCACTGAATGGTGTTCTCATTTGCTTGAGACGAGGAGGAAGCACCTTGGTCCTTTACCTGAGGTCAAGGGAGAGAAAACATCTCCGTAGCTCAGTAACATTTTCCAAAGAAATCCCCTTGCTTGACCTCTTCCACTTTTACCCTCTTGTAGGTTGTGGGGGACAGACTGCCTGTGTTGGAAGAAAGAGTTGTACAGTCATTTATATGTTGTGCAACTGCGGTCTAGCAGGTCATCTTAGACTACAAGGTCCTGCTATCTATTCTGTTCTGGGCATTTGGGGCTTCAGTCAAATCTGATAAGGAGAAGAAGCTATTAAAGCAACTTATTAGAATCATTTCATTTTTTATTAACTTAAAATTTATGTTATGAAAATTTAAAAATATATCTAAATGTAGAGAGAGTCATAATTTAATACAGACGTTCAGTGTGAAGATCACTGATTTTTGAGAAATCAGGATATAGAACATTTTATCCCCAGAAGTTCTCTTGGGCTCCTTTCCAATGAATCCTCTGACTCTGATTTCTATCACCATACCTTGGTTTTGTTTGTTTTAGAACTTTGTATAATTAGAATCATATAGCATGTCTGGAATCTTTCATGCAACCTAATGCTTTTGATATTCTTCTCAGTTGTTGCTATGTCAATAGTTCATTATTATTTTTATTGTCAAGTAGTATTCCATTGTGTAGTTATACAAAAAGGTATTCATTTAACTGTTGATAGACATTTGTGTTATTTCCAGTTTTTAGCTATTACAAATAAAACTGCTTTGAGTACTACTATACAAGTCTTTTTGTGGGCATATGTTCTTACTTCTCTTGAGTAAATAATTACAATTGGAATTGCTGAGTCATAGAGCAGGTGTATGTTTAAACATATAAGAAACAGTCAAATAGGTTTTCAAAATGGTCATACCATTTTATACTCCTATTGGCAATATACAAGACTCCCAGTTGGCTCACTTTTTGCCAATATTTGGTATTTTTAATCTTTTTACATTAGTCATTGTGTGTGTGCAGTGGTGTCTCCTGACAGTTTTAATTTGTGTTTTGCTGTTGACTTTTGATTACCTTTTCGTGTGCTTATTAGCCATTTCATTTATATTCTTTTGTGGAGTATCTGTTCTAATAGTGTGCCCATTTTTAAATTGTATTTTTTTATTATTTATTTGTAGGAGATCTTTGTGTATTTCAGATGCAATTCCTTTGTCAAATTCTTGTGGGACAAATATTTTTTCCCAGTCTATGGATTATATTTTCATTTTCTTAATGATATCTTTTGAAAAGAAGTTTAATTTTGAAGTCCAATTTGTTATTTTTTTTCTTTTCTGTCAGTGCTCTTTGTTTCCTGGCTAATAAATGTTTACCTATATCAGTATAGTCTCCTATAGTTTCTTCTAGAAGCTTCATAATTTTAGCTTTTTTGGATAGGTCTATGATTCATTTTGAAATAATTTTTGACATTAGATTGAGGTTGAGGTTCATTTTCTTTCCACATAGATATCTAGCTGTTCTGGGGCCATTTGTTGAAAGACTATGCTTTCTCCACCGATTTACCTTGTTGAAAATCAATTCACCATGTGTGTGGTGACCTGCTTCTGAACTCTATTCTGTCCCACTGACCTACTTATCTAACCCTGCATCACTATCATGCTATCTTGATTACTGTAATTTTATACTCTTGAAATCAAATAGTATAAGTCCTCCAACTTCGATCTTTTTAAAAATTGTTTTGGCCATTTTAGGTCCTTTGCTTTCTCATATAAATTAAGAATAAGCTTTTCAATGTCTATCAAAAAAGCCTAGTAGGATTTTAATTGAGATAACTTTGATTATAGAGATTGAATTGGGGAAAATTAAAATCTTAACCCATCAACATGGTATACCACTCCATATATTTCCAATCTGGATGGCCTTTTATTTTGTTTAATTGCCTTTTTGCACAGCTAGAATTTCCTGCAGTATTTTGAATAGAAGTGGTAAAAATGAACATTCTTGCTTTGTTCCCAATCTAAGGGTCAAAGTGTTCATTGCCATTAAGTATGATGTCAGCAGTAGGTTTTTCTTAGATGCCCTTTATTAGAGTGGGAAAATTCTATTTTATTTCTAGTTTGCTAAGAGTATTTTTTAATCAATGGGTGTTAAATTTTGTCAAGTGCATTTTTTGCATTAACTGAAATGATCATGTTTTTTCTTCCTATTCTGTTAATATGGGGAATTACTTTGATTTTTCAAATGCTGAATCAACCTTATATTCATGAGATAAATTTTACTTGGTCATACTGTATTATCTGGATATGCTGCTAGATTTGATTTGCTAATTATTTTTGAGGATTTCTTTTATATATTCATAAATGGCCTTGGTCCTTCACTTTTCTTGTAGTCTTCTTGTCAGTTTTTGCTGTTAAAGCTATTCAGGCTTTACAAAATAAGTAAGGAAGTTTTCCTTCCTCCTCTATTTTCTCAGGAAGTTTCTATAAAATCAACACTCTTTTCTTCTTAAATATTTGATAGAATTGACCATTGAAACTATCTTAACCTGCAGTTTTGTTTGTGAGAAGGTTTTTAATTACATATTCAAATTCTTTGCTAGGCATAAAGCTACCAATTTTCTATGACCTTTTTTGTCAGTTTGGTAAGTCATGTTTCCTAAGGGATTTGTCCTTTTTATCATAAGTTGTCAAATTTGTCAGCATAAAGTTCTCATGTTATTTTATTATCTTTTTGTTATGTGTACACTTGATAGTGATGTCCCTCTCTCATTCTTGATATTGTTAATTTGTGGCTTTCTTCTTCCTTACCTCGACCAATCTAGTGTAGGCTTATCAGTTACATTAATCTTTTCAACTGCTCAGTTTTTAGTTTCTTTGATTTTCTCTGTTTTTGTTTCCTATGTCATTGTTTCCATTTTTAAAAAATTATTTCCTTTCTCTACTTTGGGTTTAATTTGCTCTTCTTTTTCTAGCTTCTTAGATTGTTAATTTTTAAACTCCATTTCTTTCTAATAGAAGCATTAAAAGTTATAAACATCCCTTTAAGTACTGCTTTGGCCAGCAGCCCCTAAATTTTGATATGTAATGTTTTCATTATCATTCGATTCAAAATATTTTCTAAATTCTCTTGTATTTCTTCTTTAACTCATAGGTTTATTTTTAGGTATGTTGCTTAGTTTTCAGATATTTGGGGATTTTCTAGACATTTTTTTGTTTTTGGCTTCTAATTTATTACCCTTTTGGCCAGAGAATAATTTCAGTCCTCTTAGATTTACTGAAACTTGTTTTATGACTAGAATATGGCCTATCTTCTGACTGTTACATGTGTACTTAAAAACATATATATTTTACAGTGCTATTTTATAGCATTATACCCATAATACGGGTTTATAAATAATAATAATGGGTTTATAAACCCATAATAATGCTTTATAAGTGCCAATTAAGTCAAGGTCAGGTTGGTTGATAGTGTTGTTCAAATCATCTATAACCTAATTTTTTATATTTTATATGTTTTATAAATATTTTATAAATACTAAGAAACAGTACAGTATAGTCTCCAACTATGTGGATTTGTCTATTCTTTTTAGTTATATTAATTTTTATTTCATATATTTTGAAGGTCTGTTATGTGATGACTCCTTTATCATCATGAAATAACACTTTTTTTTTTCTAATAATAAGCTCATCTTAAAAATTGCTCCAGTATACTACTTCTTTTTAATTCTCACTACATTTGGAGGTAGGTAACTTTGTTCCACTTATAGCTGTGGAGACTGAGTGAAACTGGGCAAGACTGTGTAACCTAATAACTATGGTGGAACATACTAAAGTTTTTGAACTTGACAGCAAGTCTTAGAAGTTATAGATACTTTGATTAATACAATCTTCTATGATAAAGTTCTATAACATGTCTTATTTTTATCTTTTTGGTTTTCAGTACTTTTTAATTGATGTTTATTCCTACATACATGAGTCATTATTCTCCTTACTAATAGTCATAATTCCCCCTCATAGTTATTTGCCTCCACTATATCCAGTCCTACCACAATACAATATAATGAAAGGAAATCATACCCCAGTAATAAAAAAATTAAGATTTGAGCCTCCTAAAATATCTTCTATTATAGCAAAATAATTTATCATGACATCTTCTTGCTTGTAAGTAAAATATTTAGTAATGATTGAAAAGCCAAGTATAAAATTACTTGATACAACTATTATAAAATGCTTCTTTCATAAAATTACAAAATCCCATTTTATTTTATACTATATTTTATTTTATATTGTGTTTTATGTTATATTTCTAGTTTCAAACTTAATCACATTAAAAAGAAGACTCAAAACTTCTTAGCCCTTGATCTTCCATTTTAAATGAATCCTCTATTTTATTTTATTTTATTTTTTTTAAGATTTTTTTATTTATTTATCTGAGAGAGAATGAGAGACAGAGAGCACGAGAGGGAAGAGGGTCAGAGGGAGAAGCAGACTCCCCGCCGAGCAGGGAGCCCGACGGGGGACTCGATCCCGGGACTCCAGGATCATGACCTGTGCCGAAGGCAGTCGCTTAACCGACTGAGCCACCCAGGCGCCCGAATCCTCTATTTTAAATGGACTAAAGGTTAACAGCTCAAGTTGTTTTTATTTTTTTATTTTTTAAAGATTTTACTTATTTATGTGACACAGAGAAAGAGAGGAATCACAAGTAGTCAGAGCAGCAGGCAGAGGGAAAGGGAGAAGCAGGCTCCCCACTGAGCAGGGAGCCCGATGCGGAACTCAATCCTGGGACTCTAGGATCATGCCCTGAGCCGAAGGCAGACGCTTAACTGACTGAGCCACCCAGGCGCCCCTCAAATTGTTTTTATAGTGCATTCATGTCTTTGTCAAATGTGTTATCATTCAAATTATTCAAGAACATTAAATATTAATCTGGCCAGTATTTATCAAATCCAATTGAAAAAATCAATCCCGGATATGAGAATGTTAATGTCACATTACAGCTTTCTTTTGCAAAACAAGGAAACAAGTTTAGTGCATAGAGTGCAGAAAATTCTAACAGAATTTATTTACAACTACTTCCTTTTTCTTTATCAGGTTTACCAGAATAAATATTTGTGCAGCTGAAAGTGTTGCTAATAGCAAGTTCTTGGTGCCTGCCTCAGGCAAGGCAAATACCTAGTCGATAGCTTGAGCACCAGGTTTGAGAGAAGTTAGCCTACAATACAAGGGGTTATCATTGTCCATGGCTTCAGCCTTGTCTGAGTGGACCCTCAGCACCCCACGTTGTTGAATATATGCAACCTCCATGATGCCCTCTTAAAATATCCCGGTGTAGTGTATACACATTTCTCAGGCTGCAAACTTTGCAGGAAAACATATAACTATTTTTCTAAAAGTGAATCTAAATTCTATCTTGAACCTCCTATTTCTATCATTGACAGAGAATTGAATCCTGTTACCTTCCATGTAAACTCAGGCCAATTCAGTGGCCTTGGTCATTTGAAGTTTATACTTTGGCTTCAGCCCCTCCCATTTCTTTCCCTGTTGTGGGTTCTAAGTTCTGAATGGACTTCGCTGGGTTCAGATGTTGGGGTGGAGCGGGTGGATAATGAGAACCTGCTTCACTACATCCTTTTGAGAAGTGATCCCCCGTCCTAATCATACTGATGTCTGTCCCTGCTGCATCTTCTGCCTATATTTCCCTTTAGGTACTTTTCTGCAAGGAACTGACTTCGGTGCTGTTCTGCATCACTCTGGGGCCCACAGAAAACTCAGAGAGAGTGGATTCAGTTCGTCCTGTGTTTGGCTATGCCATGTCTCCACTCTGGTATCCTGTTACCCTCTCACAGTGGCGTGGAGCTCACATGTAGGAATGGTTCCTATACAAGTCTCAGATGGACCGCAGGACATAGGACTCTGTATTTGTGCTGGTCAGGAGAGGCTAGGTTATGCTGCGGTGACGAATACCCCCAGATCTCAGCGGCTTAGAAGGACAAAGGGTTACTTCTTCCTTGGGTGTCATTCAGGTCAGCCATGGTGCTGCTCCACACCCCCTTCCCTCCTGGATCCAGGCTGATGGAGCTGCCTCTCTATGGGACAGCACTGATGCCAGGTTAGGGAAAAGAGAACTCAGAGAACTTTCCCTGCTCTGCAGGGAGCCCGCTTCTCCCTCTCCTCCCTGTTTGTGCTCTCTCACTGTCTCTCCTTCCCTCTCTCTCAAATAAATAAATAAAATCTTAAAAAAGAGAGAGCGAGAAGTGCAGTGTTTGCTTGTGGTAGCTCACTAGCCAAGCTCACAGGTGTGAGAAATCAATATTCCAGTGAGTCCCCACAAAAATGAGTCAAGCAGAAAATGAGTAAAACAAGAAGCTAATCTTTCCCCCCTTAGAATCTGGTTTCTTGGACTATGTAAAATTGAACAAACCCTCACAACTCAATTTGACGATATGTTTTTCTTATTCGTAGTTACTTATGTTTGAAAAGGCATGTGATCCACACGACTATTTATTTATAAGAATTTAACACTTAAAATATTATTTTTAGAAAATTTGGGTTACAAATGTTACACATGTTCATGGCAGAAAATTTTGAAAATATAGCATATAAATATATATAATATAGTGTATAATATAGTATATATACTATATAAATATAGTATATAAAATATAAAGTATATAAAAAATAAAAATGTGCGTAATCTGGCCTGCCCATAATATATACAGTTAACATATAGGGGTATTTATTTGTGGTAGTTTTTCTTTTATGTAGGCAAACACATTTTCAAAAGAAAGAAAACAGATTTAGTTAAATAGTTTTGTATTCTACTTTTTATAAAAATTTAATATGAAATACAATGGGTATTTCAAAATATTCAATAATTATAAAATAGTTTTTTTATTATTGATTATTTTATGTGATGCCAGGAAAATGAGGAAAATGATGCCAATTAAACACAATGCTTTCTTATCACTATACCTTTTATTTTATAATTATTGAAAGAGTTTTCTGAACTTATCTCAAAGTACAATTTACTTATTTTTATTCTTTTTTTTTTGTAAATGGGTATTGTAATTCCTTTTGTAATACCCTTATGAAATACAATGGGTATTGTAATTCCTTTTGGGGTGACAGGCATGTTTGGGGACATAGAAGCATTGTGAATGTACTAAATGCCACTGAATTATTTATTCACTTTAAAATGCTTCATTTCATGTTATGCAAATTTTGCTTAAATAAAACAAAAATAAGAAAATTCAAATGAAATAGACACATTGAAAAAAATCAGTATTATGATGAGTATCTTCCTATGTCATTATATATTCTTTGAGAATATCATTATTAAGGCTGGATACCATTCAGTCCTATGGATATATGATAATTTATTTTTTTATTTTTATTTTTATTTTTTATTAATTCATTTGAGACACAGAGTTACAGAGAGAGAGAGAGCATGAGCAGGGGGAGAGGCAGAGGGAGAAGCAGGCTCCCTGCTGAGCCAGGAGCCTGACGTAGGGCTTGATCCCAAGACCCTGGGATCATGACCTGAGCCGAAGGCAGACGCTTAACCATCTGAGCCACCCAGGTGCCCCTTATGATAATTTATTTGGTCAATTTCCTATTGGGCTTTCAGGTTAGACTTTTAGGTTGTTTTTAACATTTCAGTTGTATAAATAATACTGAAATGTTTGTATTTGTACTAAAATCTTTGCGTGCCTCCAATGGTGTTTTTAGGATAACTTTCTGGATATGAATTTGCTGGGTCAAATGGTATGAACAAATGGTATGTGTTCTTGATATATCATAGTTCATCATACCCAAGGTCTCATAAATTGTAACGTGCGCCACTGTTTTATGTGATGCCAGGAAAATGAGGAAAATGATGCCAATTAAACACAGTGCTTTCTTATCACTATACCTTTTATTTTATAATTATTGAAAGAGGTTTCTGAACTTATTTCAAAGTACAATTTCCTTATTTTTATTCTTTTATTTTTTAAGATTTTATTTATTTATTTGACACAGAGAGAGCGCGCAAGTAGGGTGAGCGGCAGGCAGAGGGAGAGAGCCTGATGTAGGACTTGATCCCAGGACCTTGGGATCATGACCTGAGCTGAAGGCAGATGCTTAACAACTGAGCCACCCAGGAGCCCCAGCTTATATTTTATTCTTGTGTATCCAGAAAGAAGAAGCAAAAACCCTGGCTAAGGTATTCATTCCTGAACTTCCTTATTCTTTGGAGTCACTTTTTGACTCTCTGTGGTCCTGGGCCTGAAAGTATCGGAAGCATTTGGATGCAGCGTATATTAAAAATGTGCTCCACTCTTGGCTCCAGGATTTCTTCCAAGAGCTGACATCCAGTATTCACAACTTGGTGCATATAGGCAGCCAGCGGTAACTAAATCACAAGTGCTGCCTGGCTGACAGGAATGGTAAAACGCATCTCAATTTAGAGGTATTAAAATGTGAAAAAACTGTATTCCTGAGAATGAATGGAAGATACTCTATTGCAAATTGTCCACCAGAAAAGTTTTCCCGATTTGTATTCCCACCCACACCACATGAAGTCACCCATTTCCCTTACACCTTAGCTCATACTGGGCATCTCTGTAATCAAAAACCTTTGCCATTGGTTTAGGTGACAAGTAGTCTCCCATTTTCATTTATACTCTTCTTACTATTAGATCGGTTGAAATTTATCTTCATATATTTTTGGTCATTTGTATTTCTTTTTCAGTTGTCCATATACTTGCCTTATTTTTGTTTTGATGTTAATCTTTTAGTTTTCTACATGCCTCTCAATAACTAATGTAGGAAGGGTGTTCATCTTTCATCTATCATATGTTGCAAATGGTTTTTCCCCTAGTTTTTAGTTTGATTTTTAAATTTAAATTTATAGGACTACTTTTATTATGTGTGGGAGTATCTAATTTGCATGCAGTTTACTTAATAATTTCTTCTGTGATTTCTTCCCTTGCTCTTAAGTTTAAAAAAGTTCACTGCAAACTTTATTTTTTTGCTGGAAATTTTTTCTAAAAAATTTTTTATTTTTTACAAACTTTAAATCAAATAAATATTAATCTTTATTTGCTTCTGATTGTTTTATGGTTCTTTCTCATTTTTAACAAACTAACTCTTTCATGCATATGAGAATTGCTTTGATAAGTGTCTAAACTTATTTCTCCCCGAAGGGTCAATGAATTATAGCAAGGCAACTGACTGAATAGGCCTTCCCTTCCCTACTGGTTTAGGATGCCAGCTTCTTCTATACTTACTATGATTTGTATATGGGATAGCTATTCTGGTCTAATGTTTTGTCTTCCTAGTTTTGTACCAGTGTCATATTGTTTTAATTATTAATTAAATTCACCATATAATCTAACCAACCGAACTAGGCTGCTTTTGCATGTGAATTATGCCTGCATGACAGGCTCAAACCTGAGTCTAGGGGCACCGAGTCGGGATGCTTTTATAATGTATTTTCATTTTTGCTACAGCAAGATTCTCATCATGACTTTTGTTTTCAAAATTGGTTACTCTTTTCTAAAGCATAAAAATACACAGAAATTAAGCAGTGATAAGATGAGTATCTAAGAAGTATTTTTGAATGATTCACACACATCATATGAAATGGTTTGCTCAATTTAAATGAGCTTGAGTCTGATTTTTTATTTTTTGGTATTTATTGACTATTTCTGTGACTTTCTGTTGCTTTCCACTTCGAGTTACATGCAATTGAGCTGTACTCTACGGGGCCATCACCTTACTTATGCCATCTCTCTTTTCCTTTGGATTCTACAGAGTTAACCTGCTCAGTCTTTCTCAGAACCTTCTAGCTAACTGTTATTTCAGGTACCACTTACATCCCTCATGCCCTTCCACTTTCTCACACTGTTCATCTGCTGTAGGCATCTTCATTGCCAATTAGTCCAGAGGAGCAAAAATTTAACAGAGATTCAGCTCAGACTTCCCAAAGTTGAGAATGACAAGTCTATGAATTTCTGCTCATGCGATCAGGGGGCAGAGGAACATGAACCTCTTACCATAAATCCTGAGAGGGAAAGAAGTCTTGCCTGAGTCCTGTATTGCTTCTCACTGTAGTAGGTGGCAGGCTGAGTTTTAGTTTTATTTGTTTACATATTTATTTTGCAGCATTTATTCCCTGCTAAGTAGACATTGGTGGACAGTTTCTTCAAGGCTATAATTGCTCCTTAAGCCATCATAATTCCTTTCCATCAAGCACTGTGGAATGCCCCTTTCTTCCCCTTATAGAAACAATGTTATAAATTTTTGTATCTCCAGGAACACAAAACACAACACTCAGGACATAAGAAGCTGATCAGCAAATGTTTGTTGAAAAAGTTTTGAATGACTTTCCAGCCGATGATCTTCAAGGCAAAGTATACCTTCAGCCTTGGTGTTCGTCATTTTTCATATTAACTTTAGTTTTACTAATAAAAACATTTTGGTAGAGAGGTGAGACACCACAGAGACCCTACAAGGACTTAAAGAAGGTTCTGGTGGATAATCCCACCAGAAGCTTCTTTTCAAAAATGAGAATTTAGGGCCACATCTTTCTTTTTACTTGTGCTTGGCCTCTTGTCACTTTTTTTTTTTTTTTTAAAGATTTTATTTATTTATTTGACAGAGAGAGACACAGCGAGAGAGGGAACACAAGCAGGGGGAGTGGGAGAGGGAGAAGCAGGCTTCCCGCTGAGGAGGGAGCCCGATGCGGGACTCGATCCCAGGACCCTGGGATCATGACCTGAGCCGAAGGCAGCCGCCCAACGACTGAGCCACCCAGGTGCCCCCTGCCTCTTGTCACTTTTGTCCTTTCCTGCCCATAAGTCTATAAGCTGGATGTCCTCCCTGCCTCTTTCCCTCTGCATTTCTTTTCTGGCTCACTTTCTTGCCTTCCCCTCACTTCTGACCCACATTAGTTAAAAAAATCATCTAGCTAGAATGTCTGTTTCCTTTTGCAACCCAGCTCACCATGTTCCCTTGTCCTTTCTCCTTTGTTTAGGACTCATATATTAAAGGTAATCACATTTGGCTTTACAGAATCCCCGTTCTCTTTTGCAATGCTCAAGTTCAGGAAGTTCCCAAGTTACAACACAATATGTTTCCCCAGTGCCTTTGCTAATAAGTTGTTTGGAACCTGGAAAAAATTTCCAGCAAAAGAAGGCTTTAACCGGTGTTAACAGTTGCCCATTTACAGTTACAACAACTTACTCAACATACTACACATTAGCATTTGCTAAGTGCTGCTGGTTGCGAATTTTTGTGTTCACCCCGTTGTTGCCCTGTGCTATTGGAGTTGAGCTGTTCACTCCCCCGATCTTGTTCTCATATATCATCTGCCACGTTTTTCCTTGTTCCGGTAAACGTGATCTTTCTTAAGCACTAGCTCTGCAAGTTGTAGCCCTCCCTATACCGTTCATCTGTAGGACGCCACAGGAATTTTCTGAACACCCAGGTGAAGCAACAATAATTTGCACATGTCATTCAAAATTTAGCCATATCCCTGTGAAAGCTGGAGGTGTAGCAGAATGTCATGCCCTCTGGGATGAGGTCCATCACATAAAGAATAAAACATTATTAAAATATTATCTTCAGGGACGCCTGGGTGTGTTAAGCGTTGAATCGTTAAGCATCTGCCTTCGGCTCAGGTCATGATCCCAGAGTCCTGGAATCGAGCCCCGCATCGGGCTCCCTGCTCCGCGGGAAGCCTGCTTCTCCCTCTCCCACTCCCCCTGCTTGTATTCCCTCTCTCGTTGTCTCTGTCAAAATAAATAAAATCTTTTTAAAAAAATACTATCTTCAGAGAAAGCAGGATTTCTTGGATGGTAGGGGGCAGTTTACCATATAGTCCGTGTCCTGGGATATGGTTCCTAGTTGACATACAGGAGGTCCCAATATCAATGTCGAATGAACAATGAACGAATGAACGGCCAAGGCCTACAGGCAGACCTCTGGGCACAGGCTCTCAGCGTTTCCCGAGCTTTTGAAGCATGAGTAGGAAGGAATTCACCTCACAGTATTTCTCTCTGTGAGGTTACCAGAAAGGCCCACACCTTTAGCACGTCTGTGACTTCATTTTGCTTCGCAGAGTTCAGAGAGAACAAAGTCTTGAGCACATTGTTTCACTTCGCATCTTTCTTTACCAAAGGTGGGTCAGTGGAGGCTTTATATTTCAGCTTTGAGAAACAAAGTATCCAGGGCTATTTACCCCAGGAGCTTAAGATGCCTCTTTCAAGAACTTGAAATGTTTTTGAAATTTCCTGTTTCAACAAAAAGGTGCCCAGGAAAGGCTCAGATCAGAAGTACGTGAACATCCTGGGCCTCTGGGGCCTGCCTGCACCCTCGGGTAGCTTTAGGGTTCAAGTTTTAGAGCAAGCATTTGGCCTGGCAGTGAGCCTGCCTCCCCTGGGAGGGTGAGTGTGGGCTGCACTCACCCGCAGCCACTTCAAACAAATCTCTCCCTGGAGAGTGAGGAGAGAGGGACAGCGCTCCAATGCCGCGCTCCGAGGTAGGGCTCTCTGAGCCCCGGCGGGGCTCGCGGTCCTTTAGTGGGTGCCATCTCGTCCTCCAGGCCGGCCACGCTCCTGGGGACCAGTCCCCGGCAGGCTAGCATCCGCAGGAGCGCCCCGGCGCCCCGATCCGTGCCTCGCCGATGGGGGGCGCTCTCCTGTGGGAACGGTCGGACGCCTGGGGCAGGGCGGGGCAGGGCGGGGCAGGGCGGGGACGCGGCCCCTCCGCCCCCTCGGCACCACCCCTCGCTCCGCCAAACTTTCCTGGGGCTCCGGGCGTGTCACAGAGGCCGCTGGAGAGGAGGTGCGCCGCCGCCCGCCCGCCTTGTCCTCCACTGCTCCCTGCGCTCGGCCGGAGCCCGGCCCCCGGTCGCCTTGTCGCGCTCGGCCCCGAGGGCATGCGGCAGCCGCAGGGGGCCCCGCTCCCGGGCTCGGCGGCGGGCGAGCGTGAGCGGTGAGTGCGGGCGCCCGGCGCGGGGAGGGTTCCCGGAGCCCGGGCCGGCCGGGGCGCGCTTGGGGGAGGCTGGGGCGCATCTCCGCCGGGCCAGGCCCGCGGCTCTTCTGGGTTGCGTGGCGGCCAGCCGGGCGCCAAATCCACTCGGAGCACCTGGGACAAGACCGTCTGGGGGGCGCCTCTTGCCCGCCCCGACTGTTTTTCTCGGAGTGAGAAGCCACCGGGATGCAAAATCGGCGTTGCTTGGCGCGTGCTGTGGGCTGGTGGGCCGGGCGCCGGCAGCGCGGCGCAGGCTCCGCTCTGCTTTCGCACAGGTGCTTCTTTTCCAAGTTCGGCCGTACAGCCGTCGATGGTGAACTGAGATTCTCCGGCGGGGCCCAGGGATGTCAGATTTTTCAACCTCCAGTTACACCCGGTACGATGGTGTGTCAGGGAAAAGCTGGAAGTCTGCAAGGCATAAAGATTCCGGAAATAGTGATTATTAACTAACTGGTAACACTGTGAGGGGTGGTGCTTTGTGAGTAAGCGAAGGTCCCCGCGATCCCCCTCACCAACGGCAGACAAAAATGCTTTGTTCTGTAGCAGTGTTACTTTATTGCTTTCCCGCAGCAAGTTGCGACTACCCAAAATTGCTTAGAAGTTTCTCAACTTGTAATTTGAGTAGTGACGGTGAATATTGGAAACAACTTAGTCTTATTAAGGTAGTCATTAAAACGGCCCTCAAAAGCAATTTTTAACTGAGTAATTTCCACGAAATGTGTCCGGGTAATTTGTTATTGTCCTTGCAACGCATTTCTCCCTCCTCACCCCTTTGCTGTCCAGAGTATTACCTGGTCTTGGAATGTTACTTTAGAAGTTAAGAGCCACTTAGCTTCTCACGGTTCCTACTTGTTTGTTTGTTTGTTTGTAAGTCGGAGAGTAAAGTAAATGGCAGTTACAGATGGATGGACCCTTCTTTACCAATAGGTTATCAGTCCGTACACTGCATGACATTTCATTAATGCACGGACTTTCCTGTTGCTAAGCAGAGTTGTCGGATTTTCCAGTGAACTATCTATCAGTCGTTGCTAACCCTGCTTCCCCTGAGACTTTGGATCCAATTTTGTGTGGTCTGAGTACAGGGAATAGAATTTTCCTTCTTTTCAGCTGGAAGTCATACAGTTAGAAGCACACAACCTTGGCTCTGTTAACATCATGCTTGTCTAAACAAACTAGACCATTCTAAAAAGAGCAGCAAACAAATCTTGACAGGTTTATGTACTTGAGATAAGCTTCCAGAGTTGTCTCTTGTGCCTTGAGACTGTATGGACCTAGTATCATGTGCTAGGACATGTTAGATCTGGACATTTAACCATCTGGACATAACTGATATTGATCGTCACTGCCATATAACTAGGAAAGTAGATCATTTGGGCACATTTTAAAAATTTTCTTTGTTATCATTAGCATTCCAAACTTCCTAGCTTTGATTTAACTATAAATGACACGTCCTCTTTTCTAAATGTGTAAACCAACTACCAGCCTCTTTATATTAGATCAGATCTATTTTAGGTATCTGGGGGTTGTACAGGATGTTTGATAGAACGGATCTGCCTATGTTTTCTATAAATGAAGACTGAAATGAAAACAGACATGTGATTGTTTTTTTGTGTACGTTCCTCAGAGCCTGTTTGAGAGTCTACATGTTCATGCTTTCCCTCATTTTTCCAAAACACACACACTTAGGGGGACATGTGTGCACACAGCATTGTAGCCCAGCAGCAACCAAGACACACCCTCTCAAAGTCATACATACATACCCAAGGCGGGCTGCTTCTCCCCCAAGTTCTCCATCTTTTTGATGAGGGGCAGGAAGGCACCATAACTTAAGTCCAACCTCTTATTTCTTTGGGCTGGGGCAAGGGGAATCGTTGTAACTCGAATGGGAATTACTATAACTCAAATTACCTATTAGCCATTCTCCTTGGAGGATACATTAGTTCAGAATGCTTTCTGGCCTGTGATTATCCCCAACAGAGTGGTTAAGTCTGATTGCAAGCTTCTAAATGGCAGAGCCTGGGGCCCAAGGCATTATTAATGCGGTGTAAGGAAAAGAGCAGGGCTTTGCAGTCAGGCCAGCCTTTGTGACCTTGGATACTTGTTCACTTCTCTAAGCTGTAACTTCCTTGTCTATAAAAATGAAGATTATATCCACCTCCCAAGATTAGAAGAGAAAGCACTTAGCAGAGTCTCTGATATACAGGAAGTACTCCTTAAATGCTGGTTGCCATCTTTTCCTCCAAGATAAACACTAAAATATTGAAATTTCTGTAAACATGGGTGCAAATGTACGTTGTTCTGGCCAGAGTGCAAATGTAGATCCCCAAGGTGTAGGTGACTTAGAGGTGTTCCCCATACTTTCCTTGCTTGCTCTCCCCGCCCTCTTGGTCCTTTTGCTCTTCCCTCCATCATTCCTCCTGCAGGTACTGAGCCTCCTCCCCTTTGGCCTTGCTGGTCCTTTGTTGCTCATCCTGGATTCTGCATGGACGTGGAGGTGTCCCCTGGAACTTAGTCCTGCCGGGGATGAGGAAGGTGGAGGTGAGGGGTGTGGCCCTGTCCACAGAAGCCCTGAGATTTTGTGCTTTTACAATGCTGAATTAGAGAGGCAGTTGGAGTACAGGGGTCTGGGTTCTAGTCCCAGCCCCACCTTTGTGAGTTCTTGTGACCTTGAATAAATCGCTTGTTGTCCTTGAATCCATTTCCCCATTCGTGTACCGGGGATGATAATTCCTTTTCTACCTACGTGCATGTGTTATTGGGTGCCATGAAGTCGTCTATGTGAAAGAGCTTTGCACCCAGTGAGGACTACATAAACGTTGTGGGACACCCCAGGCAGGCTGCATGGAGGTGGTGGGGTCTCCGTGTAGGTGCTGAGTGTGCTGAGCACACACTGCTGCGGGCCCCCCACACCCTCTCTCCTGCTGGAGGGGACTTCAGGGAGGAGATCCTGCCAAAGGTTGCACAACTGCCGTATGGGGAATACATGAGGAACAGAAGTTTCAGGACTGAGATGACCTAACCCTGTGTGATCGGAGGCACAGGGCAAAGTTCCGAAGAAACTGTAATTCCCTCGTAGAATCACCTGTACTGTCTGCAGTGCTTGGTGGACAAAAACACAGAGCCGGCTAACCAGCCAGTGAGTCAGAAGAGCATTGTCATGCAGCTGCTGGACATTGAATGGGGCTGCCTGATGCCATCCTCACTGGCCTGTGCCTTCTTGCTAACTCGGGTCTTTAAGGTTCGCTCTGCGAAGCACGAACCCAACTCAGTGCATTTCCATGCTGCAAATAATTAAGCTAATTATTTAATTGAGTCTGAAAGATGTGTTGCTCTCCACCTGCCCAGCCTGGTGAGCCAGGAGAGGAGTGCCCAGTGCGAGGGAGGTTCTGATTTCCTGGGGTGCACCTACCCCTCTTCGCTCCCCAGGCTGGCGTCCTTCTTATTCCTCTTCCCTCTTTATCTGCTGACCCTGCCTTTGCAGTACCTGACCCCCGTCCTCCCGACCTGTCTGCCTCTTGCCTTGAACTCCTCCCTTGCCTTGACCCCTGACATCACCCAGTTCCCATGGACCTTGCCTCCCCTCCTCAGATGTGAATCATTCATCCACCTGAGATTGAGCCAGACTGGGTGTCACTCTGAAAAACAACCTGCCCCGGACAGCCTGCTCCACCCCTTCCTAAGGATGTTAGTCAGCCCCCCTACTTACTCATCAACTAGTCCTGGGTCTTTGTTGTTCTCTGGGACATTAGGCTGGAGGTGCTGCTAGTCCTGGCCTTTACTTAGCCCCATGCAGATTCTGTGGTATCATCGGGGATGGCTTGGCAGGTGGCAGGGCTGGGTTGGAGGGCACTTTAGCCCCTCTGTAAATGCCACCAGTTGGTCCAAATAAACATGCAGTCTAAACAAAAGCAGTGGGCTTGCTTTGTAAATAAAGCTTTAAGGTTTCCCTGGTCTCCCCTTACAAACAGGCTGCCCCAAAGCCCTTCCTCTACAGAAATTCTGCAGCTGGGGGTGCCTGGGTGGCTCAGTCGGTTAAGTGTCTGCCTTCAGCTCAGGTCATGATCCCAGGGTCCTGGGATCGAGTCCCACGTAGGGCTCCCTGCTCAGTGGGGAGTCTGCTTCTCCCTCTCCCTCTGCCCCTTCCCCCTGCTTTCTCTCTCTCTATCTCAAATAAATGAATAAAAATCTTAAAAAAAAATTCTGGAGCTGCCCCCAGATAGACTCAGACCATATAAGTCAAAGGTGGGCAGTAGAGTCAGTCAGAGGCATTCGTCCCCCGAGGAGAGCTAAAGAAATCCAAAGTTAAGCTCTTGTGGGTAACTGGTTGTTGAAGACCAGTTACCCAAAGTTCAGATAGAGAACTCACTGACTCATTTGCCTCCTGCCCTGGTTGATTTTTAATAGGTTAGTCCTTTGAATGGGGGCCCTTTCCCTGGACTAAACTGAAAATAAGTATGACCTTTTTCTATATCTGCATGGCATTTGGATTAGTCAGGGTTCTCCAAAGAAACAGAACCAATAGAACATAGATATAGATAGATAGATATGCATATAGATATGTGTGAGGATGCTTATTATAGGAATTGGCTTATAGGGTCATGGAGGCCGGGAAGTCCCATACTGTGCCATCTGTAAGCTGGATAACCAGGAAAACTGGTCATGTCATTCAGTCTGAGTCTGAAGGCCTGAGAACCAGAAGCACTGATGTCCAAGGACAGCAGAAGATGTATGTCCCAGTTCAGGCAACAGGGCAAATTCGACCTTCTTCCACTTTTTTTGTTCTATTCAGGCTCTCAGTGGAAGATGACACCCAGTCACATTGGTGAGGGTGATCTTCTTAACTTAGTTTACCAGTTCAAATGCTAATCTCTTCCAGAAGCACCCTCAGGGACACACCCAGAAAATATTTTACCAGCTATCTGTGCATCCCTTAACCCAATTATGTTGACACACAAAATTAATCATTGTACCACCAAATCAGGAAATTGACATTGGTCCAGCTCTCTACGATCCAGTCTACAGAAACCATTCCGATTTCATCAGTTATCCCCCAGATGTCTCTTTTCTTGCTTTATCTAGGATCCGAGCTACATTTATTTGTCATGTCTCTTCTGGAATAGTTCCTCCGACTTATTCCGTTCCTGAGGTCCTTGCAGGTGTTACAGGTCTCACACTCTGTAGGCAGATTCTCCATCTGGGTCGAGCAGGTGTTTCTTCAGAACCAGACTCAGGTCATGTGTCTTTGGTGGTCCCCTGCTCTTCTCGGCACATCACATTAGAAGGTGCGCCATGTCAGACTGTCCCACCACTGAAATATTGGCCTAGAGAGCCTGGTTATGTTGGTTTCTGCCAGATCCTCTCACCTTAAATTCACCATTTTTCCCTTTGAAATCTGTTGGTGTTTGTGGGGAAGTAGCCTGAGGTTATGTTAATAGCCTGTTCCTCCTTAAACCTCCACCTACCACCTTTCCCATTCATTGATGACTTCTGCCTGAATCAGCCACCTCTCTGAAGGTTGCCACATGGTGATTCTTTATTTCCATTACTCCTTCTATGTTTACTCATTGGCATTATATTCTAAGGAAGAACTTTCTTTCTCCCTCGTGTATTTATTCATTTCTATTAGCACGTATTCATGGATTCCTTTTGTATTCAAAATGTTGAAATATTACTGTTATTATTTATTTTGATGCTCAACTTGTCCTCATTTGGCCAGTGGAAGTCCCTCTAAGCTGGCTCCTGTGTCCTTTTGATATCCCCATTATTCATTGAGCATTTAAAATGTTTTTTAAATTTTGTATGCTTATTTGAGAGAAAGAGAGAGAGAGCACAAGCATGGGGGATGGCAGAGGGAGAGGGAGAAGCAGACTCCCCATTGAGTAGGGAGCCCAATGCAGGGCTCGATCCCAGGACCCAGGAGCATGACCTGAGCCGAAGGCAGATGCTTAACTGATTGAGCCACCCAGGCGCCCCTCATTGAGCATTTAAAATTTTTCTGGCACCATAAGATATTCCAGGCTTACGTTGTACTTTCCCTGACTTAGTCATTCTCCCTTTCGGTGAAGAATGATATAAAGATACGGAAGGTTGATATGCCCATTGTTTCTGGGGTGTCATTGCTTTAGACCTCTCAGGGGACAGAGGTAGGAAATAGACATATATATATATACACACATATACGTCCATAAATTTTTCTACATTAGGTCATGTGTTATAAAATCATGAATTCATAACAAATACCTCCAACTCCAACCCAACCCTCAGGGATCTTTCTATTCTCACCCCTTTATATCTTTGTACACATCTTCTCTGGCAGGAGGAAGCTTGTAGCCCATTATCTTCAATATTTTTACTAATATTTTACTTATTGTTACCCTGTTTCAGTCATGCTAGCCCGTCTCCCAACCACAAAGGCCATCCTGCCTCCTCTGGGCCTGACTCTGTCGCACTGCCCCTTGTCCTCAGCTGCCAGGCCTGCTCCCCCAGGCCTCTCTGCAGCTTCCTTAGCAGCCTCCGGTCTCTGTGGCTCCCCGGCCACAGCCCAGGCCTCGGTGGTGCCTCTCCCCGCACTGCCTTCTCACTCATGGGCTGATGCCTCAGTCCTGGGGAGGGCAGGAAAGAGAAGGCAAAGGAAGAAAGAGAAAGATGGGAATGGAAAGAAAGCAAAGATAGAAATAGTTTACAAACGTTTTTAAAGCCTTTGGTGCATGCTGCCCCATGGCACTCCCCACAAGCTGTGTCACTTTCCATTCTCACCCATGTGGTCTGCAGATGCCATTTTCCCTAGACTCTTACCAACACTGAGTTTCAGTCACCACCTGATGTCTCTCTGATAGCTCACACCATATTCACCTCGCAGCAGTATGACACTCCGAGTTGTCATCTGACCCGTTAGATCAGGCTTTCTCAAGCTTGGCACCGCCGACATTTTGGGCTGTGTCATTCTCGGCAGCGGGGGCTGTCCTGTGCCTCGTAGCTCGTGTAGCAGCACCCCTGGCCTCCATCCCCCGGATGCCAATAGCACCCCCGGCCATGTCTGCCACACGTGTCTCCGGATATCGTGAGATGTCCTGGGGCAGGGATGTACGGAGGATTAGGTTGAGCACCCACTGCTCTAGATTATGAGCTTCCTGGGGGGATTTCACATCTTTAAAATGTTTGCACATCTCTGTCTCTCTCCTGCATAGAATGAACACTGAGGAAATGTTAACTGGACAAGGATGAGAGGAATCCATGGTGGGGTAGCATTCACCAGGACAGGACCAGTGGAACTCACCCATTACATACTTGGAACTCATCACGTATGCAAACTCCGTGAATATCCAACAGCGGGAAAAGAAAAGGGATGTCAGCACAGCTAAGTCATTACTAGTCTTTCTCAGTTAATTTCCAGTCTAATTTCTTATAAGTCAGATAATTGAATTCTGTGGTCTAGTTCAGCTGGTAGACTATTGTGTTGATGGGGAAAGCAAAATGCTTTAGGAGAAGGCCTTTCTTCAGTTAGATTGTTCAGTGCATTAGAGGTAAAGCTGGTTGCTTGTTCTTCCGAATTTTCTCTGAAGCAGGCAAACTGAGTCATCATTGCTATTTTCTGTTACGGATTTAGAGTTTTATTCTGTTGTTTTCATTGGATTATATGGACTTTTTCCCATAAACTTTTGTCAAAACTTCTAAGTAGAGATACATTTACAAATTTTATTGACACTTGCCGTAATCATATTTCTTCTGGAATCAGTAAATGCTTGCAAAAGGCATTAATGTCATTATGGAGAACAAATATGTGTATTTCATTTCTCATGAGGGCATAGAATTAAGCACTGAAAAAGGGTTCCAGTGGTCAGTGTGGCCCAAGAGTCCGGGGCCAGAAGGATGCGCGCTGGTGAGAGTGAATCAGGCTGTCCCAGTTGTAGTTTTCTTCTCTGTAGTGTGGAGAATGCTACACTGCTCGTCTCACTGGGGGATCAAACGGGAAAAGAGATGGGAATTCACTTTGACCACTGCTCAGTGGTATGTCAATGAATGTGTTTTGATGGATTATTCTAAGATCCAGACAGAGTGGCCTAGAACAGGCATGGTTGCATAATTAGAGTGTTTCAACCCAGCTGGCTAAACTCCTCTTACAACATATTCATCTAAATGTTTTCAGTGGTAGTGAAAAAAACCAGTTCATGACTCTGGACAGGGTGGTAGAGGAGAGCAAGCCTTGGCTTTGGGGTCGTTATGCTGGTAACCTACTCATTCTGAGGGAGGGGTTCCCTCTTTTGGCCTCCCCTTCCCAGAAATCTGTTGAGACCCCCACTTCTTGACCTGTTGGAAACAGGCTTTCCTTGAAGTTTACTGGGCTCTTCTGACTCCTCTGGACTTGGAAGTGGGCTGAGGTCTTTACATTGGCTACTTCATTTTGTTCTCCTTACCCAGTAACCCAACAAGTTAGAGTTTGTCTCCCTTTTACCACAGAGGAAATTGAAACTCAAAGAGGGTAAGTAACTTTCCCAAGACCCTATCGATAATAACTTTAAAGGAATGTCAGATTTAACTCTGTTGACTGTGTTAGGAAGAAGATACTGTTATTATCCCTGTTTTATAGATGAGGAAATTAAGGCATAGAGAGGTTAACTAACTTGCCGGTAAGCAAGGCTTCAGACTCAGGCCGTGTAGCTCTAGAGGCCATGCTCCTTTGCATGTGGATGCCCAGTTTCTCCAAGACCATTTGTGGAAGAGACTGTCTTTTCCCCACTGTGTATTCTTGGCACCCTTGTTGAAGATCCCTTGACCATATACGCATGGATTTGTTTCTGGGCTCTCTATTCTGTTCTGTTGGTCTCAAAGTATGTCTTTTTGCCAGTACCATACTGTTTTAATTACTGTAGCTTTGTAATATGTTTTGAAATCAGGAAATACGTAGCCTCCAAATTTGTTCTTCTTTCTCAAGATTGTTTTGGCTGTTTGGAATCCTTTGTGTTCTATATGTATTTTAGGATTTTTTAAAAAAGTGCCATTGAGATTTTGATAGGGCTGGTTCTGAATCTTTAAATCACAGACTAGGATGGACACTTTGACAGAATTGAGTCTTCCTACCCACTAACATAGCATGTCTTTCTATTTATTCGTGTCTCCTTTAATTTCTTTCATTGATGTCTTATAGTTTTCAGTGTGTAAGTCTTTGCCTCTTTGGTTAAGTTTATTTCTCAGTGTTTTACTCTTTTTGATGCTATTATAAATAGGATTGTTTTCTTAACTTCCTTTTCCATTGTTAGTGTATAGAAATGCAACTGATTTTTGTATGTTTATTTTGTATCCTGCAACTTTACTGAATTCATTTATTAGTTTTTTGTGCAGCCTTTAGGGTTTTCTCTATATAAGATCATGTCATCTGTGAACAGACACAATTTTACTCCTCCTTTTTCCACGTGGATACCTTTTCTATCTTTGTCTTGCTCAGTTACCCTGGCTGGGACTTGCAGTCCTGTGATGAATAGAAGTGGCCACAGTGGGCATCCTTGCCTTGTTCCTGATCCTGGAGGAGAAACTCTTAGTTTCTGACTGCTGAGTCTGGTGTTTGCTGTGGGAGCCATGCTCTCTAATCACTCTTCTCACCTGCTTATCTGCTAGTGTTTGAACCCAGACCTGAGGTCTGTGTTCTTCTACCACAACACATTGTCTCTGCTCTCCCTCCTCCACCCCCTTCTCCATTCCTGCCTCCCTGCTTTGTTTCAAGCCGCAGCAGAAGGAAGTGACTGTGCCTTCAGCTTAGTCACTGTGGCCCTGGGCCCCTTCTCAGGCAGGGAGAAATTCGTTCCTAGACTATAGGTATTTTAGGGTAGATATGGGATGATTTTGTCATCACTCCTTGTTAAATGAAGGTGTCAGAGCATGAACAATTAAACTTCCAGAATGCCAGGTGTATATTCCATGAACTTTTTCAAAGAAATTGAGAGTTACCTAACTTTCTTGGGAAGTACTGTCTGCCATTTATTACCTCCTATGTGCTAAGTGTCTTGCTAATCACTTTGTAAACATTGCTTTAATCCTTCAACAGTCCCATACAGTCGTTGCAGTTATGGTGTCATTTTTATAGAGAAAGGGAAAGGCTCTGGCTGGATCAGCAGTGTGCCAGGTCAGAGCCACTGCTGAGTGTGACGAGCCTCCATCTGCCTCAGGTCCCGCTGATGCCCAAGCTTCTGCTCCTTGCCCCTGATTACCCTGCCCCACCTGTGTCATGGCCTGCCGTGCTTGCCTTGAGAGGGTTTAGTTTACCAGACTCCACGGGTGTAGCCTTTTCCTCTCTAACCTCCGTTTTGTATGCCAGGCTGAAGTGTTCCTTTCTCTCTTAATTCTGACCGGCCAACATCCACTTATGATGGAGGAGGAGAAATGAGAAAACCGCATAAATAAATAAAACAAATAAAACAAACTCGCATTCAGAAGAGGAGACCTGCAGCAGTCACAGGCGCCTAGAAATAATGAAGCCTGCTGGGCAGGAATTACAACCTCCCTGCCCCGGCGGTGGAGTCATCCTGTGGCTGGCCCCTGCTTCTGCTCTCCAGGAGAGGCCTCACGAGGGCTCTGACCTTGACCTTGTTTCCTGTGAAGTTCATCCTGTCCATCCCCCTCTATGGCCATATCTGATATGTGGGGGAGGGTGTGCTCCTTGCGGGGAGAGTGAACAGGGGCCTTTTCAGGCCCAGCTGTGGCTTCTGTGGCAATATAATAACCTTAAGAAGTTCCTAGTCTTTCCGGTCTGTTTGCTTCTAGTCACCCCCACTCATCAGTCACCACATTCACATTGCTTTCTGGACCAAGTTCTTAAGCTTGTTTGACTTCCCAGCTTCTGTGGTTGGCCCACCTCTGTCTTCCATCTTCATCAATCTCTACCTTGAGGGCCTCCAAAACATGGACTTGAGCAGGAAGGCACACCTTCACTCTGCTCTTTACTATAGGCCTGTCTTCCTTTGCTTCCGTGCAACATCTGCTTGAGAGGCCTTCGAGAAAGGCTGTGAGTGGTGATGCTATCTTCTGCTCTTCCTGGTCCCAGGGCAGTTAATGTCTCTCATCTCCCAGTCTCCAGATGCTGTGTGTTCTTTTACACCGTTGCTTACAAACTTACCAACAATTCTTGCCTGAGCTCATCTCTTTCTTGTAATGCTTTGCTAAGAGCTGCAGGGAAGGAACAGCCAATGCATGTTCCCATTCTGTTTCCTTCCAGCACCTTCACCTACAGCTGCAGGCTTCTTGGGCAGAGTTCCCAAAGCACAGTGGCTTGAAAAAGACAGAAGCTTATTTCTCTCTCTTGCTCGCAGTCCCAAGGTGAGTGGTTCGGGTTTGAAGGGTCCCTTTCATCTTGTTTTTCCACCGTGTGCTAGGGCAGTGCTTCTCAAACTCGCTTTGTTTAGAGACTGGTTTTCTTTATCTTCAGTACAGCAAAGAGCAATAGCTGTGGTTTATACTCCACTGATCATGCACTTTGTCTTTCACAGTAATGTCAAAGTGCCGTAAACATTTCTAGGTGTTTATTTGCAATTTTGGTACTTATTTCCTCATTGATAGAAACTTGTCTGTGAACTATGTGGAATCAAGCTCCTCCTCAAGCTTCGCCCTGGTCTGAATGCTGAATGCGGAATCACGGGCCCATCTGTACTACAATTTGCAGGAAGAGCATGAGGGGCACACACGGTGTGTTTTAGGGCTAACCTGGAAGTGGCGAACTTCATTTATGTTCACATTCCATTCCAGAAACTTAGTTCTGTGGCCAACCTAGCTGTAGGGAGGCTGGGGAATGGAGTTTGTTACAACTGGAAAACAATTTGGCAGTCTGTGCCATAGAACATAAAGCTAAATCTGGATACAAAAAAAATAATCATGAGAGGAATGGCAGGGGAGTATACAATTATGAGCAAATGAGTTAGCAGGATGAGTTCAGTGTCCTACCAGGCAGAACAGGACTTCTGAGAAATGGAGTCAAAGGTCCTGCTAGTCCTTTGCAGCCTGAGGGTCAGAGGCCTGCTGCGTGGTAAGGTCAACAAGGGGGAGTTCACTTGAGAAGAGGCTGAGAACCATTCTCGGGGGGAAGCCCAGCAAGGATATACTCAGGTTTGGAGCTGAGTTAGAATCCCCAATATCCAGAGGGCGGGAGCAAGAGCAGATTGAGAGCCCAGAACATTATAGTAGTTAGGACCCAGTGGGGCATCAGGGAAAGGGGTTCTACTAGTCTACCCTGAGCTTAAGCCAAACACCCAAGGTCCTGGCCAGTACGAGTGGGACAAACCCTGTCCCATTCCAAACCTCTCTGCCCACTTCTGAATGCTATACTACAAACAAGGAGAGAGGCCTGAGACCACCATCATTCTAGCTCCCTACATTAAAAACTGGTGTTTAAACCTGCAACTTTATTTTTTTTAAAGATTTTATTTATTTATTTATTTGACAGAGAGAGAGAGAGCACAAGCAGGGAGAATGGCAGGCAGAGAGAGAAGCAGGCTCCCTGCAGAGCAGGGAGCCTGATGCGGGACCTGATCCCAGGACCCTGGGATCATGACCTGAGCCGAAGGCAGCCGCTTAACCAGCTGAGCCACCCAAGTGTCCTGAAACCTGCAACTTTATTTTTTATTGTGGTCTCATTATCTCTAAGAGCTGAAATGAGGGAAGTTGAGAGTTCCAACCTACATATATACTATCTTTAGGGTGACTTTCTTCTTGTTTATCTTGAAGGCAGTCTGGGAGCTTAGCATGAGAGGGGGAGTGTGAGAGGTGTCAGGGCTTGAGATGGTTATTCAGGAGTCACCCATATAGAGAAAATAATTTAAGCAATAGTAGTTAGGGTGGAAGAAAGTTTAAAGGGAAGAGAAGAGGAGGCCGAGAACAAGTCTAGGAGTGTATACATTGTGGGGCTGCTGGGAGAACAGGGGACAGAGGTATTGAGGACAATGGGAAAACACCAGGAAAAGATAGAGTCCCAGAGGCTCAGGTGGGGAGTTTCAAGGAGGGAAGAACTATTTGTCAACCTCCACAGTGAACCAAAGCAAAAGAGGGCTGGAAACCAAGGATTTGAGAATTATTCAATAAAATGGAACACATTTTTATTTTGTGCTGATTACAACCAAATAC
The DNA here is from genome assembly GCF_002201575.2 of Neomonachus schauinslandi. NCBI lineage: Eukaryota > Metazoa > Chordata > Mammalia > Carnivora > Phocidae > Neomonachus > Neomonachus schauinslandi. The sequence continues at coordinate 69,712,046 of NC_058406.1, read as the reverse complement.
TTGTTTGTGCTTCAAAGAACAGGGAGAGAGGATACCAGCTGTGCTTCCAACAGGTTTGGAAGTGATGTCAAGACAAAACAAATATGCAGTAAAGCATCTGGAATGCCATAGAAGAGGTATCTAATATTTCTCCGCCAAATTTCTTGAAAGGATAGCCTACGCTTTCTTCTTACTCCTGGTTATTCAACATAATGTGATCAAGTTTCCAACTCCTCTACTCCCTACCAGCTAACTGAAACTAACCAGCACATGAACCAAACATTTATTGTGCATCTACTCCATGCCCCTCTATCGGGCATCAAATGCACAAACGTAAGTAAAGGAACCGTTCTAGCCCTTGAGAAGCTCACAGTCTGGTGGGAAAGGCTGACTCTGGGGTAGAGGATGCTCCTCCCGTGCTCCTCCCTGGAGTTCTCCCCAACAGTGCCTAAAACAGCGTCTGAATCTAGTGCATAAAAAGTCAGTTCAGGAAAATCAGGTTGTACATGTAGGAAAGTTCCAGTTGTATAGATTTGTCTAGGTTCCAGAGTCAGGGATGGCCTCGGACCTCCCCCAAGCATGTCTGTATTCGTACTGGAGGGGCTGGTGGAGGAGCAGAGGTGAAGAATGCTAGGGTACGAGGAAGCTATTATTGGGATAGGGATGGGTTTATTCCTGAGAAACCCCGCCCCCCCCCCATGCTTTGAGCCTCACAGCTTCTTGGCCTATTCAGGGACTCTGTCAGGCTCATGTCCCCAGAGTCTCAAGACTGTCTGCCATGTAGCCTCGTCAGCAGGGCGGCGGGCTCCGGCTCTTCTGAGAGGGCAGCACTGATGCAGGACTGCTCCCAGCTGGCCCTGCCGCCGGCCCTGCCACGGATGATGGCTCGGCCGTGCCCTCCAACACGTAGCCCTTGCGGCATGTCCGCATTGTTTTTGCCTCGCATAAGGCTACAGTTGTCTCTACCCCCCCCACCCCCCCACAGGCATTATAAAGGAAAGACTACTGATTCCTTTGCCATACCATCGGGTTTCAAACCTGGCTAATCCTTAAGCCCAACCTAACACTTAAATCCGTGGCATCTAAGACCAGCAACACGGTTGGAGTTGGGACCGATCCTGGATGACACGGAAGGACATCAGTGACGTAGACTCCAGTGTGCAGGGATCTGGTGGAATCCAGTGCCGTCACCTGTATTTTATAAAACCCCTATCAGTGGGTAAATCACCCATTGATTAAGTCACCTACCATGTGTAGAGAAATTTAGTAGGGTTCTGGTGCAGGTAAGGGGATACTGAAGGCATCAAGAGAATTGTGATACTGGTCTGTGCCCTCAGGAATACGATTTATTCCTCTTTCCTTCTCTGGGAGAAGGAAACAACCAAGGAAACAACCAAGGAAACAACCAAGAAATGTTAAAGTGTACTAAATATTACTAAAAGATTTAAGAAAATCCATAACATATTAAAACTTTTAAAACAACACTTTTTGTTGTATTACAGTGTACTGGAAAGGGCATCTGTATTCTCAGTGTTCCACAAGAAACACATGATACAGTCAAACTGGTAGCTGGAGCAGGGGGGACGGTAACTTGGTAACCGGGGGAGGGCAGAGTTTATGGAAGCCAACAAGAGATGGCGCAGTATCATCCAAGAGCTGGAAACAGCAAAGAGCAGTTAGCCCCCTCAACCTGAAAGCCAAGGGGAGGGAGGAGGGGAGGGGACAAGGAAAATCAGTCTCCCAGCCTCGGCCTCCTGCCTCCTCCAGATCTCTTGCTGTCCCCCTTGTCCACAGGAGCTGGAGGGCAAGGCTTGCTGATGCAGTCCTGCAGGGTACGGAGCACAAGGAGAAGGGTGGGGGGGGGGGGTCGGAGGGGCCAATGTATGAGGTCAGGCGCAGCACTCAGATGTCTTTTATATACATTTCCACAACCTGGCCACCTTGACACAGGCACGCTCTTTTACCACGAGGCAGGCACAGGGTGGGAGAGGGGGGCAGGCTGGGGAGGGCTGTGAGCCGCCCACTTTTGTGATGAATGCTGCTTCCTGACCAAGGCTTAGAACTCCTGCCCGAGACCCTGTGACTTGTTCGTTTAGCCATAGCAATGCTCTCCTGTAGAACCTCGGAAGCTTTGATTACAGCAACTGCTTCCTATTAGAGCCACGTGTTTTGAAAATATGATTTCCCTTTCTCTACAGAGTTTTAGGATTTAGTCAGGTCTAACCTGGGCTGGTGTGGTCTCTAGAAGCACGGAGGGGGTCACTGCAGATCATAATACTGACCGATAGCTGGTAACAGCGGGGCGGGATTATTGGGAACAAACAGCAAGAGGCTCTTGAATATCCTTTTTAGGACTGGAGGCAGGGGACAGGGTCATGAAATGGAACGAGCAAGGGAATGCAGTACTATGGTTAGGTTAGGACAAATGGTTTGGACCAAGATTTTGTCTCTTGTGGATTTTACGTCTAAAGACACCTGATTTTCTTCTCGTGGGAAGTCTTTGCTGTAAGCAGGAACTTCGAAGTGTCTCAAAATGTATTTTCACAGTGACCAAGTTCTTCGTACAAGAAGAATATCTTTTTCAGCTATAAATGTCCACTCTTTAAATTTTGGCACTTTCCTCCTTCAAAGAGTAAAGCATGTGATTGCATAATGGTCTAAAGTTTATTTCCTATACAATAGAACATACATAGTTATATTCTTTGTAAATATTAATTCTAAGCATTGTGATTAGCATCTTTACTTTTGAGAGGGTCAAAGGACAAAGTGTATCTGTTATCTTTCTAATCTCATGAGGTAGATGGGATTAAAATTGTATAATACCTTAAGCAAACACAATTAAATATTTACATTATATTCTGATAAGTCAGGGAATCTGCTGATCGTATAAAACCTGTGTCTCCTTTGGTTTAGCTCTGTATGTTTTCCGGTTTGCTTTCCTGTTTAATCAAGAAGTTTAAGACAGACTTCAGTCATCAGGGACAACTGGGGAACAATACGTTTGCTCGCAGTTGTTTATTAAACAATCCCTAGGATAGAAGCAGTGTGTATACCGTGGCCTCTTATAAATCCACCCACTCGACGGAGAGCGAGAAAGCCGTGTCTGAGCCAGCTGACTTGTGGCGGGTGGTCCTCCGTCCCTGCAGGGCTCATCCACACGCAGTGGTACAGTGACCTGTTTATTCTGCGGAGCTCCAGCTGCCGTGGTCCCCTGCGGGTCACCACCTGCGGCCGAGGAGGACTGGAGGCACGGATGTTTGTCATTGCCCAAACGCACCCCGTGGGTGCCTGCCCCTCCTCTGTGTGGCGGCTGCCTGGGAGCTTTACTCCCCGTAGAGGCACTGGGTGCCTTGTGGGGACAGACGGTCTCCATCAGAGCAATTTTGTACGCCTGACTTTACCATTCCTTCTTAAGAGACGGAGTGGCGTGCAGTGTAAGCAAAGTTGAGTTTAGCGTTCTTAAGAGAAATGATCTAGGGTACGAAGATAGGGTGTCAGATTTGTACACTTAACAGGCATCCCTAAGTAAACATATTAGCTTTACCCAATGATAACAGAGGCTTCCAGCACTCTATTATAGACAATCTCCATTTACATTGAACCCCAAACAAATTGCCTCTCCTCTGTGTATTTTACCCTAACCCAGGATAGTGGCCGTTCATGAAACACGCGAGCTCTATTTATCTTAAAATTACTGAAGTACAGTGAAGTTCATAACATCCCCTCCTCTCTCTTTTAAATCTATTTTAGTATTTATTTATAGAACGGTTTTATATTTACAGAAAAATTGAGCAGATAGTATAGAGTTTCCGTGTTATACATCCCCTCCTGTACACAGTTTCTCCAATTATTTATATCTTCACCAGTGTGGTACACTTATTACAATTAGTGAACTGATATGGAGACAGTATTATTAGCTGAAGTCCGTATTTTATTCAGATTTTCCTAGTTTTTGTCTAATGTCCCTTTTCTGTTCTAGGATCCAGAATACACATTATATTTAGATGTTATGTCTCCGTTGGTTCCTCTTAGCTGTGACAGTTTCTCAGGTTCTCCTTGGTTTTCATGACCTTGACAGTTTTTGAGGAGTCCTGGTCAGGAATTTTGCAGAATGTCACCCAATTGGGAATTGTCTGAGGTTTTTCTCATGATGAGACTGTGGTTGTGGGTTTGGGGAAGGAAGATCACAGAGTTAAGTGCCATTCTTAACATATATCAAGATTACAGATTGGCAATATGACTTATCACCACTGTTGTTGACCTCAATCACCTCGCTAAAATCATTTGTCAAGTTCTCCACTGAAAAGTGACTCCCTACCCCCACCCCTTACCTTTTCCTGCTGCCCTCTGGGAGAAATTATGTTCCCTTCTTTTAGAGCAGAGTGTCTATGCAATTTATTTGGAATTCTTCTGCATGGGAGATTTATCTCCTCTTTCTTGTTTGTTATTTTATTCTGTCATTTACTCACATCAGTATGCATTAAGGGTGTTTATTTTATACATTTGTTTATAGTCCAATGCTATTTTATTTTGCTTCTCAAATTGTTTTAGCTTTGGCCATTGGGTCCCCCTCTCTTTTGAAGTTATGTTTAAAGAGGAGCCATAGTTTCTGATGTCCCTACACACAAGGGAGAGGTCTCTACTGTGAGACTGCCCTTCAGACCACCCTGTTCAAGGGTGGCAAACTCTATTCCTCACACCTCTCAGCTGCAGGGCTTGGCGCCAGGTCTGTGGAGGGAAATGAAAGAGTTGTGAGATCCAAATTAGAGAGTACGCTGAAGAAGAAAGTAATAATGCTCAGTTTGGATAAACAGGGGCATACAGGCATGTGTGCACAAGGACTTGATTTCGTTCTATGTCTAACAAGTGTTTACTGAGTGCCTACTATGTGCTGGGCATTGTTCCAGGTACTGGGGATGCACCTTAACGACACAGCGCCCCTGACTTCCTAACGTATGGGAACAGACCATAACCACAGTAGTTTCAGGTGGTGAGAAATGCTGCAGAGAGGGACCAAGAAGGACAGAGGGTGGAAGCGCAGCAGGGTGGTGTGAGGTGCTCTTTTAGGGGATGGCAGAGGAGGGATCTCTGATGCGGTGACATTTGAACAGGAATGAAGTGGGGCAATGAGCCTGTGGCTATCTGGGGGAGGAAGTGTCTGGGCAGAGGGAATAGCAAGACTAAAGGCTTTGAAACTAATGGCTAAAATGAACGTCAGGGATCGTATGTGGATTTAAATCTCCCGTGCTATCCTGAATTTGCCGTTAACGTGAATTACTGAAAAGAATTCAGTGAGCAGACGTGATTGCTTATGCAGGAGCGGTCTCTTTTCTCTGGTCGTTGGCACACCGGCTGACCTAATCTCTAACTCCCTTCTGGCTGGGGTTTCCAGAGAGGAGAGAACTGTTCTACCTTTGCAGGCCCTCGGAGATGAAAATATGCATAGCGCCCACTGACCTCATTCAGGATGCATCCAGTTTCGTCCTAGGAGACAGAGGGAAGTGTTATTGAAAGCCAGCTAAAAGGCCAACAGCCCATGTCCTGTAAGATGTAGCTAGAAATAAAAGCTGCTTGAGTGGTTTTCAAATGTCTTAATTTTCATAATTGTTTCCACATTATGGGCTGGCTGAACGTTTTTTCAGAGAATCAGGTTTGGGAGAGTCTAAATGAGAGCTTTGCTCATGAAGTTTTCATTTGGATTCCACATATAGACTTTCTAAACCATCATTTTATGAAGTCTTAAATTACTGAAGTTTGAAGTTGTGGTAATAGCTCCAAAGTTTAACATCTTTTGTTTTTGGGTCACAACTAGCCAAATCCTCTAAACCTTTGGTATATAAAAAAAAAAAAAACAAAAGAAGAAGAAAAGAAAGGAAAAAAAAAGAAAAAAAAAAACCCAGCTTGGGATTTGGTGGAATTAAACTTAGGAACATTAATCTTGAAATTGACCATATTGTGGGCCTACTTACCATAAAATTTGAGAACATATTTTCAGAAAAGTGCCTCTTCTGTGTTTCTCAGGGCTATTAAAAGAAAACAAAGAAACCCTAGGCACACCTGAGTGACTCAATCTGTTAAGCATCAGACTCTTGGTTTCAGCTCAAGCCCCTCATTTGGCTCTGTGCTCAGTGTGGAGTCTGCTTGAGATTCTCTCTCTCTCTCTCTCTCTCTCTCCCTCTCCCCCTCTCGCTCTGCCCCTCCCCATATTGTGTCTGTGTGCCTGATCTCTCTCTCTCTCAAATAAATAAATCTTTAAAAAGGAACCCTAAAGGCTATTTATAATGTCCCCAATTTTTTTTTTTTATAGTACAAGACAGTCTTTGAATGTGTTTTGATTGGATCATTCTATTTTGGTGATTCTATAGTTATTGTAAGTATGACTATAGTTCTTGGTCTGTCTGGTGTTTTGTTTGCCCGGGGAGAGAAAGTGTAATGTTGTCCATAAGCATGGGGTCCTGGGAGTACAGCTTCCCCAACAGAACCCAGGGTCTTCTCTTACTGGTTGTATGACTGTCAGGAAGGGCACTTCAGTTTCCTCATCTGCAAAGTGGGTATGATAATAGTATCTACATCACTGTTGGGAGGATTAAATGAGATAACTCACTAGGCACAAAGTCATCACTCAAACACTAGCAATTAAGAATAGTAATAATGATATGGAGATATTCAGTAACTAACCCAAGAGCACAGTTAAGTGAAGCTGTTCTCTAACTGACCTTCCTAGTGGGTGATGTGTAAGTCAGCAAAGATGTTTAATTGAACTTGTCATTTTAGTGGGGGAAGAGGTAGTATAGGATGGAGATTCATTCATCCCTTCCACAAATGCTGATCCTATGGACGTGATCTTTTTTTTTTTTTAAGATTTTATTTATTTGAGAGAGAGTGAGAGAGAGAGTAAGAACACGAGTGAGGTGAGGGGCAGAGGGAGAAGCAGGCTCCCCTCTGAGCAAGGAGCCCGATGTGGGGCTCGATCCTGGGACTCCAGGATCATGACCTGAGCCAAAGGCAGACGCTTAACAGCTTAACTGACTGAGCCACCCAGGGGCCCCTACAGACGTGATTTTACGAGGCATGGTCCCTGCTGTACTGGAGCAGAACAGTCTAGCTGTGGGGGAATGGGCATAAAAATAAGAGAAAACACGTAACAAAGGATAGGTGCTCTGGTGAAGATAAACAGGCCTCTAGGGTTACTTTGGATTGGTTGGAGAAGGTATCTCTGTGGAGGAGATGTTGAGGCTGGGATCACAGAATCATATTTTAAGGTTTGAGAGAGTTCAAGAGATGATACATTGATCATTTGTTAGAAGCTCCCTAAAGTTTTGGTAATTTGCAGCTAAGAAAATATGGTGATCCGTCATTAGTACGTCCTGGGGACTGTCAACAAGCTTGGCAGCATATGACAGGGAAGGAAAAAAAATCAAAAGCACTAATTCACAGAACTGCCAGTTATTCATTTTTGGAGCTCTGGGGTGATTGCATTAGGAAATGTTTTACAGGAGAGTTGGGGAAAGTGATGTCACAATTTGATTATAGTTGTCAACGTGTAAGGTTTTACAGCTACATGAAATTTTAAGTAGAAAACCATTTTATTTTCATTATCACTGAAAAACTCTAAAGTGTGCTGTGCTGGTGAGAGTAGTAATAATGAACATAGTGAATCCTTGAAGCTTCTCCTTTGAACATTAATTTTGATTTTTTGGAGCTGTATTTGTCAAAGAAAGGTTGAATACATTAAGTAGAATGTGTGTTCTGAAGACAGAATATTAAACTAGCATTTAAAAGTCTATTTATTTATTACAGAAAATGTGGAACAGAGAAAAAACTGGAAAGAATTGTTTTTAAAATTAATTGTTTTGAAATTAGGAAAATTTAAAGTTTTATTGGTAGTATCTTTATACCAACATCTTTCTGACATATTAATTGATATTGCTGATGAGTTAGTCAAGGATAACATAACTTTTAAATTAGAAATGTGTTTCTCTTAGCTATCCAGAGCATATAGCAATTGATCCCTAATTCTACCATCCTTAATGAAGTATTTACACTTTTAAGATTTTTTCCTTATTTTTTCTATATTTTTAAAAGATAGTCAAGAAATATGTGTGTGTATATGTCTTTGTGTATTATAAAATATGTATGTATATGCATGCATGCATATGTAATTATTTATAATTAAAGTAATAGCATGTGCTTTTTCTCATATTACCACAACTTCATGGTAAATATGATTTTCAGTAGCTGTACAATATTCCATCCTATGGAATCTTTTTCACAGGTTCCCCACTTGAACTTTATTTGCTCTCATTGTTTGTTTCGCCCAAAAGTAGGATTTGAGGCTGTGAGGTAGGGAGCTGCTTGGTAGGAATTCTGGTTAATTATGTTTTTTTTTCTGTGACTTCTCAACTTTGGAAGATAAAACTGCTTCTCAGTCTCAGGATGATTTTTTGTTAAAATATGTCTAAGAATGTGCCATTTGGGTTTTGATGGGGAGAAAATTAAATTGGAAGATTTTTCAAGTAAGAATCATTGAGGATTTAGGATATCATATAATTACAAATTCCATCAAATTTGTGAACCAAAACTAAAATGTTAAGATCCCTTCAAAAGGAAATTAGGAAAATTTAAAGTTTTACTGGTAGTATCTTCATACCAACATCTTTCTGACATATTAATTGATATTGCTGATGAGTTAGTCAAGGATAACATAACTTTTAAATTAGAAATGTGTTTCTCTTAGCTATCCAGAGCATATAGCAAAATAAAATACATGAAATATTTTTTATTAGTGAAAGGACACATAATAATTGCACCATGAAAAATTTCTTTTGGATTATTTGTCTTGAATTTCTATATACTTCCAACACTATTGAAAGCCTGAATTTTCTCCTTGAATATTTAAATTGAATTTTACTAGATTAGGGTCTTCTGTTCAATTCTCATATGCTGCTGGTGGGATTAGAAATATCATCTGTCTTAAGGGCAGTTCGACAGTCTGTATCAGAAGTCTTTAAATAAATTTATATTCTTTACTTCAACAACTTGAAATGTATGGATTAATCTTAAGCAAATAATTGGCCGAGTATGTAAAGATTAATGCACAAGAACCCAGCCTTGTTTATAGAGGCTAAATATTAGGGGCAACTGAAATATCCAACATTTAGGGGTTAAGTAGCGTGTGTTATGATCATATGCTGGAACATTATGAAGCTATTAAAGTTATATATCTATATTTGAGAAAATTACCATGATACAGCATAGGTCTATTGGCCTGTTGTATGGAGCTATCTTCTATTGGCAGTTAAACATTTGTGAATGTCTGCCAAAGAGAGTAATTTTTGTTTTGTCATTAAAATCAAGTCCCCTTCCTTGTAATTGAAAGGCTCTAGAGTCATTTGTCTCTTGAGACCACTCCCAGTTTTTTATTGTAAGCTTATAAAATGATATTTTACCTTCCATTTGCTATGGCAGAGAAGTATGTATCTAATTCATTTAAAAGTATCATTACACCATTAAAATATAAATTAAAAAGAACACTGTCTAAGATAAATTTGTATTTTGTGCTACTTCAAATTGATATCTGATCGGCTTACCCTGATTCTGGGTATGGTATTGGACTGCAGAATTTATGAGAACCTTAAAAGCTGGGGATTTCTATTAAGCTTTTGCTGTTGGAGCCACTTCATTCCCACCAGTGGACTGCTCAGTTTCTGGGCCTACTGGATCTCTGGTTCTCCAGTGAATAATTTGCAGCCTCATTCCTTGACAGGGAGCCCACAGACATTCTCACTCTAAATTTCTGGCTTTCAACTCTGGTCTCCTTTGATTGGAAACTTTCATAGCTATTCAGACCACTGTGAGGCAGAACTCCTGGTCTTTCCACCAAGCGTAGATGGAGAGGCATCCTAAGAGCTCCTCCCAACCCCTCCTTGGCCAGAATCCCTTAGTTTTGGTGTCCAAGAGATCTTGTCATGAGATGAGCATCTTCTGTCTGCCTGATACCCCAGTTTGGGGTCTACTTTCAGACATGTGTCCCAAGGACTTGCCCTCACTTGGCAGGTATGTTGTCACATCCTTGGACATCTGCCCAAACTCCAGAGCTCCGTCTTGTCCATGGAACCCTGCTCTTCCACCACCTGCTGTGTTGAAAGCCCAGGGAAGGAACCTGACTTGAAGTGATTGAGTTGGAAAATCAAGTAAGCACATTCACCACTGGTACAATTTGGATAAGGACAATAAGGAAAAAGTGAACAAAAAAGGAAGGAGGAGTGCTGAGAACACAGTCTTCAGCCCTGTATCACATGCTTCATAAGTGTGCATTGTCATTATAGCTTGAAACCAAAAGATGGTGGAAGGAGGATCAGGAGTGGAATCAGAAGTGGTAGAAAATTATCTCTTGGGGAATCAATTTGGTCATGTGAAGAGTAACTCAACACTCAGTTATCTTGGTGACAGTGTGCCTGGCATTACCAACTTGCCCTTGCCTAATGAACAGAACCCATAAATAATGAATGAGCTGGAAACCACCAGGAGAAAGCATTACTGCACTGTGCTGTAATTATTACTGATGCAGAGTGGATATTGCAGGACTGAGAGTATTTGATCTATTGCTGATCCATGATTAGTCAGTCAGCCAGCCAGCCATTCAGCAAATATCTGTCATGAGGCAGCCCAGGCAGATGGGTCTTGGGATTATACTGGTGATCAAAAGAGACATAGACCCTCCCTCACATTTGCACCTAGCCTGGGAAACAGACAACAATTATTGATGCAAGATAAATGCTGTAATAAGAGGTCAGGGGCTAGAGTCCTGGAGCAAGGGACATTTACATCGGGATCTGAAGGATTAACAGAAGTTGGCCAGAACAGGGGCTTAGCAGTGGCAATTGGTGGTTCAGTGACTGAATTTGCAAAGAGTGATGTTTGTTTCTTCTTTAAATTTCTTTCTAGGATGTTCAGTCCTTCTCCACAATGAATGAGTGTTACTATGATAAGCGGATGGACTTTTTTTACAATAGGAGCAACACAGACACTGCCGATGAGTGGACAGGAACGAAGCTTGTGATTGTTTTGTGTGTTGGAACATTTTTCTGCCTGTTTATTTTTTTTTCAAATTCTCTAGTCATCGCAGCAGTGATCAAAAACAGAAAGTTTCATTTCCCCTTCTACTACCTGTTGGCTAACCTAGCTGCTGCGGATTTCTTTGCTGGAATTGCCTATGTATTCCTGATGTTTAACACTGGCCCCGTTTCAAAAACTTTGACGGTCAACCGCTGGTTTCTCCGCCAGGGGCTCCTGGACACCAGCTTGACCGCCTCCTTGACCAATTTGTTGGTTATTGCTGTGGAGAGGCACATGTCAATCATGAAGATGCGGATCCATAGCAACCTGACAAAAAAGAGGGTGACGCTGCTCATTTTGTTTATCTGGGCCACCGCGATCTTTATGGGGGCTGTCCCCACACTGGGCTGGAATTGCCTGTGTGATATCTCTGCCTGCTCTTCCCTGGCCCCCATTTACAGCAGGAGTTACCTCATTTTCTGGACTGTGTCCAACCTTGTAGCCTTCTTCATCATGGTTGTGGTGTACCTGAGGATCTACGTGTATGTCAAGAGGAAAACCAATGTTTTGTCTCCACATACAAGTGGGTCCATCAGCCGCCGGAGGACACCCATGAAGCTGATGAAGACGGTGATGACTGTCTTAGGTAAGGAGGAACCAAGTGAGCCATTTTCCCCATTCATTCAGCAAATGTTTATTGAGTGTCTAGAGTACGCAAGGTGCTTACTAGGTAGTAGAAATGCAGTAGTGAACAAGAACAGTCATAAATCCCCAACCTGCTTGGAGCTTATACTCTAGTAGGGGAAGACAACATAAGTATTTTAATAGGGATAAACAAAATAATTTTATGATACATTTTAATATAACACTTATAAGATAAAAAGGCTAAACAGGTCTAGTTTGCAATTCTAGCTTCAGCTAGAAGATGACTTTGGAGCAGATGTGAAGGTGGTGAGGAAGTGAGCCGTGTGTGTCTGGGAAGGGCACCAGGCAGGAGATGCAATAAGCACAGGAGCCCAGAACAGCAAGGAGGCCAGTGTGGCTGGAGTAGAGCGAGCTGGGAGAGTGGGAACATATGAGGTTGGAGGGTTAATGAGAGGTGTTGGGGCCACTCAGATCATGTAGGGCGGTGTAGTTATCATAAGGACTTTGGATTTTCCGAGTGAGAAGAGAAGCCATGGGAAGGTTTTGAACAAGGGAGTAACATGATTAGACCTGCATTTTAATGGTATCCCTTTTTGGCTGCCATTTTGTGAGGAGCAAGGGCAAAGGCAAAATTGCTGAAGAGGGTATTTTAGTACTCAGAGTGGTGGTAGGGACTGGGACCAGAGGGCAGTTGGGAGGTAGTGCTGTGTGGTTGGATTCTGGATGTTTTTTAAAGGTCAGGGTGATAGGATTTGCTGACGAGTAAGTATGAAGCAAAGTGAGAGGAGGAGGGAGAGTGGGGTGTGTCATTCTACCGAGATGAGGAGGCTGAAGAGGTTTGTGGGGAAGGTCAGGAGTTTGGTTCTGGACAAATTAAATTTAGAATTGTATTTGGCATCCAAGTGAGTTATTGAATCAGGAGTTCAGGAATTAAGTCTGGACTGGAGATTCACTGAGAGTCATTGGGGGAAGAAATGGTATTTTAAACCTCAAGGATAAGCTCACCATGGTGAGGTGAATGTGGATGGTGAACATGGAGAAGAGGACCAAAGAACAAGCCTTGGGGCACTCCAGTGTGAGGAGGGTGGGAAGGCACGGAACAACCAACAGAAGAGCCCTCTAGGGAGTAGCCAGAAAACCCAGGGAAATATGGTGGCCCAGATGCTGTGAGAAGAGAGCCATCAAGGAAAGGGAGTATCAGCAATGTTAATACTCTTGGGAGGTGGAGTTAAATGAGGTCTTACCGGGCTTAGTTTAACAAACAAGTGGTTTTTAGGTGACTTTGAGATCACATTTGGTATAGCCAAGAGTCTGTTCTGAACAAAATGAAGACAGAGAGGAGAGGCCTTAGGACAGCATGTGTGAACAGCTCTGAGGACTTTTGTTTTGCCCTGCCAGCCCTGTCCCTAGAAGATGTATTCGGTGCAAAAAATTTTCCCCTTGTTTTATTTTCTCTCTGGTAGGCTGCCCCCCAATTCCAGTCCAGGTCACAGGTGGAATTGGTGCTGTGTGGGTTCACAGGACTTGTCTTCTATGTTAGAGAGTCCATTTCTTACCATGTGTGGTGGCCGTAGCAGTGGGGACTGTTCCTGAGAGAGGTCCCGGAGCATGTTCCTGTCAAGTCCTGATGTGTAGGAATTCTTGGGCAGCAATTCATAGTAGAGGACGCAGGGAATATGTGGTGTGGGATGGCAGCCAGCAGGATGTGTCTAGGTCCTGAAATTGCCAGTAAGGTATGGAAGTCAGCAGACACACAGCGTGACTGTTAAAATGATTTCAAACTGAGGATTTATGTTAGTTAACAAGTATTTATATAGTCCTTACTATGTGTCAGGCATTGTCCTCACTGTTTTATGGAGTGTAATCTATTCCATCCTCATGCCAATCTTGTGATGTAGGTGGCTACTGTTACCCTCATTGCCCGGATGAAGAAACTGAGCAGAGCAGCCTGCCCAGGGCCACTCAGTGATGGATGCATAGGGCCCCCAACATACACTGTGCTGTTGGCCTTCAGAGCCCACGTGTTTAACACTATACTCTGCAGCCAGTTTTGATTTATTTGGACTTTTACTGGTTTCCCTGGTTTCCTCTTTGTTTCCTCTTCTGTTTTGACCACGTCATTCTTCATTTAACCCCTTGACAAGAATGCAGGTTAAGAGTAAGAAAGGGAAGGGGGGTCACATTAATCAGTTTTTCCACCCTTGAACTAGACAGGATTTTGATGTTTTTGGCAAAGAGTAACTAACATTCAGTATTTATTGGTATTGTCCATGATGCTTAAAATGACTTGTAAACATCATTGTTTGTAATGACCTTCTTGATTAAAGAGAAAACTCTTTTTTTTCAGCATATTATGTATCATATACAGTGTGAGATGGAAAAGGTGTAATCTTAGGTGGGGAGAACAGGACTCCGTAGGACAGTCTTGGTCACTAGCTTCAGCCTGGACTGGTTACAGAAGGGTAAAATGCAGGAACAGTGTGGTTTTGGCAGGTGTGGTTGGATAAGGGGGAAAAAAAACGGAATAAAGAGTGAAATTGCTAAGTAAGATAAGAGAAGTTGTGGTGCTGACATGGAACAATGTGGAGGAATTGGTTCATGGCGGGAAGACAGTTTGATGGCGAGGACCGGGGGAAGTTCCTTAGTGGTGAGACAGAAGGATCTGGTAGAAGGTGAGAAGTCTGGGGACAGAGGAAGTGAAACTGAAGAGCTGGGTTGTATGAGGTTTTTAGGCTTCTAGATCCTGATTTCTTTGGATAATAGAAGATACGGTTTTAGTCTCAAATCTGTCATTTCCTATAAGGGTGATCTGAAGTACATTATTAGCTCACCTTTTCCTGGTTAAATTTCACCATTTGAGGTAGAATAGATAATCTTTAAATTCTTTCCAAGTTGTAAAATCCAACGATCCTGTTATAACAATAAGTAACCAAAGTCAACACAGAGTTCAGTGTGTTGACTGTGTATCAAAGCACAGAGTCTTTTTCCATAAAAGCATCAACCATAGTATCTCCTTAGGGAGGAAGCCCCTCAGTTGCTCACTGTGGTGCGTGTAAAAGTTCCGTTGCCTAACACAAGTGTGTCCCAAATGATAGTATCTTTGAAAAATCAACAATGCTGGCTTTATCATCATTGTAGTTACTGGTTCTAAGTATGTGTAAATTAATAGCTTAATATTTATTTCTGTAATGATTATCTGATTTAATCATTTAAACCTTTCTGCTTACATAGATATATATGTTGTAGGAAAGGTTAAGATGGAAGTTTCTTATAAGTATGCCTTCTTTTAAATATTAGAAAGTCAATCCATAAATATATATTAACTGTCTCTTAAACAGCACCTAAAAGGCAGAGTTGCATGAATTCAGGGAGCTGAATCTCATTTCCGAGAAGGAAGATGGGATAGACAGGTGGAGTTTGGGGATGGCTTTTTGGAGGGCTTGGGATGTGATCTGGAAGGATGGGTGGGATTTGAATGGGCAGGAGGGAAAGATATTTTAAGTCAGAGAAATGGCAAAATCAAAAGCGACAGTAGAAACATCTAAACTTGCATAGTACCACAAGGAAAGCCCTTGCCAGATGCATGTTGTGGTACAACAGAAAATAGCTCAATTGTGCATCACATAGACTAAAATTGGAACGATACAGAGAAGATTAGCATGGCCCCTGCACAAGGATGACAGGAAAATTCATGAAGTGTTCTGTATTTTTTCAGCCATCAAAAAAAAAAAAAAAAGAAAGAAAGAAAGAAAGAAATCTTGCCATTTGCAACGACATGGATGGAACTAGAAGGTATTATGCTAAGTGAAATAAGTCAATCAGAGAAAGACAATTATCATGTGATCTCACTCATTTGTGGGATTTAAGAAACAAAACAGAAGATCATAGGGGAAGAGAGGGAAAAATAAAACAAGACGAAATCAAAGAGGGAGACAAACCATAAGAGACCCTTAATCATAGGAAACAAACTGAGGGTTGCTGGAGGGGAGGAGGATGGGGTAACCGGGGGTTGGACATTGGGGAAGGATCATGATGTAATGAGTGCTGGGTATTATATGACTGGTGAATCACTGACCTCTACCTCTGAAACTAATAATACACTATTGGTGAATTAATTTAACTTTAAAAAAAAAAAAAGAAATAGCTCAGTGTGAGCCAGGAAAGTTTAGTTGGCCATCCTCTTTGGAAGGAGAGAGGGAGACCAGATGACCTTTGTGTTTCTTTCCAGCATTAGTATTTTGGCTGCACACAAAGCATACAGAGCTGGACAGGGGGCAGATTTTTTTCCTTGTTGAGGGAGGTGGTAGTGTGACAATGGTGGTGTGAATCTTGAATCTGTATGTGAGTGGAAAGGCATTTAGGCGTTGTGTTCCCATTTGAGCAGCCCTGAGGCAGAAAGCTTGCTCATTTCTGAGTCATGATGTGTGATGAGCCCTTTACATGAGAGAAGTTGCTTATTGAATGTTCCCATGGAAAAGACATTGGGCACATATGATCCTGCTTTCTATAGGGCACCAAGGCCCTGCCTAAGAGAGAGCCATGTATTTTGAAATCCTACTTGTTAACAAGCCTAATCGGCCTTAGCAACCAAGTAAGAAGCCCCCCATGGAAAAACTTCTCATTTATTGTCAGACAACCCACGCCGTGAGCTGTGCACATGGGGATGTTCTGTTTCCTGGGAAATGGCCTGGATTTTCTTCTTTTTTGCAGAGTCTTGAAAGGTAAAAGAAAAGTAGGCTGAGGGGAGTTGTGAGCCATACTCTTGAAATCTTCCATAAAAACATCTTCCATAAACCTTCTTGTCTTTCAGGATGGTGTTTTTCAAACCTCAGGTTGTGACCCACTGGCAAGTAATGAAATCAATTAGGAGATTCTAATTGACACTTTCTGTGTGTGCACAGGATTGTAATATAAAATGTATTTCTTAACACGGGTTATGGTCAAGTATGTTTGAAAAGCCATGGTCTTAGGATCAAGGTCTCTTTTCTGGCTAATAATGACTGAAATCTTTTAAATTACGAGAAGCATTATGGTTAAAGGACCTTGGAAAGGTTTGTGGTAACTGAAACAAAGAGCTGGATGTTTTTCTTGTCATTCTCCCTCCCACCCCTCCACTTAGGTCAGTGCTAAATCCTCCTTGCTTTCTCGCAGGGGAGAAAGGAAGGAGGAAAAGTGGTGGTAAAGAAACAGTGCTGGGAGTTCTCACACTGGAAAGAAATGGGTGAAAATTAAGTTCATCACAAGCCTTGCTAGAGTACTAATAATAGGCGTACACGTTGTTTCTGCAGCACTGTCCTTTTCAGTGTTTTAATACGTGTTCTCATTCCTTCTCGGGAAATCCTGCAAGATCAGTGGGAAAGATATTATTCTATTTTCCTGACGCTCCCTTAGATGCACCCTCCACTCAGCTATAATTGTTAATTGTTTTTTGTTTGGCGTCTCTAAGCCTTGCACATAGTGGAATACCTTCCCCCTTGTTCTGTCTGGGAAACTCCCATTCATCTCGTAAGACTCAACTCAAGGGTTTATCTTCTGTGAATTTTTCCTTGCCTACCTAGGTAAACCTGCTTACGATGTCCTTTGGGCCGCCTCTCTATTTCGTTCATACTTCAATCCATCCACTTACTTGTTACATGCCTTCATTTTGAACTAGAGTGTGCGTGCTTTGAAGTCAGAGATGGTACCTTATTTATCTATCTTTGCATACCTAACATGGAGCACACTCTCTGGAACATATGTGTTGAGATTGTAATAGAATGAGGGAATGAATGAGGAAATGGAGGTTTAGGGAAGTTAAGTGGCTTTTCAAAAGCTGGATCTGAAAGTAGAAACCGGGTTTCCTCACATCCAGCCTGGCCTTTGGCAGGATCTGGCTGTAATAGGCCTGTGAGGTAGATGGTGACTGAGGAATGATGTGTCTCCCATTTTATAATATGGCAAACAGAGGTCTTAGAAGGGTGAGTGGTAGTGCTGTCTTGGGAAGAGGAAAACAAATGAACATTTTTTGAGCGCCTACCAGTAGGAAGTCTGCAAGTTACATGCTTTGGGGGATTTCAGTTCACTTAGCCCTCATAATAATGCTACGCAGATCTGTTTTGTGAATAAGGAAATTTGGGTGGACTTACGTGTCTTGCCCATAGACCCATAGTAGCAAAAATAATAACAGTTAACATTCACTTTGTGCTGTACATGGTTCTGGCATTTGGCATGTTCATTTAATCTCCTTGACAGCTCTTTTGAGGGAGGTTCTGTTATTATTGCCAGATGAGGAAACTGAGGCCTGGAGAGTTTTAGTGTCTTGCCTAAGATTAGTAGCAGAGCTGAGATTTGAATCCAAGCAGATTGGCTCCAGAACCCCACTCTTCAAGGTTAATGAACAGCTTCACATAAGTGATAGGGATAGAACAACAGCGACCCCAGTAATGAGGTTTATAACTTGTATCTCCCTTGATTTCTAGTTATTTCTGTGAAGTCACTTGAACTCTCAACATTGAGTTTGCTCTTGCTTTGTGATAAAGATTTCTGCCGTGTGATAGTGACCGATGTGACAACATCTCTTGAGGGAATGACAGCCGCCCCCTCTTGAAACTTTATGCAAGACGTAGACGGCAAGAACAGGTGCTTGGGAATAGGGAGGGAACCAGATTTCAGTCCTGGCTTTGCCACTTCCAAGTTATGTGACCCTGAGCAATCTGTGACTTATTTTCATAGATGTGGGGATAATATCAGTACCTCTGGCATGGCAAGGCTTTGAGGATGTAGTGAGACAATGCACATACAAGTACCTAGAATAGTGCTTGGCACATAGTATGTGCTAAGTCAATATGGCTACTCTTCTTAGGCCTTAGTTTGACTCTAAAGAGCCTGGCCTGCCCTACATTTAAGCAGAGTGCCCTTTTATTCCCAGTAACGTCACATGTCCTGTGAAGAGGGAGGCCAGGGGCCTACCATCGGTACCATCATGGCGGCAGGTTTTGTAATGGGGACAGATGGTCAGGAAGAAGTAGCCTGGGTGGGCTGCCTGACAGCTGGTGAAGGCACCAGCTCAGTTCCTGGAGACACAGGCCAGGCCCACTTGGACACTGGGCACCACAGAACTGAAAAGCTCCGAGTTTGCATCACTAGACCCTGTAAACGCCAACGCCAGCCACGAAATGCTGTTAACGATTTCTGTTTCTGACAGATGATCTTTGCATTAATAATTCATTTCACTTTTGCAACATTTATGAATAAAACATAAGTGAGACCCTGACCATTAAGTGTTAGCTTAATAAGAATCCCGTAATACAGCACCGCCATCTTGTGTGTAATCTAGAAGACATTCCTCCTAAGAAACGGTCCTGTCTTGCTAATGAATCCTACCAGGATGCCTTGTTAGTCGAGTACTGTTACCACCTATTCCAGGGTTGGGAAGTTGGCTCTTTGTCTGAAAACAGCTGAGGCCAGAACTTAGGCCTTTTGATATTATTTATAGGTTTCATCAATGACATGTCCTTGTTCCATTAAAAAATTAAAAAAAAAGTGGACACCCGCACATACATACACACAAACATACACACAACACACACACAGAAACCAGGAATCAAGAAACGCTAACAGAATCCCAGGAGATCCTACATTTGTTTTCAGCTTTAGTAGCCTGGTGGTAGCTTCTGCAGGGCAGAAGCCTACTTTCAGTGTTTGCTGCCTTGCATGCCTGAGTTATCAAGTATCTGTTTAAAAAAAAAAAGTGAATTAAATTAAATTTAAAAAAATAAAAAATATTTTAAAGAAAGTGAAAGTTTTGCCTTAAGAAATGCTGAAATGATCAGATCGTTGGCTTGTAGGAGTTCTCTTGTTGCTGGGCAGTCCTATCAGGCGGAGAATGACTAAATCTTTTCAGAGTCAAGCCATTCTGTGAGTGCTCACATGGCCCCCCTGGGTTGTGGCCTCCGACAATACTGTTTGACGTGCACCTTCTGTCCTCAGGGGCGATGTGGTGATGGAGAAGACCTCACCGTCTGCTCACAAGGACAGGTTCAAGTTCAACCCCGCTGTTGTGTGCCCCTCCATCCCACCGTTTCAAGTTGCCTTCACTTCTTCACAGCCCGTCCACCCAGACGTGTTTGGAAGTCTCTGCCTCCCCTCTGCCTGGGTGGCTGTTTGGGTCTCTCTGACTCTCAGTGCTTTCTTTCCCTCCTGCTTCACTCCTTCACATGCCTCCCTCTGCAGTCAGGTCTAAAGTCATTTTTCCAACTCATTGTTCTCCTGTCCAGTACAGTCCCTGCCCTGCCTTCTTTCTTCCATTTCTTCTACACACCCCTTCAGTTCTGTCACGCCAAATAGGACTCAGCTTCTTTTTTTTTTTTTTTTTTAAGATTTTATTTATTTACTTGACAGAGACACAGCGAGAGAGGGAACACAAGCAGGGGGAGTGGGAGAGGGAGAAGCAGGCTCCCCGCAGAGCAGGGAGCCCGATGCGGGACTCGATCCCAGGACCCTGGGATCATGACCTGAGCTGAAGGCAGTCGCTTAACCAACTGAGCCACCCAGGCGCCCGGACTCAGCTTCTTTTATTCCCCTAGCACACTTCCTCCTTCAGAACGGTTTTTCTGGCGGGTTTTCTTTTCTTTTTTTTTTTTTTTTAATGTTATGTTAATCACCATACATTACATCATTAGTTTTTTCTTTTTAAAGAAACCTGAAGCCTTCCTCTTCAGCTGGAAGATATTCAGCAATTCAACAATTATTGACTATTTCCCAAATGTGAGGTACAGAAACGCTTCTCAAATTCTACCTTTGTGTTTTCCTCCCCTCCAACTTTTTGAAGAATAATTGACAGATGTAGCTGGGTATGTTTAAAGTATCTGACATGATGACGTGATATACATATACGTTGTAGAATAATTACCAAGATCGAGATAATTTATACATTCATCCCTTCCTTCCTTCCTTCCTTTTTTGCAGTGAGAATGCTTAAGATCTATTCTCAGCAGCTTTCAAGTACGCAATACTGTATTATTAACTATGGGCATCACATTGTATGTTAGATTCTCAGAACTTACAATTCTTATTACTAAATATTTGTACATTTTGACCTACATCTCCCCATTCCCCCTCCCCCTGGCAACCACCATTCTATTCTCTGTTTCTATGAAATTGGCTTTTTCTTCCCTTTTATCCCCCTTACGATTACACATATAAGTGATACCACACAATGTTTGTCTTTCTCTGGCTTATTTCACTTAGCAGAGAGTTCCATTACCCAGCTACATCCAGTGCTCCTGCCATCACCTAGCCAGCCTCCTGGAAGGTTGAGATTTCCAGTAATGCCTTCTCTCAGGGCCTCCATTTCTGCCAAAGGGGAACGTGGCTATTGTCTGTTACCCAGGTGTCACACTACTGGGCTCATACCTGGAATAGCATGGTTTGTGCTGACCCATGGTAGAATTTTATCAAGTCCGTGCTAACATTGTGTGTATTTTTAGACTTTCAGCTGGGGGCCACTGCATTGTGTGTAGCTAAAGCCAACAGGTTGGGTGCGGGGATTGGAATCGTGGCCTGGTCACATCTAGGGATCAATGTAGAAGCTGGAATAGAGGGCAGGTGAACCAGAAGTATTGGCTGGGGGACACCACAGGTGAGCAGCCCTTCACCCTGCTCTGACAGTTGTCCCTCTACTGCAGCTACCCACTCTCCCTCACCACCAGACTGTTGGTATAAGAGCAGCATGTGAGAAGGAAAGACCCTGTTACCTCGAAGAATCAGTATCTGTTGAGAGGTTTGTCCAGGTTCACCTTGTAAATCATTGTTGGTATTGTGGCCGGAGCTCTGGACTTCCAAGTTCCTGCTTTTCTAATGGGTCTCCCTTCTGCCTTGGTGAAATATACCTGTCCTTGGATGGCTAAGTGACCATGATATATACCAAGAGTTGTTTGTTTTCATCAAATCAGAGAGTTCATGGCCCAGCACTGGGCCTGTTTTATCCTTTTGGTTTTCTGAACAGGGAGAGATTTCTGGTTTTTACATTTTCTCATCATAAACATGTATTGGGTGCCTCTGCCCTAAAGGCACTACAAATCTGTGCTTGTTCTGATGTTTTATGGTTGTCAGGAGATGACCAAGATTCATGAATCAATGGTTGGGTCATATGTGAGGTAGATTACACAAAGGCAGATCTGCTCCGTTGGCTTTTTGTACGTAAGATTTAAAGGGAACCCTGTTTATAGGCTGATCTGAGAAAATAAGGTTACCAAAAAAATAACTACCAGGATAACTGAAGGAACAAATAAATATACAGAAGGGCCAAGTGAGGGTGCCCAGGCAAAAAACACTGTGGGTTTGGATAGTCTGTGGAGGCTTCCTTGAAGAGGCAGGATATGAGCCAGATCTCAGTATAACAGGTGGAGAAGAGAGGGCAAAGCCTTGTAGACAGGTGGGATGGCAGGATGGAAGACAGGCATACACATCTCCAGGGAGACCATACTGAGGCCAAGAGTGGGAAGGGGGACAGGGTAGACCGATTTCTGGAATAAGGTGTTTGCAGAGTAATGACAGTCTGGTTTGAGAGCCATACTGGAGTCAGAGAATGGAAGGCCTTGAATCCCAAGATGGTGTGGACTTCATTGTCAAATGTCTACAGAGGCCGGGCAGATGACATGGGTGCCTGGGTTGGCCTTGGACTTATAAGGCAATAGGGAGGGGTGGCACCTGTGGCTGCCTGGACAGATTCAACTTTGGTTAAAAGATGCTATAGGCCGAATTATATAGGTCTGTGGCCACAGCTAAACTGCCTCACTGGCAATGGAGAGCCCTTGTGGGGTCTTGAGGGCATTGATGGGTTGAGAGGAAGGTGGCAGCTGCTAAATGTAGAATTTTAGGAAGATGGGGGCTGGTTGAAGAGGGAGAGATCATTTAGGAGATTGCTGGAATTGGCCCAAAGCTCTGTGGGTGGTAGGTAGCTCAGATGCCCCAGAGAAGGCAGAGCTGGCCCCTTCCAGAGCAGGCAGATACAGCTGTCACCAGGCGCCAAGTCTACGTGGGCCAGGACGAGCAGCCAGGGAAGCCCAGCAGGGGGGCAGAAGGGGAGCAGGCCAGTGGGGCATGGACTTGCAGAAATCTGGCAAGACACAGAGATCAAATAAGCAGAAGGCCAAGGGCAGAGAAACTTGGAAGCAGGAAGCAGAGAGCCACCCTGGAAACTGAGATTCAGGGGCGGGAATTCATCCTGGAAACTAAGATTTCTGAAAGCCTTTGAGCTTTGCCCTTTCTCAACCCCCAGCTGACCTCACCTTCCTTACTTCCTTCTAACCCTTCTAACCAAGAAGATAGAAGTTGTCTGACATGAATGTTCTTATTACCCCTCCCTGCACCATTTTAGCTAATCTGCAACAGCCTCATCTTTATGTTCTAGCTTTCTACAAGAGCCCATTACTTCCAGCCTTCCCAGGAGCCTATTCTCATTACTCTTGCTCGGCTGTGTATTTGACCATTGAAAAATACAGTGCCTGACCTTACGTCCCCTTTCTAACTACTGTTCTTTCTTTCTTATCCCATTTTCTTAATACCCCAAGCCATGGTAAGCTAGCTCTGCTCCTATTAGGATTGTGCTGATGAAGCCCCCATTGCCCTCCTAACTGCCTGCTCTAGTGATCTGACTGGAGCTCCCTGTTGCACAGTTGCCTGCCTCATGCCACCCTTTGATGGTTTCTTCCCTCTTCAGTTCCTTCTCTGTCTCTTGTCCAGTCCCTCCCATCTCTGGCCATCCAGGAAATGCCCTTTGTTCCTGTCCCCTGTGGCTGCCCAAGCTCTCTTAAGATGACCTTCCTTTGTGGCTTGGACCAGTGCCTCTCTGTGAATGCTGCTCAAAGCCGTGTCTCCATCCTCGGCCTCTCTCACAAGATCCAGATCTCTATTTCCAGCTGTGGATTGCCCACATGCAGCCAGATGCCCTGCAGGCCCGGCTCCGTGGGTCATATAGTGCGTCTACAGTGGAGGTCCCATCTGCCTTGCCTTCCAAACTGGAACACTTAGTATGGCCATCTCTCTCACCATCTATATCCAGTTAGTCACCAGATCTACTTGAGGGGTGTCTCAGATCCTACCGAATCCCCTTAGGCTGACCCTCACCATTCTGTTGCTTCCCATCATCGCTGGATTCCCTCCTCCCAGCTTTCCCGCCCCAGGCCTTCCTTCATACCACCAGCCGAGGTACCATCCTAAAAACACAATGAACTGTGTCTAATATTTTCTGGGCCCTTCTTGTATTCTAGATAAAGCCCAAATTACCGAGCTGGAATTAGGAGGCCACTTTCACAATTCTGGTCCCAACCTTCTTTTCTAAACATCCCCCCTATCACACAGCCCAGTCTTCTGTGGGGCTAAGCTTCTCCCCGTTCTGCTGCTGTGCAGGGTCTGCTTGATGCTCCTCTTGAGTAATCCTTTTTTTTTTTTTTTTTTTTTTAAAATATGGGTGCTAAAGATAGACCACCTGTTTGTTTGTTTTTTTAATTCTTAAAAAAAATTTTTTTAAAGTAATTTCTACACTTAACAATGGGCTCGAACCTATGACCCTGGGATCAAGAGTAGCGTGCTCTACCTGCTGGGCCAGCTAGGTGCCCTTCTTGCGTATTCTTAGCATGACAAACTCCCTATCTATCTTTTAAGATCCTTCTCTGTTATAGTTTCTGATTCTCCCAAAGTTAATTATCCAGAGCTTCTATAGAATACTATTTATATGTATAAAAATATTTAGCCCATTTTATTATAATTTATTTGCTAAGTGCCTGTATCTCTGACTAGACTGAGCTCATCAAGGACAGGACTGTGCCTGTCTTCATTTCTGTAGTGCCTGGCACACAGTAGTTACTCAATAAACATTCATTGTTTCTATAATGATCTAACAAACATATTAACCGGATGGGTCCTGGCACAGGTCCTGAGCAGCTGCTCCAACCTCCGTCCTTGTCCTGGTCATAATCACAGGGAAGGTCCTACTGCCGCTCGGGATCCTCCTTACCCTGTGATATCATGACATGATTTGCCTTCTGGAATGCCGGCCCCCAATGTCCTGGCTCTTACCAGTGGTCTTTTTGAGCTGGGGGGAGTTGGAAGCGGGTACCAAATAAACCTTAAGTGAGTGACTCTAAGGCATAAAAGGAGATTCCTGTGGTAGGAATGGGATTAGAGGTGGAGAAATTGCCAGAGAATACATGGTTATTATAGTCTTCAATTCCCTCCTTCGAGCATTAGCTGGTTACTTGGGAGGCTGTTATATCAGGGCTGCAGACAGGACTGGCTGCACAATTCACGGGCCCCTTATAAAAAAAAGAAAAAAGGCAGGAAGAAAAGTGCTGCTAAAGGCACTAAGATCTAAAACTCTCCTTCCTTCTGGACATCTCCGCTCACACTCATGCCCTGTTGTCCCGCCAAACTTGACTTACAAACTGTAAGTTCAAAGGCAAACTTACTGAGGATTTCGGGATGGAGACAGCAGATCTTGAAGCGGAGCTCAGGGCCCCGGTGAGCGCGGGCTCTGTGTGACCATGCAGGCCACAGACCCGCCGGGCTACTCTAGCTGCTGAGTATAACCTCCCAGCCGTAACTAGCCCAGGACCACATGCAGAGACTCCTGTCTCATTGAGTTTATCCTCCCCCAGGATTACAAGGGCCAGCCATGTGTGTTGTCTCATGATCCATCTCCTCCACTCTGAGAAGTATTTTCTTAGAAGCTTCCTTGTCTTCTTCAGGGTAAGGCTCCTTATCACCAGCCTCGAGCACTGATGGGGGTACACAGGGCCCGTGTGGCTGAGACAGTCCCCGGAGCTCCCACGTACAGCTCATATGTTACTGGGCTTTCAGCACTTCACCAGTGAGGCAAAGACCCATCTGTTCCTGCCCTTTGTCTGTTCTCGGTCTTCCTAGCTGGGCCCAAGATAAGGCTTGTCAGTGCTCTATCCAGAACAGTCCCCCTCATGACTGGGCTCACCTAAAGAACACCACAAACGGGCCTCATATGAAAGGTCAGAACTTTTTGCGTGACTTAAACAATTCCTCCTTGGAATATCAGTGTTACCCTTCCCAGGATGTGTTCCAAGCTCCTGGGTGCTGGGACTCCTTGGAGTTAGGCCTGATGTTCTTTTGAAGGCTCTGGGCTCTGGAGGAGTTATACTGAGTCTACTTAGATTGGAAAACCTGTAGCAAAGTTCCTGGGATCGACATGCCCACTTGGATGTCCTGCTCCTCCTCCAGGGACACACAGCCAACTTGTGAAGTCCTCCGAGGAGAGTTTGGTGCTGTCCACAGCGGCCGGGGCTCATCCTCAGGATGCTGCGGTGGTGTAGCAGACGCAAGTGCTTGTGGGCTCTGTAACTTAGACTCTGAAATTCTGTCCCTTCGGTAGCATGGAATGGACCCTCAGAAGGACAAACAAGTGGCCCTATAAGAGGTTTGTGCTAATCCATGGGCTAATACTGGACTCTCCCCCATTTGCTCTAACTTCGAAAGGAAATTATGTTCCTTTGCTTTAAGACAGCTTTCACTTTAGAGAGTGCCATGAGCCTGGAGAATCTTTAGGGTTCCTGATTCTTCTTTGCTGGCCTCTGCATAATAAGGGATCATGTAGACCCTTCTGACTGTAGGAGTCTCTCTGGATGTGGTCAGAGAGGGATAATGCCAAGGACCGGTCACTGGATTCTGGACTTCTGTCCTTTGGGGTAGGGGGACAGTGCTAACCTGAGGATCCTGCAGGGGCAGTCTGGAAGTTCTTAAGTTGAGGGTTTTCTTGACTTCCTTTGTGTTTAGGAAGGGGAGGTAACATAGGAGAGTTCACTGGGTAGTTGGGCTCAGCCTGAGGAGTCTCAGTGATTGTGGGGTAGAGGGGCTGTGGCCTTCAGGATCCACACAGAAAGGTGGGTTCTCTATTCTGAGGAGTTCTCTGGGACTTGGCTCTGCAGCCCCTCTGAAGCACTTTGGGCTAGCCTCTGGGGACCTGGGGCCCTCAAGAGGCTTCAGGGGAGAGCAGCCATCTTGGATCATTCAGAGACTGGTGTGACCAGGCATCAGATGTTCAAAGAACACGGCCGAGCCAGGGGGTGTCGGGCTCATGAGCCAGGGGCAGCCTTGGACAGTAGAAAAGAGAGTATACTAGGGTCTGAGGGTTCTTAACCTCTTTCCCTTACGGTCCCTCGAAGACATATTGGAGTATATTAATGCATGTTCTGTAGTTATCAGTCAGGGGGTGGTAGGCCGAAACAACCCTTCATCCAGTGAATGGAAAAGGTTGGATGCCATTCTCATAGCACTTATGTCTTCATTGGAGATGAAGATTTCTAGCATCCCTGGGATCCTCTTGAGCTTTCTGGAGAGCTCTCTGGGCATTCACTTGGCATGGGAAATAGATGGACACCTGGAGACCTGAGGGGACAACTGGCCCGCTGGACCCTTGGCCCCCTGGGTGGAGCTTCTCCAGCACCTCCAGACCAGGAACGGGTCACAATGTGATGACAGAAAGTAGTACAGGTGGGAGCTACCACATTTAGATGGAAAGCATTTGTTCCCTTCAAGCTGCCACTGTCCAGGCTCTGTGGCAGGTGAAAGGTGGGCATGGCTGCGGGGCCGGGGCTGTGAGAGGAGGCAGTGGGCCGGGAGCTGGCTGGATCTGGGCAAGCTCACAAGGGCCCGTGCCTGCTGAGTGAGGCAGGGCTGAGGGAGTGCCACAGGCAGATCAGGGGAGAGTGGCAGGTCCTAGGGGCCAGCCCAGTAGCACGGGCCCTGGAATAATGCCAGGAGCTAGCAAGGAAGGGCTGGGGTCCGGGCAGGAGAGCTGGGGACAACAGATGTCACTTCCACCAACCACCTGGGACAGGAAGCCACCTCAAAATCAGTCGTTGGAAGTCAGGGAAACTTGACTGCAGGTAATGGGAATCTGGTCACTGACCTGAGCCTAGCTGGGGATCAGGATGGGCGGATGCCTCCTCTGGAGGGCTGCAGGTCCCCGAGAGACTGGCTGGAGTCAAGGAGAGGGCCAGTCGCAGCAGACCTGGTACCAGTCAGGTTACCATGGAGACATAATGAGTGGGGCTAGAGTATAAAGCAGAGACCAGGAATGTGGCCGAATGGAGGCTGGGGGCTCCTCAGATTCTTCCTGATGAGAGGTGGGCTCTGACCGGCTCCCAGGGCTTGGTTGGCAGAGCTGCAGGAAGAGGGCCCAGACAGTCTGTTACAGAAGTGAGGCTTCAGGACGGGGGGATGGTGTGTTGGATCAGGATCACACAGGTGCAAGCTCTCCCTCCTGTCCTGCACACACGCACCACTTTCTACTTCAGCGGTCTGCTCGTAGAGCCCTGACCTGCACGTTTTGAAGAAACTACCCAGGCCCCATGCAGAAACACTTCACAGAAGCAAGAGTTACTATGATGGCAGTGAGAAAACTGGAAAAATAGATTTAAAAGGCATTAAAAGGACGGCTGCCTGAGGAAGGGCAGGCATATCATGCACGAGGGGAGCAGCAAAAGGATGAACCCCGCTTCAGAGCTTTACATTTGGATGACGGAAAGACCAACAGAAAAATGCCTTATGAACAGAAGTTCAATGAAATAGACCCAAAGCGGAATCTCTGATATTCTTAGAGAACAGAAAACATCGTATTTTTAAAACGTTTGGAAACCACCCCCTCACCCCAGTCTCGAGGAGCAGAAAAGTCCCTCAAAAGCTCCAGGTAGCACACCAAAGCCGCATCACCCGCTCTGAGGGGGCCCATCTATTTAATACACTTCTTCTCTCCTGTCTGTATATCAAGAGACTTAACAAATTTTTGTCATTGTCTTGTTCTTTTAGTTATCAGGAGTAAACTATTTTGTTAGGTTGAAATTAGCTCATTTGCATTTGTATCAGATCTCATTTGCTCTGACACAAACAATCCCTTTGTGGGTAATGAAAACAATTTAATGGCGTGGTCTGAAGGAGAAAACAGTATTACTCAAGCTATTAACACCAGGGGACTGCTCGCTGACCTCTCACAATGACCTGCAAACTGTGCTTCCAATATTATTGCACTCCTGAGGAAGCATGGAATGAAATCTTGCCCCCAAATGTTTTAGAGAGCGCTTCATGTGAGAAAGTCATGAAAGAAAGAAAGAGAGACGGGCGCCTGGGTGGCTCAGATGGTTAAGCGTCTGCCTTCGGCTCAGGTCATGATCCCAGGGTCCTGGGATCGAGTCCTGCATCGGGCTCTCTGCTCCTTGGGAGCCTGCTTCTCCCTCTGCCTCTCTCTCTCTCTCTGTCTCTCATGAATAAATAAATAAAATCTTTAAAAAAAAAAAAGAGAGAGAGAGAGAGAGAAAGAAAGAAAGGCCAAGACAGAGAAATAGCCATAAAGGAGAGGGGAGGCAGGACTTCTAACATTAACCTGATGACAAGGTTGACTAGTTCGAGCAGCATGTCTTCAATATCAGGGTTGGAATTGGGCACAGGAAGCTGTTGGAGTAGTATCTTGAAAATAAAAATTGCATAGGGTTCATATTGTGCTTTGAGATTCTTTAATAGAACTGGAACTTTCAAAGAAGTGCAAATTAGGCATAGCTTTTCGAACCTTAATTCTCTCTGTTAGGTGACCCTCTTTGGGGCAGGGACTGCTGCATCTCATTTGTCGTTATTTGCACAAAGCACTGCACATAGTAGGACTCAAGCAGTAAGCAAAGAAGTCTTCAAGAAGACGGTCTTTTATTGCTATGAAACATCTCTGGATGATACTCCAGGAAGAGAAAATAATTATTATTTAAAAAATAATATCTAGGAGCAATGTAATCAGTGGTTACATGGTTGAAATATCTTTAAAATGCCTTTTTTTAAAAAATTGGAAAATTTATCTTGGAAAGCTTTTTTTTTTAAATTTTTTATTGTTATGTTAATCACCATACATTACATCATTAGTGTTTTTTTTTTCGCACTTAATTTTTTTTTTATTCTTATGTTAATCCCCATACATTACATCATTAGTTTTAGATGAAGTGTTCCATGATTCATTGTTTGTGCATAACACCCAGTGCTCCATGCAGAACGTGCCCTCCTCAATACCCACCACCAGGCTAACCCATCCTCCCACCCCCCTCCCCTCTAGAACCCTCAGTTTGTTTTTCAGAGTCCATTGTCTCTCATGGTTCGTCTACCCCTCCGATTTCCCCCGCTTCATTCTTCCCCTCCCGCTACCTTCTTCTTCTTCTTCTTCTTTTTTTTCTTAACATATATTGCATTATTTGTTTCAGAGGTACAGATCTGAGATTCAACAGTCTTGCACAATTCACAGCGCTTACCAGAGCACATACCCTCCCCAGTGTCTATCACCCAGTCACCCCATCCCTCCCACCCCACCCCCCACTCCAGCAACCCTCAGTTTGTTTCCTGCGATTAAGAATTCCTCATATCAGTGAGGTCATATGATACATGTCTTTCTCTGTTTGACTTATTTCGCTCAACATAATACCCTCCAGTTCCATCCACGTCGTTGCAAATGGCAAGATCTCATTCCTTTTGTACATCATTAGTTTTTGATGTAGTGTTCCATGATTCATTGTTTGTGTAAAACACCTGATGCTCCATGCAGAACGTGCCCTCTTTAATACCTATCACCGGGCTAACCAATCCTCCCTCCCCATCCCCTCTAAAACCCTGTTTGTTTCTCATACCCATCACTGGGCTAACCCATTCTTGGAATGCTTTTTGATGATCTTTGATGATCAATAAACCTACTATCTTGAATTTGTTTATTATATTACTAGACCCATGCTGGTGCTAGGGAATTGACAGAACTTTGTCATGTTGAGCTAAAACTTGCTTGCCAGAGGCTGAGGGCGGTGGAGCCCACCCACCTTCCTTAGAAATGATCCCTCTTATTTGAAGCCTTGGCAAGAGCAATAACCTTTAGGATCATGGCTGCGTGGGACGGGTAGAACACGTCATCCTGCCCTCTTGTTTGTACATAACGGTAGCATTGCCATAACAAGCAAACCTTTGGAAACATCCCAGTGGATGAAGTATCCCTTTCTGCAGTTTGGTAGAATGACTGTTCCTGCTTTTTTCTAAAAGTCGCGTTTTTCCTCCAAGTAAAGGCATGTTTATTTTAGCAAAGCCTACATTTTCTCTTCTTCTTTTTAAAATTCTTGCCTATTTATTCTGAAGAGGTTTTCCTAAACTCTTACAGTTTGGGGTGCATAAAAGCATTTATTTGAGCGTAATTAAAGGGGTAAATTGGCCTTGGACCAACACATTTGCAGGATAAGAAGCATACAGTTTTCTCACTGCAGTTTTATTTCATTTTATGCTCCTAAGAGTGCCTTTTCCTGCTCCTGACTGTGACCAGTCCCTTTCATCTGGAAGGGGCCGTGCTCTGAAGGGACTTTTCCTCTCCCTTCTCTCTGGCTAATACCTGGGATAGAATGAAGATTTAAAGTTGGCTTTGGATTCTAATTCTGCTGTCTGAAGGAGAAATTTCATTTTTCCCCACCTGTTTCCTCACCTGTAAAAGTCCTAACACAAATCCCTCCTAGAGTGTATTCTTAGGAGTAAATGAAATTTAATGCTAACAAGAAACTTCAACAAGAATATAATAATATACATAGTGGCTTCTTGAATTGACTTAGTAATTTCAAAATGTTTTCAAACCTCACCCTGTGAATTTGATTTAGCTACCCAGTAACCCCAAGCAGCAGACAGGACAGAAATTCCTCGCCCCATTTTACGGCTCAGGAATAAATAAAGCCTAGAGAGGTGACAAAACTTGTGAATCTGGACATCAAGACTAGAGCTCAGAATGTAAATAGTTTTGTAAATATGAAAGTGCTTTGGCTCCAGATTTTAAATATGTTTAAAGCTTTTATTATTTTTGTTATTATGAATGCAGTCCTTGCTGGTTGCCAACATTTACATATTACAGAAATTTATGATTAGGAAGTGGAAGTCACCCTCAGTCCTCTCTTTAGAAAGGTCGGAACCACTGTTAACAGTTTGATGTGTCGTCTTGTAGACCCTTTCCCTGCAGATAATATGTGTGTGTGTGTGTGTGTGTGTGTACTCCTCACACACACATAATAATGATTTTTGTGTAGAAATGTGTTGTTGGGATGCCCGGTGTCTCAGTCCACACTCTCACAAACAGTGCGGTGTCTTTCTCCTTATGCTTTCTGTCAATACCAGGTTTTTATAACTCACACACCTTTACATGAAGCATTTTTGCTTTAGCACAAGACGTTGGAGAGGGTGGAGCTCTCCATCTACCAACCCTTGGCAGCAAACCATGCACAGAAAGCATAGAGGAGTAAATGAAAGCTGACAGGGAGGTGAGATATGTTAATTTAGAAATTGAGATATTTGCCTTTCGTTCCTATTTATTCATTCAAATAGCATTTACTGAGGGCTGTTATGGGCCAGGCCCTATTTAGGTTCCGGGATTTGAGTGATGAACAAGATGAAGCTGCTGCCTTCACGTGCTTACATTCTCATGTGGGTGAGCCAGGAAACAGATAAATCAGAATACAATGTCAAGTATTGTTAAGATCTCTGATGAAAAATAAAGCAGGGGAAGGGATAAATAGTGGGGGGGCAGAGACAGGGGAAGGGTAGGCTACCTTAGGCTGGGTGGTTCTCTGCTGACGTGCCAACTGCCTAGAAACCCAAATGCAGTGAGGGCTGAGCCCATTCTCGATGGGGGACAGTTCCATTGAAGCAGGCCCAGCAACAGCAAGAGCAGAAGCCCTGAGAGAGGGGCGATTTGGCAGGTCCCCTGGCCTCAAAGCCTCACTGACTTTTGATCTGCCACAAGAAGATAATCAGGCTACTTACTTTCTTTGTAAAAGGCCATGTTCAAGTGAATGAACTGGTGAAATGCTAACATCTCTTGAGGAGGATGGTGCTATTAGTGTTGACGAGAATTTAACCCCTGAAAGCCCTTGAAGCCTCTGTCAATGGCCAGGAGATGTGGAGCTGCCCACAGCCTCTCCCCCTAGCAAGAAGACCGTCTATATGAAACATAAAAATGTGAACCAGGCCCACTGCCCCTCCAGTGTGGAGAAGGTTAGGCCTACACACTCATGATTGGGTCCTTCCAACTTCTTTGCTTCCTAAGAACTCAGTTCACTATTACATGTGTTCTAACACAACTGAAGGGAAAAAAATCATAATTTAAAACGAAGTTTGTTGGAAGGTAGTCACAGAGAGAAGCTTCCACTCACCAGGCCTGGGAAGTTACTCCTGTGTCTGAGGCTGGATCACCGCCCGTCTTCCCTCCCAACTCAGACACCCCAGCATCGGCTGAGGGCAGTGGCCAGGGGTTTGAGGAATAGCTGTTTACGGGGAGGAGAGAGGACATGATGAAAGAAAGGAGGCAGTTTTAAGTGTGAGGATGGAGAAAAGAGTTAGAATTTTCTGCAGGCTGGAGCCTCCTCCATAGGCATACAACTTTGGGCTCAGCCCTGTCACCCACCAGGCTTGACTTGATTTCTACAGTGTAAAGACCAAGATGGGAGTTTCCTTTCTCCTCAGCACTTTGTTCCCTTTTTTTTGACCTCATCTTTTATGGAAAGAATGAAATTGCTTTGCTGTTCAGCTTAAAGAGGCTAAAGCATGGCTTCTTGGGTGTCTTACACTAATTTCTTCATGTCTCAACACGTAGGGAATCTTTTTTTCTTTGCTCTCCTCCAAGAGTCTTATGCAAGAGGGCTCAAACAAGAAAAACCTCCTTGTGAACAAAACAGCACCCCTGGAAGACTTTGAAATCCATGCCAAATGTGATATTGAACTTGAAATTCAAACATAGGACTGTTATTATTACCTTCTTCTAAAAGAAACTCCCAAATCTACCCTCATTTACCTACATAAAGAAAAAATGTGCTGACTCATAAGTACTTTAACAGGTCATTTTTTTTAAATGACAATTTTTAAGAGGGCTATGAATAAACAGGCTGATGAGGTTTATAATCTGCACGAATACTTTTATCAAAATGAGAACTAATCTACTTAAGTGTATTTCTTTAATATATCTCTTCAAAGCTCTAACTTACAAAGCTAAAGGAAATGTAAGGAAGATGATTTCTACTAATTCATTTACATCATTAAAAGCACTTGTGTAGGGGCCCTTGGGTGGCTCAGTCATTAAGCGTCTGCCTTTGGCTCAGGTCATGATTTCAGGGTCCTGGGATCGAGCCCCGCATCAGGCTCTCTGCTAGGCAGGAAGCCAGCTTCTCCCTTTCCCACTCCCCCTGCTTGTATTCCCTTTCTCGCTGTGTCTCTCTCTGTCAAATAAATAAATAAAATCTTTAAAAAAAAATAAAAGCACTTGTGTAGCCCATACATTATAGCTTTTTTTTTTTTTTTTCCTTTCTTTAAACTCTCTGGGAACTTTTTGGCTTTTGACCGTGGACTGAACTTCTTTTGGCTAAGACTCTAAAATTACAGCAAAAGATTGATCTGATAGTGGTAGCTAGGATATATCTGGAAGAAACTATGTATTTCAGTTTAGGGCCCTGTACTTAAATTTGGAGTTTTATTCATGTATTAACTGTCCTTTTGATTATAAAAACAGGAACCAACTCTTGTCACTTAGGTGAAAAAGAAGAACAAAGGTGTCATAGAACCCAAGGGTGTGTAGATCACCACACCTAAGGAACAGCCTGGAACCAGAAGTTGGAAAGCCCTGTGCTATCCAGGAAAGCCTATTCATTTTTTTAATCTTAGTTTCTCCTATGTGCTTATTTTATTCTTACCTCCCTCTGCAAACTCTTTTCTTCCTCCTGCTCCCCCTGACCCCTACTAACTTCTGTTTCTATTATACAAAACATGGCAGCCAATAGCAGCTAGAAGCAGTCACCAGAAAAGAGGGAATCTGACTTGTTGGTGTCCATTTTAATCCCAAAACATAAAGCCATGCACACCAAATGACATCAAAGTGTAGAGGTATAAGCTTGGAAAATGACAGAACAATTGAGAATTTTCTAGAATCTCACGGTGGCTTCATCCATTTTTCTTTTCCACAAAAGGACAAATTCCTCTTCAACAAAATCCAGGGCTTCTCAGATTTTTAGTCATAGTGGGGTCTTGTCTCAAAATATTAAAAATTAAATTAATGAGTAAAACGTTATTTGTCATGAGGTGCCATTGGTTGTTCTTGCAAACCTCTCAGGCAAATAAAAATTTTCATGATTTTGCTGTTTTTTAAGTAGGGCTTAATCTCTATCACAAAAATGGGAAATGGAGTTTCAGGAATTCATTTTTGATGTGTGATTTAGAGAGTAAAGATATGAACCTCAATGAATATTATTTTCACTGTCAGTCATTGCCAAAGGATGGATTACTGCTGAGAACCAAGGGATAACATTAGAGTAAAAGTTCTGGTTTTCACCCGGAAATTCCCATGAGCATTTAAATGGGTTATAGACGTGAGGGCCAAGGCTTTGGATTGCTCAGCAAAGTGTCAACTCTGAATAAAACTTTTCTCTGTGTCTCCTTTGGTGAAAACTAGACACTGTTTTCAGCCAATGGGGTCTTCATTTCAGTAACCTCTGAGCAAAGACAATGTGCCTAACAAGGAATGCAGTACTTAATTAATGCCATGAAACCCTGTCATAGTGTTTACTCCTTTGATTATATCTTTTCTTAGACAAAATTTTTATTTTGAAAAGTTATCTGCTTTGCTTTTAAGAGCAAACAACTAAATCCCCTGTCAAGGTCTGAGGATGCAAGTTGTTTTTTACTGTCAGTAAGTAATTTGTTCAGGGAATTTTCTCTATAAAACGGAGCTGCTTTGGTCCTAAATATTCCCACAAATCAGAGATGGTCCTGTTAGTCTTAGGAAACATTTCCTTGTAACTTTCTTCTAAATTTGGCCCTCACGTGTAGCAATATATCCTTTATACAAGTAAGTGGTGTGCTCTGAAACTTCTGGATCATTTCTTCTTTGGAGTTGGTTAGGAGCCCACTTTGCTGTTGTCCTTGTTGTTGCCGGTTTTTACAAGTCTACTGATGGGATATTTTGTAAGGAATCCTTCAGCTATGTCTCCGGTGCATTGTAACAAATCTTTGGATGATAATATTTAATTTTAGAACCAGCATATATTTGAGGATCATCACTTGATCTTAGCTCCTCTTGCCTGTAAAATTGAGCTAATGATATTTATTCCATTTCACAAGTGGTTTTAGTTCCTTCATTAACATGAATGTTAATAATGGCAAACACTTATATAATCATTATATATGCCAGGAACTCCTCGAAGCACTCTACAGATATTATTTAACTCTTATATGAAGTATATATTATCATTATCCCCATTCTAGGCAGAGGGGTTAAATAACTTGCTCAAGTTCACACAGTTAGTAATCAGAAGAGCTGAGATTTGGATGCAAGCAAGTGGGTTCTAGAATGTGCCCTCAACCTGTATCCCATATTGTTGAGCATTGTCATCATTTATTAGTTCAGCAGACATTGAGTGAGCTTCATCTAGGAGACCACTACAAATCAGACATGTCTTTTTCCTTTAGGACCTGTAGTCTGTGATACAGAAAATTGGGAAAAGTATAATAGTACATTTTATGATAAACACATGGGCTCTGGGAGCACCTAGAAGCACATAACCCAGCTTTGAGAGATCATGCCAGCTTGTCTATAAAAGGGGAACATGATAATACTTATCGCAAAGGGGTTGATGTGAGGATTAAATAACTTAATACATAAAAATGCTTAGAGTGGAACCCCTCACATTGAGTGTCAGCTACGACTTTTATTAAGCCAGCACTGGGAGCTGTGGAGTCATGTGAAGAACTGGGTTGTGTAGAGCATGTTGAAGGCAGAGGAAGCTGCAAGGATAAAGACCCAGAAATGAAGGACACTATGACCAGCTCAGGGCATTGCAAATAAGAGTGCAGAGGAACAAGGAGGCTGGCGGGTCAGTCAGGGTGAGGTCATGAAGGACCTGTCTGTCAGGCTGTGGACTTTGGGCTTGTCCTTCAGCAGGGAGGTAGCTTCATCAGACTTTCTTTATCTACAGATGGCTGACCCCATTTTGGAGAATGAATTAAAGGGGGTAAAGACTGGAGACAGGAAGGCCATTTGGAAGGCTATTAAATTAATCCAAGCTAGAGATGATGGTGATCTGACGTAAGGGACGGATAGGCTGGATGGAAAGAAATGAACGGATTAGAGTGACATTGACGAGGTAGAATTGATAATACTTGGTGACTGTTGCCAAGTGTTCCATCAAGGGGACATCAAGGATGACACCCAAATTTCTGGCCCGGACAACTGAGAGGAAAGAGATTCTGATAACTGTAACTCAGAGCATATAACCTATATACATGAATGCAGATTCTGGAATCATGGAGAATGGGACCATGAGAGATGGTGGAGTTTATAATGAAAGAAGGTGATCTACAAAGGAATTCATGGTGGATCCGGCATCAACACTGGGTGGCACGGCTTTCTTAGCATTCAGGCAGAGAGGCTCATAACCCGACTGTTGGCACAGGTCTGCTGGCAACAGTGATCCCCATCCACAGTTACCTTTTCCTCCAAGGATCCCCAACTTGTCTCCTAGCCTCCAGGGTCTGCCGTGGGAAGTGAGTAGCAATTTGTTTCTTCACGAGTTGGCCTGGTACTCTTTAGGCCTCCAAATATGTGTTTTTCAGAGCTCTGGTGTTCTAGGGAGATTTCTAGAAGTCCATCCCATTCTGCCAGCAGGGACCTTAGAGGCCATCCAGTGCAAACATTCCAGGGTGGTATTTCACAAGTAGACATGATAGGACCAAATTATATGTATTGTAAGGATACCATTTCTGAATCATTTTTCTTCTAGTTTCAAGTAATATTCTTTTCACCCTAGTTCTTGTGCAAATAAGAATGTAAGTTTCTACCCTTTGATTTTACTGTGGCCTAGCAAAGAAGTGGCCTGTAAAGTCTCACTGTCCTCCTGTTTCCATATCTCATTACCACCGGTAGTATTTCAGCCTTCCTTTTCTGTGGCAATATACTGATATGAGTAGTGTGTGTGTGTGTGTGTGTGTGTGTAATGTGTGTGTGTGTGTAATATATATGCAATAAAGACTTTATTAATGGACTATATTAACATGTTTTATGATGAGAAACTCCTGCCTAAGTTTGGCATTTCATATACCTTCTGTTGACTCCATCAGAGTTAATGTCACTTTGGTTTTTTTTCTAGAATGGGAAAGGACCCCAGATTCTCTTTGCTGGCCCCAAACTAACTCAGAATCTGCAGGGAGCACAGATGCTGACTCTATGGAATCAGCCTAGGGGAGTTTTCTATCTTTAAATAACTGAAGTGCTGTGTTCATAGAAAGTGAGTTTTTAGAATTAATAACTGATAGAGTAAGTGTTTTTCTTTCAGTGATGGGATTACCTTTTTCTTAAGAATATAGGTATTTTAAGTCACAGGGTGGATCAGCCTTAGTTGTATTATTTGCTAATAAGATTTACTTAACCTATCTGTGTCTCAGTTTTCTCATCTATAAGATGATGCCATTAGGTCATCCCTCTCAGGTCCCCTCCCTCTTCGAAAGCTTTCTACTGTCCTTTACTATTGCTCAATAAACTTTGCTTTGGGGCACCTGGGTGGCTCAGTCGGTTAAGCGGCTGCCTTTGGCTCAGATGATGATCCCAGCATCCTGGGATTGAGCCTCACATCCGGCTCCCTGCTCAGTGGGGAGCCTGTTTCTCCCTCTCCCTCTGCCGCTCTCCCTGCTGTGCTCTCTCTTGCTCACTCTCTGTCAAATAAATAAATAAAATATTTTTTAAAAAATAAATAAATAAAATGAGCCCATTAGAAAGCACAGAAATGGCTGATTTTGAGACGTGTGGTTTTAAGGTTTTTTTCTAATTTCCTGAAGTACCATGTAAGCTATTACGGTGATTGAAAATGAAATGTTATTATTCTTTCCCAGGATACAATGTATATGTGGGAAAAAAAAATACAACATTTGTGAACTTTAGAACTTTAAATTTCATTTTCGGACCATGTTTGGAGATTTTTTAAAATATTTTATAAATGTGAACAATTTTGTATAAGGTCAGAAAATAAGTCATGAATTTATATTGCAAAACTGTTTTTATGTTTGATGAAGAATCATATGCTCAGCAAATTGTAGAATGGATTTTTAAGTAAAAAAAAAAAGTGTTCAGAAGATGCCACATAAATTAAATAACAAGTTAACCTAATTTACATTTGTGATAAAGTTGCCAGGTAAGTAGATAATGGGAATGCTGTGGATGTTATGTATGTGGCTGTCAAGAAGGCCCTTGGTAATTGGACATAATATTCTGGTTATCAAGAACTGTGGGCAGGGTGATAGAGCAGTTGGGTGATTCACCAGTAACCAAACAATTATATTTCAAGCCTGGTGATAAAAGACAGGATTGATATCAACCTGGCAAGAATCTCAAGGACTGCCAGGATTCTTGCACTTGGTCTGTATTTCCCCAGCAAAATAGCAATGACTTAGAGAAGATGTAAAAAGCATTGCTTGCATACATGGCCAAAAGAGGTGAGAATAATCTGTTAGGGAAGAGATTCCAGACTTAAACAGCTATCAACAGAGCAGAATGATATGCCAAAGCAAGCAAGAATAGCATTTTATAAGAATAGACCTGTCATTAGGTTTATATAAAACACACCCATGCACACGTTGCAACTACACAACCACAAAGGTAAGGTAGACCTCCTTCAAAAACAATGCATGTTTGAGCAAAAGAAGAGAAAGACCCAAGAGTTTTTACTGACCAGAAGTGCTGTTGTGTAGAGGATATCATGCTGTGTGGCTGCCCAAAGAAGAATGTGATCCTAGGCATACTAATGGAATGTGAAAAATCCAGTTAGAGAAGACATTGTCCTGTTTTCTCTGGATACAAGTTAAGTCCATGGAGGCACCGTAAGGCTGATAATGGACATCACATTTGGAAAGGAGTATTGTCAGTGTAGTCAGCACCTGAGGTTTCGAAGGATCCAGAACAGATGAAGGAATTGGGGAAGTGTCACTAAAAAAAAGAAGAGAGGGGACATAACATTTTTCTTAAAACATTTTAAGAATTGTTACCTGCAAAAGAAATTATATTTCAGAGGCTTGGAAGTTAAAACTAGGGTCAAGGGTAAAAATTACAGAAAGGATATTTGAACTCATTATCAAAAGAATTTTATAAAGATTCAAGCTATTCTCCAATGGAGCTGACTGTCTAGTGCAGTGAGACAAGATCCCGCTTGTTTTAAGTGTTACGTAGGTATTAGGTGTCCCTCATGTCTAGTGTTACCTAGGGATTCTTTCACTGCATAGGATAGATAGACAAACTTTAAAAATTCTTGCAAGTCTCAGGGTCTGTGACTCTACAAAAATTTTTTATTAGATTTACCTACTCATAAGAGTTTTTCATAAGTATGGGAAGATAACTTGGTCTCATTTGAAGTAGGCACAAGCATTAACTACTTTAATTGCATGGGTGTGTATCATTTGCAAAGAACAAAACCATCTTGCCAAAGGCCCTGTGCAATCCATTAGCTCAGGATGGGCTAATTAGAATTGGCAAGCAAACAAGATGATTCATAATAAAAACTCCATACAGTAAAAACTAGGAACTGTGAAATTGAGGTTCCAGGTTATAGGAATGTTACTCCTGTTCATTTACCTTCTTCCTTGCTGTTGGCTGGGTCCTAGTGATCCCAAGAGTCAAATTTGGCTCTGTTAGTGTTAAAAAATCTTGAGGGGCACCTGAGTGGCTCAGTCAGTTAAGCGTCTGCCTTTGGCTCAGATCCTGGGATGGAGCCCTGAATCAGGCTCCCTGCTCAGCGGGGAGTCTTCTTCTCCCCGCCCCTGCTCTTGTGCTTTTGATCTCTCTCTCTCTACCTCTCAAATAAATAAAATATTAAAAAAAAAAAAAAGTCTTCCTGAGGACGTTCAGGTTTCCCACAGTGTTTCCTACAGTGGCTGTACCAATTTACATTCCCACCAGTGTGCATGAGGGTTCTCTTCTCTCCACATCCTCACCAACACTTGTCACTTCTTGTCTGATTTTAGAATGACTATGTTGTACACATGAAACTAATGTAACATTTTGTGTCAACTATACCCAAGTCAAAAAATTTAAAAGAATAAAAGGTCTTCTTGCACTTGGACAAATATCTACATGTATCTTTAGACCATTCTTGTACTCATCTGACCATTCACTCATTAATAAACATTGTGTCAGGACTATGCTAAGCTGGGGATACAAAAGTAAATTGGCTGAATATAGTTCTAGTCCTGAGGTCTAGCTGGTCTAGTGGAGAAAATGAGCATGAAAATGAAAACAAATATTTGCAGCATTGCTGGTGCTAAAATAGAAATATGTGGACTAGATAGGGCTCAGCATGCTACTCCTGCCATTCATGTCTTTTTCACTTGGTTCCTTCTGTACAGCTATGTTCTAAATCACTCCCTTTATTTTAAAATCTTCTGGGATTCCTTAGGGAACAACAAGACATTCCTGCATCTCATATAACTCAGGTACCTTAGTATTTTTTCACCCTTTTTGACACTCTTGAGGTTGATTCTGACCATCTTTAGACCTGAAGAGCAGAGTCAGCATAGGAATGGCTAACACATGAAGTCATCTTCCGTGTCAAGCACTGATCTGTATACTTTATGAATCATCAGTTATTTGGCCCTTACAGCAACCCCGGGGCGGCGGGGGGGTATTCTTATTGTCTCTATGTTACGGGTAAGGGAGCGAAGTAAGGTACAGGTGGGTTAAATAGGTTTCATAGAAAGTGCCCAAGGTGACCCAAAAGCAAGTGGTGGGTCTTGGATTTGAACCCAGCAGTCTGGCTCTCGAAGCCAAGCTGTGAAAACACTATGCCATGTTCCCCCTCTCACCAATGCCATTGTAGGTTTTCCAGATAGGAGATCACAAAAGGTCTTTCCTGGACCATGATAAGAGATGATGATCATGACAATGACCCTGTGCTAAATGCTGCGGTGAAAGGCCTTGTGTTCCTTCTTTCACTTGAGTCCCACCAACCCGGAGATGGGGATTTTATTGCCTCTGTTTTACAGATGAGGAAGCAAGGCTTAAGAGTTTAACTATCCAAGTTTACCTAACTAGTAAATCCTTCAGTATATATAGGTCATTAGGTAAAAATACCAGTAGTCATTGTACACAATAATAAACACGTTTGTTCCAGGAAAAGAAAAAGGTGTATGTTGAAAGAGGAAGAATTTAATGTTTTTCCTGGGGATGGTTAAAGGGATAAGAAGATGAGCCTTTTGTTATTTGACTATCATGATGTCTTTTGTTCCACAGTTTGAGTAAGACGCATCCCAGACTTTTTTATTTGCCCTTTATTGAATT
Source organism: Neomonachus schauinslandi (assembly GCF_002201575.2). Classification (NCBI taxonomy): domain Eukaryota; kingdom Metazoa; phylum Chordata; class Mammalia; order Carnivora; family Phocidae; genus Neomonachus; species Neomonachus schauinslandi. The sequence continues at coordinate 69,670,012 of NC_058406.1, read as the reverse complement.
TAGGGTGTTTGATTGGTTTGTAAAGAGATGGTCTAATTCAAGGAGTCCTTTAAACTTTGAATGATCTTTCTTAGCATCTGTGTTTATGTGATTTGGATGTTTCTTCTTCACTCGTTTAAAATTTACAGATTATACATTCTGACTTACTAATCTCATTTTATTACCGGGATAGTAAAAGTAACTTTTTAAACAGAAGGTTCTTTCAAACATTGATGTAATGTGGCTTATATGAGTTTGAGTAACCCAAATGTGGAAAAACACTATAAGAAGAGCCGCAGACTCTTTGTTCTAGATTGTAATAAACCATCCCAATTCAGAAGAGGAGTCCTTGGCTTCCCAGGTACCTGTGATAACATGGTTTACAGATCCATTGGGTGAGATGTGCACTGGGAGTTGTCTCGGCTTTCTTTTATTACAGTGCAAGGTATGGTGCCTGATCTCAAAGGTGTTGGGTATATTCCTAGATGCTAGGCATCTAGCCAGTGGGTTGGGGGACAAATTGAGAGTCTTCTTCCTGTCTAGTAATTCCTGCGTTTCCTTCCCGATCCCCTTCAAGCCCCCTTTTCTCCATCAGGTCTTCAATCACCCCAAGATGTGGAGATTTCTTCTCTGAGTTCCTATATTATCCCCGCATTCCGTTCATTTGCTATGTCATTTACTGCCTTAACGGTACTTTCCTTTTATGTGCGTGCCCTTTCTGCCCTACTAGAGAGCCAACACTTTAAGGGCAGGAACTGCATCTTATTTGCCCAACACTTACTGCTGAGATTAATAAATGTGTTAATGATTACTGGAGGACCAAGAAAGGAAAAAGCACATTGGCATTTTGTATAGGAGTTCTTCAGCGGCGAGGAAGCATATAAATGATTGGCAGCACAGATTGGAACCATGATCATCTTGCCCATAGGGGAATGTGATGGTTGGTTAGGTAATATTGCACTGTTAGCACAGACAGTCCTCACACAGAAGTTAGCTGCTTGCTTTCCAGTATAAAGTGATATGAACTAAGTTCCATCTAATTTTCTGTAGAAACAATGTCTTAAAAGAGAACTGTGTTCCCACCCAAGGGCCTGGAATGTTCAGTCTTTCTCTAAAGGAGATTTTTACCAATACTTGATTTTATCAAGTCTGGATTAAATATTTGTATATAACATAAAGCAAGTGTATGTATTTAAAGTGTGCATGTAAATGCATATGTATATGTCCCTGCATTATACAGGGTAAATAGAGTAAGCAGTTGTATGTTTTCAGGTTTAATTTAGTTTATTTTCAAATACAGAGGTGTAAGAGGCATATGGAAAGGACTGAGGGGTCTTGAAGAAATAACCAGAAGGGGGCGCCTGGGTGGCTCAGTTGGTTAAGCGACTGCCTTCGGCTCAGGTCATGATCCTGGAGTCCCGGGATCGAGTCCCGCATCGGGCTCCCTGTTCGGCGGGGAGTCTGCTTCTCCCTCTGACCCTCCTCCCTCTCATGCTCTCTGTCTCTCATTCTCTCTGTCTCAAATAAATAAATAAAATCTTAAAAAAAAAAAAAAGAAATAACCAGAAGGAAGAGAGGTGAACCTGTAAAGCTCTCTGCAGGAACTGTCAGGGCCTTAGGCCAGGCGAGGCTCACAGTTTGGGTGGAGACTGTTGGAAATTCTTTCACACATTAGCAAGGGTAAAAAGGGTATAACTGATCAAGAATGAATCAATGAAACACCATTGCAAATCAACTTGCAGTTAGCCTAGAACTGCCTATAAAGTAACCAATGAGACATGGGTGAAATGGGCTCTTTTGAGTAACTGAAAACCACATATATCAGTTGTGCTCATGACAAAGTTTATTTTGAATTCCAACCAACCGACTTGCTCAGTGTGGGAACAGGCCATTGAGTACATTCATAAGGTGGGTCTCCTGTGGTGCCTTGCACTTTCCTTGATGGCACAGAAACGTGATCAGAGCTGACTGCCTGAGAAATGTTCTGTCTGAAACCAGTACATGGGGATGCGTCATGCTAATGAAAATCCAGCAGAGAGAATATTTAATTTTCTCCTGTGGTACCTCTGTTTCGTGTCTGTGACATTCCAGCTTTCCTTGCTTGCTTTCTACTAAGCATCCCGTCCCAGGCAGGTGTCAGTAACCCAAGGTGACTGTGGCAGCATTTCTGCCCTTCAGGTGCTCTCAGTCTAGCTGACCATGGAGGGACAAACCACTCATGGTGTCTGATTTGGCAGTGAGCATCTGGAGAGTACCATGGGAACATGGAATGGGAAACATCTGACTCAGCCTGGGGGTAGTGTCTGGGGAAAGCTATGGAGAGCAGGTGACAAATGAGCTGGACTTGAGAGAATAAGGAGGAGGTTACCAGGCAGTAAAGGTGACAGAGGCAAGAATGTGAGCAAAGCATAGTTGTCACTACTCACTTGCTTCCTTCCTCCCTTTGGCCTGCCCTTTCTCTTAATTACCAAGGGGTTCGGATGCTCAATACCTGGCAAGTCCAGTTACAATCAGAGGTTGCCTTTTGTGCTGAATCAGAACATTAGAGACCTCCCGGCCACAAGAACAGACTGACCTTGGCCGAGAACTTTTCTCCCTGGGAGTTGCATAAGGGACTTCTAGACATCCCTGGCTCCAGGGACATTCTTTCTCTGAGATGTTATTGCCGTTAGTCAGATTTCAGTAAAGCTGTTGCAGATCCGAGGACCATAATAACTCTTTAAGTGACTTGGGTTTAGGGCTTAACTCAAAGAGCAAGCTTTTTCTCCCATTTCCAGGTTCTCATGGGATATCTTAATGGCATCTCCATGTATGTCTCACGGTGTCTGTCTTTCCTTCCATTGTTATCATTTATGTCCTCCAGCCTTACTTTGCTATATACATAAGCCATCCATTTCCTCATATTTCTTTGATCAAACTGCAAATTTGCTCAGTGCAAACTAGAAATATGATTCCAAATACTATTTTTTCTTTTTCTGATGGCATAGTTGATCCATTATAGTAAGTTTAATTAGGTTGTACTTTACCAACAATTTTTTTTCTTGAGTATAAGCCTGACCAATAATGGTTTTTCATAAGCTCCTATAGGCCTATGCCATTCGGTATTACCAAATTACATTTTATACAAGTCTACAGACTATATCAGAATTGAAGACTTTTCCTTTCCAGCAGAAGGATCCCCAAGAAACCATTCTCTCAGTGAGATGGAAACAGATATGGTCATCAAACTTTTGGATTGGTGGGTGAGAGTTAAGACCCGGGTTTGTATAAAACCCAGCACTTTGCACATTTGCCCTGAGCAGGAGAATCCCTTGGAATATTTGTTAAACGTTCAGATCCTTGGGCCCCACTCCAGACTCCTAGAATCAGAACCTCTGGAAAGGAACTAGAAAGTACCATATACATGGAAGGTGTATGTAGGTAAATTAAATGGGCAAAGGCCCACCTTCATGTTTACTTTCCAACTGGGGTGATGGACAATTAGTAAATCAGTCAATCAACCAGGCAACTAATAAACAAGATAAGTGCAGAGAGTGATACGAGAAAACCAAGCAGAGTAATATTTTAAGGAATGGCTGGGCTGGTCCTACTTTATATGGCACAAAGGAAGACCTCTCCAAAGGGCACTCTTGGAGCTGAGACGTAAACTATGAGAAGGAGCTGGTGAAGTCAAAAACTGGGAAAGAACTTTTGTCCATCTTGTTTACCTCTGTGTCCTGGTTAATTTGTGCTATCATCGGCTCCTCTTGGGGCTCAATAAATTTTTGTTGGATGATGTATGCTCTTGGAAGGAGGGGGAAGTGATCATTCGGTACCTTTTGGCCCAGCATACAGTACAGTATGTCTTCCTTTCTTTACATTGTCCCTCTTGTGATTAATGTGCAACTAATGGAAAATGTTTTTTAATTAACATTGCGATAACAAACCTCACATTTTACACAATTGGTTTTTATTGGTTCTACTTCAAAGGTTATGACATGTTTTACCATTTAATGACTTTCTCATACTCTTACTATGCATTTTCCTATTTAGTAAACTACCCGTAGGTAACCTAGAGTGAAACACCCGTTAAGAGATTTGTTGGGAGAGGCAGTCTTGACCTTCTTGTTTCTCAGCTACATAGGATCAGTCTTATGCCATTTTTTGCAGTAGAAATCTAGTGCTTGCAAATATATTTGTTCCCAAAATAGAAACAAAACTAGCTTTGGTGAGAGCTTATTATATAAAAAAAAAAAAGATAGGCTCCCAGCAAAAAATTAAAGACAATAATGAGAGAGGTAAGGAAGAAGGTAAATAGCACCTGGATCATGTTGCCTAGAGATTATATTTGCTTGGGTATTTGGATATACTGTATATTTTGTGATCTTTTCTAAGTGCACACATGTATATACACAAATTCATCTTGTTCTTTTTTTTTTTTAAAGATTCATGTATTTGAGAGAGCAAGCACAAGCAAGGGGAGGGGCAGAGGGAGAGGGAGAGAGAGAATCCCAAGCAGTCTCCTCTCTGAGCATGGAGACTGACGTGTGCTCAATCTTACGACCCTGAGATCATGACCTGAGCCAAAACCAAGAGTCAGACGCTGAACCGACTGAGGCACCCAGGTGCCCCTTAACTTGTTCTTTTTAATCAGAATGGATTAATACTATATTCACAGTTTTGTAACCTGTGTTTTATATAAATTCAACAATATATTATGAACATCTTCTACATCAATATTGTTTTCAGTACTATTATTTCTATCAATATTGTTTTCAACTATCAGTGTTTCAACAATATTGTTTTTAATATATCAAAAATATTGTTTATATTGAAAACAATGTAATAAACACCTATACTGCCATAGGGTATTCCTAACATTCGTATCCTTTTTTTAAAAGATTTATTTATTTATTTTAGAGAGAGAAAATGCGCTAGAGCACACACATGAGTGGGGGAAGGGCAGAGGGAGAAGGAGAAAGGGAGAATCTAAAGCCGACTCTCCACTGAGTGCAGAGCCCAACACAGGGCTCAATCTCAACACCCAGAGATCATGACCTGAGCCGAAACCAAGAGTCAGATGCTCAACCAAGAGTCAGAGACTGAGCCACCTAGGCACCCCTACATTTCTATCCTTTTAAAAACTCAATCCATGGTGACACTGTAGAGAATGGTAATTTCAACTCTTGTGAAGACCATTAGGCAGTATGCCCTTACAATATCTCATGCATACCCTGCATGGTAATCATTTATTCCTCTGTGTCCTTTGACTTGCAATTCCCAGTGATTAACATGGTGTGTGACACTTAACAAATGCTCACTGTGTATTAATTGAATGAACATTGGTATCTGAGAGCATTCTGGGTGTCCCCACCCAGATACCTGTTTCTGCTAGAATCCTGTGACATGCATCTTAAATTTACCACAGAATTCTCCCTCTCACTTGGCACCATAGAGAGCATCCATGTTTGCCTTTCTCCTTAGTTACTTGGACTGTTCATTGGCCATGACTGAAGGAAGCTCTGAGTGAAACCCAGAATCATCAAATGTGATAACCAAAAGGAGCCTTGCAGGTCATTCTAATCCAATCCCATTAATGGACAGATGAAATTGGGAGAAGAGAAATATAATGACCTTTTAAAAAGCACACTCTAGGGTCTGGATTTGAATTAAGATCCCTTCATTTAATAAGCTTCTATTAAGTATCTACTATGTGTATGGTGCTTGGCTAAGCCCTGGGTATCTCAAGTTGAATAAGATACAAAAGGGTCTTCCTGAGGATATCAGCCTAGCAGGGCAGCCAAATGCATGCAGAATTAGGACCAAGTGTAATAAATTGTGTGTGTGTGTGTGTGCACACACGTGCATTCACATGTGGGTACACAACAGCAACTGAAGCATCCTACTGGATGTGTTTATGAATTGCCTTAGGAAGCACAGCAGGGGAGATACTGAGATACCAACACTATCTGGGCAGTCAGAACTAACATTTTCTCTGTTGGACACTCCATGCATTATCTCATTAGACTCTCACAAAAATCCTATCAGGTCAGTATCATCATGCTCATTCCATAGCTTAGAAAATGGTGGGAGGCCCAAGAAGGTGAATGGATTTGCCCATGATCAACTCAGTGTCTGCTTGATCTCCAGCATATGCTCTTTTTACTATAACAAGGATGGTTAAGTGGGTTTCCTCTCAAGGACAAATTCCATCAGATTGCTAGAGGCTGCTTGGAGCTGTGCTGTGAAGGAATTCGAGGCCATGTGTGGATTCAGACGGAGGTAGTGTGGTGGATTAACAATGGCGGCCAGGGGCATGGGATGGGAGGTGATAGCTCTTGTGTCAAGACATTGTAGTTCCTAAGCTATAACATGTTTTGCTCCTCCAGATCCAGCTTTCTCTAAGTCAAGTCCTGCTCCTACTAATTCCTGTTCCCTTCCTCTGAGCTCAGAATGGTGTTTTGTGTCGTCTGGGTGGCCAGAATCTTGTATTCTATTCAAGTTAACTTTCCTGTGCAGTGTCCCAAACTATAGCCCTTTTGAAAATTTTCAACTGCATCGAAGATACCCCTTTAACATCCCCTCAGAACCCTGGTCTGTGCCAATGACCATTTATGTGATAAAATATTATATGCCTCTGGTTTAGTATATTTACATTTTTAGGTAGGGTGCAGCAGAGACCTCCCTAATCCAAAAGAATGACTCCAGCAAGAATTTCAAATCCTTGGACAGACTAGTTGGGATCTGTCCATCTTTAAAATTATACCCAGCAAAGAGCTTTTACTCTGCCAATACACGCAGCTGACCTCACACCTTTTCTTAGATGCTGGAGAGCCCTTGATGTAATAGTTAATGAGGTACTGAGGTATTGTTGGTCCATACATATTATGCTTAAAGAGGCATTTGGAGGTGGAGATGGTGTTCTCTTCCTTATTCAGTTTATGATTTCCTGCTGTGGCCCAGAGTTAAACACTAGAATTAGGCCTTGGCTGTGGTTCTAGCTGCTATATGGCTCTCCTTTAAATTTTATCTCGTGACCCCGTGGCACTGAGATTTTCAATTTCCCAAAGCTGGCCACAAACATAAAACAAGTGTCTAAAACCAGTTGTTAGAGTCAAAAGACCCAACAGAAGGGACAATAGTGTTAAATGAATCATTTGTGGAATGCTTAACTGCTCATCTTCTATTCGAAGTGTCTCAGTATTTTCTTGCTTTCTGTAGTAAAAATAAGTCAGGTTTATGAGAAGTATATATTTTCATTCCTTTCACATATGTGACAATCTATTTTCTGAATTATTGGATTTCTGAAACACTGTGGGTAAACGAATACGAATTTAAATGCAAACCACATCTGGAAGTGTTATTTTGAAATGATTGAACAAATTCTTTGCTATCCTGAGAGCATTTCCATTTAAATATTCTGTTAGTGTGTGACTTGCATATTTTAACAATTCTGGTCAAGGATAGCTTTTACGTTAAAATTTTACTTTAAAATTAAATTTCTTTTCAAATAAGAGAGCTTCCCTCGGATGAGGTTCACAACCTGATTTTTATGTAGAGTTGTAATTTTCTATTTTAGTAAATCAGACAGCCCTGCGGCTTCCTAGGTTAGCATTATTGCCTGGGCCCTGCCACTTTTTCCTGGACTAGAAACAAAGAATAACGGAGTGAACATATTTAAAATATATCCTCCTGTTTGATGAAATGAGTAGTCCATGTGCCAGAGTGTGACTATTGTGTGTGAGTGATTGCTTTTATTGTTCCAGATGTTTTATTTATGTGCCACTCACATGTCAGGACTTTTTTTTAATTGCATGTGTGAATTTTTAAACAGATGAAATTATGGATCCAAGTCTGACTAGTGGAACAGGAAAAAAAAAAAAGTATGAGTCCTGAAGAACAGGTTTCATGCACCTTGAGGTCTTCATCTTCTGTACATCCTGTCACCAAAACCCCAAGAATGTTGAACTATCTTAATTACATTCTAGGGAGAGGCCCTTCTTCCAGATGGACTGGTGTTTTTTCTGTTTTCCTATATATTGTGGAGATGAAGTATTAACCAAAGGATTTTTTTTGAGCTATTTTGAAAACTTCCAAATAAGAGAGGAGGACTTTTATAGACTGTCTAACATGATATTGATTAGGGACTTGGAAAGATCTTTGATTTCATTTGTCACCAATATTTTCATTTGTAATTCTATCTTCCGAAGTGTTAGACATTCCTTAATTTGATATTTCTGATTACCTTAAATTGCAGTCATTAAATATCATTTCAGCACTCTAATTGCACATTCTAGTATATGATTCACTGTGCTTTAAAAATTAACACTAAACTCGTGGTACTGGTTTTTGAGTATAGCACTGAAACTAGTTTATTTAATTACCAGAGGAAAGCTCATTTATAGTCTAATTGGACAATTAGTGAGTCTCTTAAACAGGTACTGAAAGAACATAGTGCCTCATTAAAATAAAACCTAATTGCTTCTTGTCAATGTAACTGACCTGTCACTTGGCAATAGAAGGAAATTAGATTCGTTATCCAAATGTAATCATCATGGAAATATTCCCTCTTAGTAGCTGGCACATAGTAGGTGATTGCTTAGTAAATATTTATTAATGAAAGGACATATGGCCAAAGTGCCCATCTACTGCTGATGACTCCCAAGTCAGCATTTCAATTTGGAGCTCTCAGAGTGCCAGCTGCCTGCCCTCTACATGTCTCTGGATTGAGGAGCCACAGGTACTCCACTTACCTGAGGCCTAAAACGGAACATGGTCTCCACCTTCTAAACCTGTCCCTCTGCTGCCTCTCTGCTTGGTTATCAAACTTGGTTGACCACGTGCAACCCAGTCACCTCTCCCTCAGTTCCCACAGCCAGTTCTCATCAAGTCCTCCAGTTTCTTCCTCCTTACTATGGGCTAGTAACCATCGGCTTCTGTCCATCCCCGCCAGCACTGCTCTTCCCATCCTTATCATTCTTACCTGAATTTTAGCCAGTCTTCAGGTGAGTCTCCCTGTCTAGCCCAGTGGTTCTCACGCTTTGCTATACGAAAAGCATTCCCCAGGGAACTAGCTCAACCTGGAAATGCCTAGATCTTACTTGCATCAGTTTCTCACTTGGTAGGTCTGGGTGGGGCCCAGAAATCTGAATTTTAAAGAGCCCCCCCCCCCCCCCGCCCCGGGTGGTTCTGATGCAGGTGGGAGTAGACTTTGAGCTTCTTTACCTCTAGTCCATCCTGGGCACTGAAAGCTTTGCTCTAAAATAAAAGATTTGCAAGTGTTCTATAGTTTTCAGATTACAGATCCTTTACCTCTTTACCTCTTTGGTTAGGTTTATTCCGAGGTATCTCATGGTTTTTGGTGCAATTGTAAATGGGATCGATTCCTTGATTTCTCTTTCTTCTGCTTCATTGTTAGTGTATAGAAATGCAGCTGACTTCTGTGCATTGATTTTATATCCTGCGACTTTGCTGAATTCCTGTATCAGTTCTAGCATTTTTTTTGGTGGAGTTTTTTTTTTTTTTTTTTTGAGAGAGAGAGAGAGAGTGAGCATGAGCAGGTGGGGAGGAGCAGAGGGAGTGGGAGAAGCAGACTCCCTGCTGAGCAGGGAGCCCGATGCGGGACTCGATCCCAGGACCTCGGGATCATGACCTGAGCCAAAGGCAGACACTTAACCAACTGAGCTACCCAGGTGCCCCTGTGGAGTCTTTTGGGTTTTCTATGGAGTATCATGTCATCTGCAAAGAGTGAAAGTTTGATTTCTTTGCCAATTTGGATGCCTTTTATTTCTTTTTGTTGTTTGATTGCTGAGGCTAGGACTTCCAGTACTGTGTTGAACAACAGTGATGAGAGTGGACGTCCCTGTCATGTTTCTAGGAGAAGATATTTGCAAATGACATATCAGATAAAGGGCTAGTACCAAAATCTATAAAGAACTTATCAAATTCAAAACCCAAAAAACACAAAATCTAGTCAAGAAATGGGCAGAAGACATGAACAGAGATTCTCCAAAGACAATGTACCAATGGCTAACAGACACATGAGAACATGCTCAACATCACTCGGCATCAGGGAAATACAAATCAAAACCACAATGAGATACCACCTCACTCTGGTCAGAATGGCTAAAATTAACAAGTTAGGAAACAAAGAGGTTGGCGAGGATGCGGAGAAAAGGGGAACCCTCTTACATTGTTGGTGGGAATGTAAATTGGTGCAGCCACTCTGGAAAACAGTATGGAGGTTCCTCAAAAAGTTAAAAATAGGACCACCCTATGACCCAGCAATTGCACTACTAGGTATTTATCCAAAGGATACAAATATAGTAACTCAAAGAGACACATGCACCTCAATGTTTATAGCAACAATGTCTGCAATAGCCAAAATATGGAAAGAGCCCAGATGTCCATTAACAGATGAATGGATAAAGAAGATGTGTGTGTGTGTATGTGAGAGAGAGAGAGAGAGAGAGATACTGGAATATTACTCAGCTATCAAAAAGAATGAAATCTTGCCATTTGCAATGACATGGATGGAACTAGAGTGTATTATGCTAAGCGAAATAAGTCAGTCAGAGTGGGGCACCTGGGTGGCTCAGTCATTAAGCATCTGCCTTCGGCTCAGGTCATGATCCCAGGGTCCTGGGATCGAGCCCCACATCGGGCTCCCTGCTCTGCAGGAAGCCTGCTTCTCCCTCTCCCACTTCCCCTGCTTGTCTTCCCTCTCTTGCTGTGTCTCTCTCCATCAAATAAATAAATAAAATCTTAAAAAAAAAAGTCAGAGAAAGATAAATACCATATGATTTTACTCATGTGGAATTTAAGAAACAAAACAGATGAACATAGGGGAAGGGAGGGAAAAAGAAAATAAGATGAAAACAGAGAAGGAGGCAAACCATAAGAGACTCTTAACTCTAGGAAACAAACTGAGGGTTGCTGGAGGGGAGGTGGGTGGGGGGATGGGGTAACTGGGTGATGGGCATTAAGGAGGGCACATGATGTAATGAGCACTGGGTGTTATATGCAACTGATGAATCACTAAATTCTACCCCTGAAATCAATACAGTACATGTTAACTAAATTGAATTTAAATAAAAAATTTTTTAAAAAAGGAAAAGGAAAGACTTACCATGTCCAGTTAAAAACCTTCAAAGAACTACCATTTTATAGTAGTTTTCAAACAGGGGTCAGTGGCGCTCCCAAGGGAGCCTCAGTGTGTGTACACGTGTGGAGTGGGGAGTTGTAGTATGAAGCGGAGTGTGGATTCTGCTGTCAAGGGCTTTACTCAACTCCTCCTCACCCCCTGCTCATTTCTTTCTTTAGTCAGAGAAGCTTGGATTTTGAACTTTAACAAGAGATTTCCTTTGGGAAGTGTTTCTCTACTTTTTAGAAAACTGATTTGAAAAACCACTGATCTGTAGAAGTGGCTTATACTTTTTTTTTTTTTAAATCAGGACTCACAATAAAAAAATAGTGTACCTCTGTATCATGGCCCAGTACACACACACTGTTTTGTGGGTAAGTGAAACATGTTTCATGAACGCACCCTTGCTATACTTGATGCACTCTGATGTTTTCTTTTTTTTTTTTTAAAGATTTTATTTATTTATTTGAGAGAGAATGAGAGAGAGCACATGAGAGGGGGGAGGGTCAGAGGGAGAAGCAGACTCCCTGCTGAGCAGAGAGCCTGATGCGGGACTCGAACCAGGGACTCCAGGATCCTGACCTGAGCCGAAGGCAGTCGCTTAACTAACTGAGCCACCCAGGCGCCCCACTCTGATGTTTTCTGTTCTGTTCTATTTCATCTTTTAGAAAATTGCTGGTTGCAACCCACTAAATTGATTTCACAGCTCACTAATGAGTTGCAATTGAGTCTGAAAAAACCTCTGATCTAGCCTTTCTCAAGGGGATTCTTTTATGAACCATGGAACATAGAACTATTAATCTTCCTAAGGTTGCTATATGACTCCTACCATTCTAGATGCTTGGAAGAGAAGTTAATTCATTACATATAATGGATACCTGAGGGCAAAGGCTATGGGGTCTGATCTTTACAATAAATCCAAACTCCTGAGTGTTGTGCACAGGGCCCTTGCTCAGAGGTGCCTGGGTGTGCGTATGTGTATGGGGGCGGGGGGGTGTGGTGTGAAGGTGACCGTGAATAGGCAACATGGGTCTGTCCAGGTCGTCTCAGACTTCACCGTACTTACTCAATCCCCTCTCTGGGTTAAAACCATCCTGAACTATTTGGAATTCCCCCAGCGCCTCATGCTGTGTCTCACCTCCGCGTGGCTGGTCTTAACCGTCAACACTCCGCTCGCTCAACTGGTTGTCACTTCACCTGAGACTTTCTTTGACCATGGTCAGAACTGTCACACGTCGCATCCAGGTTCGGACCAGATGCCATACCAACAGCAGATGCTGCAGCTGCTGCAGTACCTGGCCGCGTGAGGCCTCTTAGGGAATCTCACTCACCTTCAGCCGCCTCATCTCGGCTACTGAGCGTGGGGCTCCGTATTTAGTTCTGAGGGTACAGACTGGTGATGAGTCACAGCCCACATCCTTAGGGAGCTTCTAACAGGCCTGAGAAAGAGGATATATGTATTAAAAACTACCTCCAGTTGAGCCCAGTGCCCACGAGTTTGATGGGGGAGTCCGGCCTGCGTTCGAATTATGACTCTCCTATTTGTTGGCTTCCGGACCCAAGACAAACTCTTGAGCTACTTCTACACTTTAAATCACCATATGCAAGATTGGGCTAACAGTAAGAGTGGCAGCCTCACAGGGCTGTGAGTGTTAAATGACTCTTGCCTGTATCGCCGTGAGCGCAGAGCTCTTGGGAGATGTTCGAGTGAAGCAAGCAGGTGATGTGCTCAGTGCCACGTGGCTGTTGGATGGGGAAAGTGCCCCATGAGTTGAGAGGAAGGAATGATCGCTGTGGGTTGGCCAATGGGAGAGGTCCAGTGGAGAAGGCAGAATTTGAGCTAAGCTTGGAAAGAAAAGTAGACCGTAGATTAGGAGGCAGGAAGGCATTCCTGGCAGGGCAAGCCAGAGAGCAGACGAAGGCCAGAGGAGGACGTGCATGCCTTGCCTGTGGTCTAGTTGTGCTGCTAGTGTTCATACATTCATGTATGTATATGATGTGCTCAAACATTTTTCCAAATAGAAGCTGAAGGTATTGACCTCTAGAGATGCTTATTTGCTTATTTTAAAGAATTCTGCCCCCTCTCTCTTTTCCATGACTTTTTGCTAAGTCTCTATGGAGTCTACAGTTTTGCTGACAGGACGGCTTGAGTAAACCGTTTTGAGTCAGCGTAGAGAAATGGTGTACAGAACTGGCTGTGCATCATTACCAACCAGGGAACTTTTTCATCCTACAGATATCCACATCCCACCCCAGAGGTTCTAACTCTTGGGTCTGATGTGGGTCCAGGGAATTTGCATTATTTTTTTAAATTTTATTTATTTATTAGAGAGAGAGTGCGTACGCATGAGCAAGAGGCGAGGCAGAGGGAGAGAGAGAGGGAGAAGCAGGCTCCCCCCACCACCCCTGCTGAGCGGGGAGCCTGAGGTGGGGTGGTGGGGCTCCATCCCAGGACCCTGTGACCATGACCTGAGCGGAAGGCAGATGCTTAACTGACTGAGCCACCCAGGCGCCCTGGGAATCTGCATTAATGAAACCTCCCCTGGTAATTTGGATGACCAGGCAGGTTTGGGAACAGCTAGCTCAAAGTATTCATCTCCATCAGTTTTTAAACATACCGTCTGATAATTGTGTCCGCGAAACAAACAAGTCAAATTTGTTTGAATTTTATTGGGAGTCGAAATTCACAGTTTTGTAGAATGTAGCAATTTTCTACTTGGAAAAGAATTCAGAAACCACTTAACCCTATCTCTCATTTAGGAAAAATGCCTTCCTTTTGTACATCTCAGGATGATCCAGGCAAAGGAGGTGTTCTGCTGATGAGAGGCTCTCTGCCCACTCAACAACCAGTTCCCCTCCTAAATAGCTTCATTTACTTAGAAAGAACTCTTACATCCAACTTTTGCCCCTTTGTACTTTTCCCTCTGTTTCAGGGTGACCTTCTGGAATGGCCTGGGACAAGTCTGTGTGTCCTCTATTTGATGGCCTTTCAGGCTTTTGAGACCGTTAGCACATGATATCTTTCTTAAGCCTTTTCTTCTCCAAGAGGAACATACTTGATTTTTTCCACTGGTTCCCAAATAGACACCTTGGATCCACCCTTATTTGTGAACGCCTGATAAAAAAAAAGGGGCGGGGGGATTAGGACTTGTCATGACCTCTCTTTGAAACCTCTGCTTATTCCCAGCTGGTATGGTCTTAGCATTGTCTAAATACTCAAAAAACATTTCCATTAGTTTTTTCTTCCAAAACTTCTTGGAACTTGATAGGGGACTGACTGATCTATATTTCCCAGGATCCATCATCTGCCCCCTTTGTAAGACATAGGCCAGTTGCCCATCTGTTTGTTTATGACATCCCCTGTATTCTCGAAGAATTTCTCCGAGATTACAGACTCCCAAGGCCAAAACCATTCCCGACATGTTCTTCTCCTTCTAGATCGTGGAAGATTTGGGGGCCTCATATCTAGCTGCCGACATACAGTAAGGCCCCCCTCCCCCCGCAAAGAATGAAGTGTTAGATGAACCTTGCATCTCTGCTGAGATGTGTTCGGTGGGGGAAGGAGGCTGCTGGGTGGAGGAGTCCGGAAGCAGTGTCTTTCCCTGGGGTTACTGCCCCGAGTGCGGCCATCACCTCAGACAGCATGCCGGAGCGGGCTCTCTGGCAGCGAAGGGTGTCTGGGCAGTTCTGTCAAAGAAGACTTGCCTTCTGTTGTTCTTGGAAACAGTATAAAGGAAAGGTCAGCAGATTTTTGTTTTTTCTTACTCCTACAGCCAGCCTATATTTTTCTTGGAATTCTTTCTCCCTTCCTCTCCCCCTTCCTCCCTCCCTCCC